>NC_044601.1:9819189-10119189 GCF_901933205.1 Camarhynchus parvulus
CAGTTACAGAAACTGCTGAATGGTAGAACTGCCTCAACATCTTCACCAAACTCCGGAAATTCTTGACCGTGGCTGTGCCTAGGTCAATCCCCATTCAATGTCACTACCAACCATCTGAGTCCACCAATAATCCCTGCCTCCCACAGCTTTCAGCAGGAAAATCGAGTGAAGCTGGCCTGATCTTCTGTGCTCACAACTGGGCTCCACTCTCTGGTCACACTCCTGGCTTGGGTCCTCCCCCAGCAGGGCCTGTGCTGGACAAGAGAGCAAACCAGAAAAGTCAGAGATGCAGATGGGAAAGAAAAGCCTCAAACTGACATTTGAAATAAGCACTCACTCAATAAGAAAATGGACTACATGCCCACAGCTCCACATTTCTGCAGGAGGGAAGAACGGAAAAAGGAGTGCAAAGAGCAGGAGGGATTGTGCTCACCCAGCTCATCACCAGGCTTGGAGCTCCATCTCGTGGATGTTGGCCACCAGCAGCACTGGCCACTGGCCAAGGGGCCTGGAGGCCACCAAATCTCTAGGGCATCTGGAGCTCAGCAGGGCTCTCAGAGCCATGGACACGCTTTCTCATGGCCTTTTACTTATTGCTTTTTAACGGTATCCACTTTGCCTTTCTCAGCATTGAATCTCTCTTATATCCACGTTGGAGTCACTGATGGACAAAGCTGAACCTCTGGCAGGGCTGTCTGTGAGTTCCTCCTGCTCTGCCATGGCTCAGGGCTGCTTTGTGTCAGCCCAGTAGTGAATGGGAAAACATTTGTCATCTTTGAGCTGAGATGTTGCTCTGATCCTTCCAGCTCCTCAAGATGGGTGCCTGGCACACTGCTGGTCAAGACACAGGTGAGTGCAGGGAACCAGGCCAGGGCTTCAAGGGCTATGGAAGATGAGAAAAGAAGCTGCCTGCAGGCTCAGCTGATAATTAAGAATATCTTGGAAAGGGTCCAGGTGGCTACTTTCTTTAGGGCTTGGTTGGCAGTCAGACACATCTCTGTCATGTGGTAAAAATGAGAGTTCTGCTTTTGGGGAGTATGTGAGCTTTGATGTGCAAACTTTGCTCCAGCATCTTCTCCAAAGGCCATTGTACCCAGGGAAGTGTTGCCGGATGCTGCCAGCTGAATCTTTCCTAGGTGTTTGCCATTAACTTCTGTTTTAATTAGAAAACTTTAGCTTCTCCACATTTATTAGTTCTGTAGAGGGATGGC
This sequence comes from Camarhynchus parvulus, assembly GCF_901933205.1. Classification (NCBI taxonomy): domain Eukaryota; kingdom Metazoa; phylum Chordata; class Aves; order Passeriformes; family Thraupidae; genus Camarhynchus; species Camarhynchus parvulus. The sequence goes on from NC_044601.1 coordinate 9,820,401, forward strand.
TTTTTTATTTTTTTGGATTCTTATTCTTCTGTAAATTGTTTAGCATTGATGTGTTTAAATGATCCTTAAAGAACTACAGCCAATTTAGCTTGACTGTGCTTCAAGAATATTCACTGTCCAGAGTGACAGCGTCCAGAGGATTAAATTACACCTTTTGTTTCTCAGGGCAGGGTTTCTTCACTTTGTCCATAAAGCCCCCAAGTCAGCAATGCTCACCACTACTCTCATGTTACTGCCTTGAACATCAACTCAGATTTTTACATCTCTTTTCATTGGGATATTTCCTCTGCAGGAAATGTACATTGAGCAGTCCATAATACACTGTGTTTCTCCAGCAGCTTTCCACTGACCTCTGCCCCATCGCTATTCCTGGTGCCTGAATAGAGGCTCCATCCCAATCTCTCATGGCTTTGTCTTGATTCTCTCTGAAGAAAAGGCTGTAACTGATGTACCTACAGCACCATGATATTTAGGGTGGACTATTTCAAAGCTGACATACAGACAGTGCACATCTTTAGAAGGTCTGAGTCTGACCCAGTGCCTCTGGAAGGATCAGAGCAACGTCTCAGCTCAAAGATGACAAATGTTTTCCCATTCACTACTGGGCTGACACAAAGCAGCCCTGAGCCATGGCAGAGCAGGAGGAACTCTCAGACAGCCCTGCCAGAGGTTCAGCTTTGTCCATCAGTGACTCCAACGTGGATATAAGAGAGATTCAATGCTGAGAAAGGCAAAGTGGATACCGTTAAAAAGCAATAAGTAAAAGGCCATGAGAAAGCGTGTCCATGGCTCTGAGAGCCCTGCTGAGCTCCAGATGCCCTAGAGATTTGGTGGCCTCCAGGCCCCTTGGCCAGTGGCCAGTGCTGCTGGTGGCCAACATCCACGAGATGGAGCTCCGAGCCTGGTGATGAGCTGGGTGAGCACAATCCCTCCTGCTCTTTGCACTCCTTTTTCCGTTCTTCCCTCCTGCAGAAATGTGGAGCTGTGGGCATGTAGTCCATTTTCTTATTGAGTGAGTGCTTATTTCAAATGTCAGTTTGAGGCTTTTCTTTCCCATCTGCATCTCTGACTTTTCTGGTTTGCTCTCTTGTCCAGCACAGGCCCTGCTGGGGAGGACCCAAGCCAGGAGTGTGACCAGAGAGTGGGGCCCAGTTGTGAGCACAGAAGATCAGGCCAGCTTCACTCGATTTTCCTGCTGAAAGCTGTGGGAGGCAGGGATTATTGGTGGACTCAGATGGTTGGTAGTGACATTGAATGGGGATTGACCTAGGCACAGCCACGGTCAAGAATTTCCGGGAGTTTGCTGAAGATGTTGAGGCAATTCTACCGTTCAGCAGTTTCTGTAACTGTGGCAGCAGGTCGGTGTCCCTCCTGCAATCCTGTCACAGACAGCTCCCAGTACATTTCAAGGCCTGGAGACCAAATGAATCATGAGAATGATCTTGCCCACTTTTACAAGGGATGGTTTGTTGAGGAAAATTTTTCATTGTTTTTCTGCTCAGGTAGAGGGCAGCAGAGCTGATGTCACAGGGATGGCAGCTGAGGAGAGGCAGAAGTTGTCCTTCTTCCTGCAGAGGAAGATTGCAGTTGCATATTTCCCTGGGCTGTGCTCCAGGTGCTCTGAGTCCCTGTGTCAATTGCAAGGCTGTCCTGGCACCTCCAAGCAGATTTGTTCTGAGGGATTCTCTGGTGTCCCCAGGCCCTGTGGGTGGGCTTTGTGCCCGTCTTCTCAGCCCTTTGGAATCAGTTTGGAGAGGTGATGTCCCTCTGGCTGGCACAGTGAATCTGGGCCCTGCTGGATTTGAGATCAGAAGGCACCAGCTCCAGCAGTCTCTACTCTAAATGCCAGCATTTCAGTAGCATTTGCCCAGTGTCACTGAGTTCACACTCCCTAATGATGAGGAAGATTCTTATCTGTTTTTTTCATGTTTGAGTGATGCAGAGCGAGTACTTGACCTCAAACAAAGCTAAAACTGGGGGAAGTAAAACACATAAAATATACCAGAAATAAAAATGGTACATTGTCTCTGATTACAAAGCCTGTGCTCCACTACGAACACTAGAGTGTTTTTTTCATTCTCTACCTGCCTTTCACCTTTTGACGGGCTGCCAAGTGGCAGAGTCACCTGTCCTGTAGGGATTTAAAAACTGTATAAACATCGTGATCAGGGGCATGGTTTAGTGGTGGGCTTGGCAGTGCTGGTTTAACAGCTTGAATTGAGGATCTTAGGGGGCTTTTCCAACCTCAGTGATCCCATGAGTCTGTGGTTATACATTGCCCAGTAAAGCACCATGGATTACATCCATTTTACCGTGGAGGGAGTTTCATTTAGGAATGGGGAAGTAGAGGCTAAGAAAAAAATGTTTTCAGCTGGAGGGAGACTTGTTGTCCATAGAGAAATATGAAAGGATGGAAAAAATCATGGCATTGATGAACCTAGGGAAGTCAGGGGGAACACTTCATGCAGCTAATGATGAGGTGGCAGCCATCTTCATTTCAAGTTCATGCTTCAATTAGAATTGAAACATATGGCCTAGACCAGCTGAAGAAAAAGGTGCTGTGCTTTTCCTGCAAGGGAGCAGTTCCTTCCAAAGGTCCCAAGGCAATATGAAAACTACAAAACAGCTTTTCAGCTCTTCACAGTAATATTGGTTTTTTCCCTCCATTTAACTGATGGTGAAATCAAGACTACTATTTTAACTTGTATGCTGCAATTGTTGTACGAATAGATAAGATGATTTGTTAAGTAGAGAGAGCAAGAGGTTTTCATGCTGATATTACATTATTATTGACAATTCGATGCTTTTATCAAGTAATGGTAATCAACCTTTGCTTGCTTGATAAATTCATAGCCCAGAGTGTTGATTTTATCAAAATTATCTTCGCAGTTAAGGGTGTAATTTTCTGCTGGTAAAATGAAGGATATTCTCAGTAATTCGTAATTGTCCAATTATTTGGTATAATTTTTTTTAATGTTTTAACATGTTCCATGAGTTTCAAGGCAGCTTGAGTGCTCTGCATGGTGTGTCAGCACGCTGAATACGAAGGCACCTGTCAGTGTTTTTATAATACACAGTCCTCTTGCTAACTAGGAAAATAAGACCTGAGGGTGTTTTTTATTGCTGACTGTGAAAAACACACCACATTTTCTCACACCAGAACACAAAACAAACATTCCCCAATTCCCCTTCCACTTCAAAAATGATGTTATTTATTAGTCCCTACCAGGGGACAAAATTATGCCCAGTTAAAAGAGTTCTGTGTCACTCAGTGGGGACAGCTGCCATCAAAAATATGATTATTCTGGGTGCACTGTTAAATCTGGTACCTCTGATGTACTGCATGTCTATCCAGAAATAAAGGCTCTCCTGATAAAGATTGCAACCCCTGGGGAGGCTGGCACTGCCCCAGGGCAGGAGGATGAATTTGCTGACAGCATGGGCACTCCCATCAGATCAGCTGCTGTCAGGTTCAGCAGGAGCAGAATGAGAAAGGGACTGGCTTGCTACAGCCAGCTGCAATGCACAAAGTGACAAGTAACACCAGCAGCACCAGGAAACCCTTCAACCAAATGTGAGCTGTGAGCTGCAAAGAGGAAACTTTTCTTATTTTACATCTGTTTACCAGCTTCGTATATTTAGAAGCTGCTTTCCAACCTACCTTGCTCCGTTTCCACCCAAGCTTTCTTACATTGTAACCTGAAACAGCAAGGAACACATCTAAGGGTTTGCAGCTGAACAAGATGAAAACCAAACAGCTATCTGAAATCTGTGTTTTCCTCTGCTCCCATGCTTCCTTGAAAATATTACTCCTGTAGTAGGTCGTGCTTAAGAAACAATACCCTGTACCAGATAATTGCAGCAGATGAACTTTGTCACTATAAAAAGACTGTCAGGGTCTTAGCAGAGAAGTGAAACCTAGATTGCACACAGTGTTTTGTACCACCAGGTATTCAGAAGGCCAAAACACGCTGAGCAGTGAGCAACAAGTGTTGCCTGGCAGTATCACTGATGTTTTTGTTCTGAAAGGATCCAAGCCAAAGAAAGCACTAGAGGGCACTGTTGCAGGAGAGCAAAACCAACCAGACTTGGACTGTAGTGAAACACTTGACACACTGACGAAATTCCTCTCTGATAAATTAATGTAAATCAGGCTTGGAAGGAACATTCTCATTTCAAAGTTGACTGAAGGACCAGAACAAAATGATAGGTGACAATATAGAAAACTGGAGAGTGTTTGTATAATACAATGGCACAGGGATAGGTGTCAGGAGTTGCTCTATTTTAACACCCTCATCTATGATTCAGAAGAAGAAACAAGCAGAGAGTAATGAGATTTGATACTTGGAAGGATTAGTTAGAATTGGCGAGGGCTGCAAATTAATGCAAAGCAACAGACACCAGAATCACAGGCACAGAAAAGCAAAAGGCACAAAGCACATGGGTGGAAAGCAGAATTTAATAAAGAGAAACCTGGGGGAATTGCAGGCAAAGTAAACATCAATCCAGCAAGAGGAAACCTAGGAAAGGGTAACATGGGAAGCTATCTCAGCAGGAGAGCTGACAAATTATCACAGGCCAGGCTGTGCTGTAAAGATGCTTCAGTGACATCTGCACTGCCCAACGAGGAGCTCCAACACCTCTGGGTCCTAGCACCATACTGGCAATTAATTCCCACCATCGTGCTCATCCTGCACATCCCTGCTGCAGCTGGAATTCAGATGAGAGTAGTGGGAAAGGAGCTGGGTAGCTCAGTCTCCAGGAAAAGCCTGGAAGTGCTGCAGCTTCTCTGCAGTAGAACAGATTGGGAAAAGCAGAGTTTTGAAAAGGTGGTGGGGAAGCATAGGAAGGAGGCAAAGGAAAGCAAAAGGCAGCTGAGAACACTAAAACCACAGCTTTGTCTGCTGAGCAAGGAAGATGGGACCTTTTCCAATGTATTTGGGCCGTATTGTACGTGGAAATTCAATATTTCAGAATATTAAGTGCAATCTGAGTAAATTGTAATGACAGAGAAAACGTACGTAATCCCCTCAGTGGAGGGACCTGTCTGTTCGAAACTGCAGATTGTTGTTGCAGAGGAGCAGCAAAGGCAGTGAGGATTATTCTGTGTCTGGGCAGCAGTGGGATGTGGGTTTCTCTGCCTGTCCTGAGCAGAAAGCAGACATGTCAAGGAAGCTGCTGAGCAGCATCCAGGGAGAAAGAGCTCTGGAAGCTGGCAGCTCCCAGCTGGCAGCCTTTCTGTTAAGAGCAGAAGAAAGCAAGTCATTCACAGAATCCAAGAATCCCAGGATGGGTCCAGTTGGAAGGGACCACGGTGGGTGATCTGGTCCCACCTCCCTGCTCCAGCAGGGTGATCCCAGAGCATGTGGTACAGGGTTGTGTCCAGGTTCTGGAATATCTCCAGTGAAGAGAAACTCCACAGCCTCTCTTGCAGTCTGTTCAGGGCTCAGTCACTGCACAGGGAAGGAGGTCTGCCTCATGCCCAGCTGGAACTTCCTGGGTATCAATTCCTGTCCATTCCTCTTGTCCCATTGTCCCTACAGAGCAGGTCCTGGACCTCCCTGCAGACAGGGACACCCAGGGATGAGGCCCCTCTCAGGGCTGGGCTCCTCTCCAGGCTGAGCAGCCCCAGCTCCCCCAGCCTTTCCTGGTGAGGGAGATGCCCCAGGCCCTTCCTCACCCCCACAGCCTTTGCTGGCCCTGCTCCAGGAGCTCTGTGTTCCTCCTGCCCTGAGGATCCAGAGCTGGACACGGCCCTCCAGAGGTGCCTCCAGGGCTGGGCAGAGGGGCAGGATCCCTCCCTGACCTGCTGGCAATGCTCTCCCAAGGGCACTCCAGGATCCCCTTGGCCTCCTTGTCCCCAGGACACTCTGCTGGCTCAGGGACAGCTCTTTGTCGCCCAGGACCTGCAGGTCTTTCTCTGCAGAGCTGTTTGCCAGCAGAGCACCCTGGCCTGTGCTGGTGCTCGGGGTTATTCCTGCCCAGCTGCAGGACCCTGCATTTCTTTTGTTGAATTTTGGCATGTTCCTGACATCCTTGGCTAGATTTAATTCCAGATGGGCCTTGGCTTTCCTTGTCTCATTTCCATTTACTCTGACAATCTCTTTGTGTTCATTGCAAGTGGCCTGACCCTGCTTCCATCTCCTGTGTATTTCCTGTTTGCTATTGCATAATGGCAGGAGTTCCTTGTTCATCCATGCAGGTCTCTTGCACCCTTTTCACTCTTCTTCTTGCTTCATTCTGCTCCAGCTCTGGTCTGCTCAGTGCAGGCGCTGTCACACAAATCCTGTCTGCCAGCTGTCTCCTGCAGCCAGCTTCATCTTGTTCCAGGAGTGTTTGTCAGGATAAAGCCAAAGTTTTTTCTAGCAGAGGAAAGCAGTGCTGGGAATTCATGTATTACCTGAAGCAAAAAAAAAAAAATCATAAATAACATTTTAATCTGGCTGAGGGACTTCTGGGCAACCTTATTTGTCAGCAGCACTACTGAGGATATGCCAAGCATTACCCCAGATCAGAAGGTTTTTGAACAGCAGTCACACAGACGGCACAATAAGCTATTAAACATGGGAAGATGACTCAGCCTTCCCCTCTTCAGGGCAAACAAAAGGTGATCCTGCCCCCACCTGTGTTATTTTTCTGGTTAGCTGAAGTGCTAGTGCTCATCTAACAAGAGTTTTTTTCCAATATATTAATGACAAAAGCCAATGTAGAAAATAACATTACCCCATTCCAGGATGAGGATGGTCACCTCACAAACTGAGACAGACAAGGCAGAGGTGTTTAAAACACTCTTTACCTCTGCCTTCAATATGGATGATGGACCAGAGGAGTCTCAGTGCCCTGAGCTGGAAGACCACAGGTGCAAGAACAATAAACTCCCAGCTGACCCTTATGTGGGATCTGCTGCTCCAACAGGATCCCTACAGGTCTGTGGAGCCTGATGGGATTTGCCTGAGAATCGTCAGCTGCTGATGTCATCCCAAAGCCTCCCTCTATGATTTTTGAGCAGCCAGGAACTGGAGAGGTCCCAGATGTCTGGAAGTGGGTGAACATTGTTGTGATTTTCAAGAAGGGCAAGAAGGAAAACCCCAGAAACAACAGGCCTGTCAGTCTCATTTCACTGTCTGGTAAAATCATGAAGAAGATTATCTGGGAGGTATCGAAAAACACCTGAAGAACAATGCCAGCATAGCTTTATGAGGGGAAAGTCCTGCTTGCCAAACCTGATTCCTTTTACAGTAAGATAACTCTCCTTGTGGATCAAGGGAAACCAGCTAATGTAATCTTTTAGGATTTCAGTGAAGCTTTCCATACTGTCTTTCCCAGGATCCTTCTGGACAAAATATCCATCCCACAGCTGGATAAACACATCATGTGATGAGTGAGCAGCTGGCTCATGGGTTGGGAGGAAAGAGTTCTAGAGAATTAAGTAACATCAGAGTGGTCACCTGTCATTAGTGGGGTTTTGCAGGGCTCCATCTTAGGGCAGGTTTTTTTCAACATCTTCAGAAATTACCTGAATGCAGACCTGGAAGGTACACGAAGTCTGACAGCAGCATTAAGCTGGGAGGAGCTGTTGACTGCCCCAAAAGAAGAGAGGCTCTTGCAGACGCCACCTTGACAAATTAAAGGGCTGGACAATCACCACTTGGGTGAAGTTCCACAAGGGAAGGTGCTGGATTCTGCCCCTGGGATGGTCCTGGAAATCCTGTTTGATGGCCAGCTGGACACAGGCCAGCAGTGCCCTGGAGCCAGCAGGGACATCCCTGTCCTGGGGACACCAGGCCCAGCATGGCCAGCCAGGCCAGTCAGGGATTGTCCTGCTCTGCGCTAGGCCGGGGCAGCCTCACCTGGAATATTGGGTGCAGTTCTGGGCATGATGATATAAAAATGACATTAAACTGTCAGAGACCAAAGGATGCCATGAGGATGATGAAGAGCCTGAAGGTGAGGAGTTTCTGAGGACATTGGTATGTTCAGCTGGAGGAGACTGAGGAGAGACCTCACTAGGGCTCCAATATCCTTGCAAGGGGCAGGTTCCAATCTGCTCACTCTCTGACACCAGTGACAGGACTCCAAGAAATGGCCTGAAGTTGAGTTGGGGGAGGTTTAGGTTGTGTAAGAGCCAAATGAGGGATGTGGAACTCTTCACAATGCAGTTTATTCCATCCAAGATGTTACAGCAGTCCAGGGTTTTTGGTGACAGAGCCTGTGCCTACAGCTGTCAGCTCCAGCCACAGGCAGGCCTGGAGACCCTTTGGTTTTTGTTATATGGCATTTTAGACTTTCCTTTTCTTAGCATCTTAATACAGTAGAACAAATCTATACCTTAACTATTACCTATAGCCTATCATAACTACTATAATTACCATATTCATGTTACTATTCTCCAATCACTAAAAGTTAGTACATTACAGTTTAAGCTAGAAGTTGTTTTTAAGTTTTCCTGTAGTGGAAAATTCTGAGACCTTTTTTCTACTCGCAATATTTGCTGACTTGTTTGCCTGTGATATGTTTCTGCTTGGTAAAAACATCTTGTGTGAGGCGGGTTTATCCTTTGCTCTAAGCCATAAAAACCCCTTCTAACTAACATACCCTTTGCCTTCTTGGTATCCAGTAAGACTGGCTCAGCAATTCTTTTCTTCTATATCAAAACTTGCTTCCATCTCTATTCCTTTATCAGATTCTACATTCAAAAATCTTTCTGCTAAGCATACATATCTGTGTGACTTTCTTGTCAAGCTTTCATCCTTCCCAACAAGGTTGGATACCAGGAAAGGTTTTCCCCCAGGGTGTGGTTGGGCCCTGGAACAGGCACCCCAGGTCATGGCACCAAGACTGACAGAGCTCAGGAAGCATTTGGACAATGCTCTCAGGAACATGATGTGACTCTTGGGATACCCTGCATGGGACCAGGGCTTGGACTCAATGATCCTGATGGGCCCCTTCCAACTCAGCATGATTCTATGATTCTGTGGTTTTTCTCCTGGCCACCTGTGGGCTGGAAAAAGTTAAACACCATGACAGCTGCTGGAACAGGAGGGCTCTGCCACTCTGGTCTCCGTTTGCTGTCTACAAAAAAGTGTGAAGCATTGTCACCAAAGGAAAATTAATGCTACTCAAGACAGCAGTTAGTGATGCTTACCTTTTTACATTTTCCACTGATTTATGTAGAGATATATCCACGTGTGTTTGTGTATATTATTGGCAATTCTAGAGGACAATGACCACTACCTTCAAGCTGGGTAGTTCTGTTTCAAATCCAACAGCTTTGGCTGTTTTACAGCTTTCTGGTCCTAAGGATTTTTTTTCAGGTTAGTTACAGTCTGAAGTCTGCTTTGGAACAAGAGAACCATCATATGCCCATATGTTATGGGACCTGCAAATCTTGCAAACTATGTGTAGATCCAAGTGATGGTAATGAGAATTAAATGCATGAGATACTGAATTAATTGTCATTAATTCCACTCCATCAAATTTGTCATTAATTTCACTCCACCCTTCACTGAGGGTGAAGGCTAAGAGGGTTGAGGGCAGCCTCCATGGAGCAAAATCCTTGCTGTTTTTAAATGTCTAAATCCCAGGAGGCTGTTAATCTTGTTCATAATTTGGTTATTACTGGGGGACAGCAGTACTGCTGATGAAAACAAAATGCCTGAGCTGATGAGCTCCACTTGTGACTCAGGAAAAGAGGAGATGATGGGGCAGGGTGATCTAGACATCAGGTGCAATGCTATGTGCAATGCAGTAAATCAAATCTCTTCCTTTTCCACTCTTACTCCCACACACAGGGAAACTAATTGTATGACTCCACACAGTGCAGATGCAAACACAAGACATTTGGAAGCTGAGCCTGGACTTTGAGCTAAAGAACATTCATCTAGTTCAGTGCATAATCACAGTTGGAAATCCATGGATGGATATTTTGTTTCAGGGAGGTGCAATATAGGCTGGGTTTTAAAATATATCTGAAGGGGTTTCGTTTCTGGGCTTCCACTGAAAGATAAGGAAAGTTGGCCCTCCTTCCCTCTGCTTCTTTTAAAAGTTTCTGTAAGGACAGACCCTTCCATCAGCAAGCATGGTGAGTGGTGGTCATGCTTCTGATAGGCGTCTGTAGTGTTTTTGAATGGCGCAACAAGCTCAGCTGAGGAAATTGCCATTAGCTTTTCTGAGAAAGGTAAACTCTCATCATTTCTAAAGGTAAGTAAATGTTGATGACTGCTCCCAAAAATGGATAATGGCTTAGGCTCTCATCTAGTATAAAATTGCAGGGGTGAATTCAAAGAACCAAGCTCATTAACACAAACTGCAGAGCTGATGAACCTTGAATAGCTGGAAATGCTGGGCTTCGGATTTTATGATTAGGCTTCTGATAGAAAGAGAGACATGAGAGTTCAAGAAAACAATTAATTCTGTCAAAAAACAAACAATATCTGACTCATCAGCATGAGCAGCAGGAAGATCTCTAAAATTTGTCCTTTGAAGCCAGGGTACTGTAACAGAGCTGTTTGAATGAAGAGAATGGAAAAGCACAAAATGCACAAAACGCACTCTTTCTTGCCTGGCTTTGTGTCCAAACTGCCATCTCTTTCTTTTCAGCTGCCGTGGAATAACACCGAAGTCAAATAATTTTCATCTGTTTTCATTTCTTGGTATATGAGTGCATTCAGAGTGAGCCTTGCAGAATTACTCAAAATTAATAACAGAGCATCTGTCTTCTGACTGTTCTCAATGCATCTGTACAGCTCCATAATATGAAAACAAATGAATTTTTATAATACACTGCTCATCGTCTAGCTTCTTATAAATGGAGAGCATTCCCTGAGCTTCCAAAGAGCAAGGTCACACAGGTGTGAAATGCCTGAACATCTGACATGTTTATTAAGGATGTGAAGTTATTATATGGCATGTTTATTAAGGACTGTGTGGAATTAAGGTCTCCAAATGTATGATGCCTGTCAGGGGCTCTGCAAGTGTTGTTTCCCTAATAAAGAAGGTTTTGCACGCATTTCCCAGAGGGAAGGTGATTCACCATGCCAGGTTGAAACTCAGTACACTGCAATGTAAGCAGCTCATGAGAGTTGGTGGCACAGTGTATGGAAATCCAGGCATGACTCACTCACTCAATATGGGATTGCAAGGAGGTATTTGCAGTAATTGAGCAGAACTTTAGCATCACATCCCCCCTGTTCCGTGCTGAAGTACCATGCAAGAGTAATCCTTTCTGATTCAGCCAAGTGTTCAGGGAGGTACTTGATCCCATACACGCACTTAGGACAGGACGGAGACTGATTTAAGCAAGTAAATAGGATTAAGTGCAGGCTTAATGGTTTTGCATCACATGCAACCTGTGCTTTAATGACTTTCTAAAGCCAAGAATGCCTTTTGTTTTCTGAATTGATTTTTCTCAAGCCTAGGGGATTGAGGAAGGAGAACAATACAATTGCATAGACAATCTTGGGCAGCAGTGGGAGATCCCCGAAAATTTTCTGGAGCCATCAGTGGACTGGAATGCTCCATTGTCTGAACACACAGGGCAAGAGCTTCAGCCCAGCTTTACAAAAGGTGGACTCAGCATGGCTCAGCACCATCCTGGGAGCCAGAAGGAGGAAGAGATGAGGGCGACATTAACACAGCCTAACTGTAGACACATAAATTCAGTGCCTGAATGGAGAGTGTGATTCACAATTGCTGTATATATCTGGAGACAGACAGTCTCCTCCATAGTGTGACTCAGAATGACCTCTGGAACCTATAGATGCTCTAGAGGAGGCTATGTCTATTAATTTTAAAGTAAATACAAATAAATATTCAAGGTATTATGAATTCGTCTTCCTGAAAAGCTTCAAATTCTAAGCTCAAAGTCTTGAAAGAATTTTGACTGCAATGCTTTTGCTAGAGACTCAAGATCCAGTGTTTGTAGTGCCCAATACACACTTGTTGGCTGTGTTACAAAGCCAGTAATATTTAACTGTCTCAACTGTTCAAAGCCCCTTGCAGAATTATAGCAATCTTTTGCATTATAACAGTAGAGTTATTTTTCTGTTAGATCAATTGCAAAAGTACAGAATTCTTTGGGAAATTCTTCACCCCCAATTGCTAAAGGCACAGCCAAACAAGCAAGTCTCCCTTCTGTCCCACTCCAAAACAACCTTCACTATTAATACCACTATGATGGAAAATCCAAGCTGAAATTTATCTTTAAACTCTGTTTTACCAAATTAGTTCTGCAGCTTCTTCCTTCTTGCTGTTCCTGCTAAGAGTTGCTACATTCCAGCATCAAAGCGACTTTACATAGAGTTGTACATGCATGGAGTACATATGCATGTGTGTGTATTTTTCTACGTAAAAGTGCAAGCAATGAACTGCATTCAGACAGCTTGATGCCTGAAACTCCTGGGTGAAGTGTTGTTTTTAATAACTACTGGTGTTTTCCAAAACGTTTCATTGAAAGGTGATGAACCTCTCTGAAGTGAGGTAATAGAAATACAGTGTAAAAGAGGAGAAGCTCATAGCTGAGTTCATACTAAACCCTCAGTTTTCAATATGTCTCTTATGAACAGTGAATGAGGGTGGAAGTAGCTGAGCTCCCTGTTGCACTGTGGGGCCAAACTTTGTCCTGACATCATGGATGTTCATGGTGCTCTGCACCCCACCAACGTTATTCTGAAGAGGGGAATTAATTCTCTGGGTCTAATAGGGCTGGCATTTGGCTCTCCTCTTTTTCCCAGCCTTTATGGATCTGTTTCACATGAGCCCTTTGAGCAGCAGCACAGGCAGAGCTGCACACCCCTGATCCTAAGTGCACTTCCTTATCAGAATATATGGCACTGCATTATGCTGCATGTTTATGGTTTGAAACACTGGCTGATAATGTGGCCATAGTCAAACAAAATTCTGCATGCAACCAATGCATTTGTTTTAGGGAAAGAATATGACATCAGAAAGAAAGAGATACATGCTTAGCTACATTTGATTGGAGGCAGTCAAATAGCTGAAATGGTATAAATATTAAGATATATTTTCCTGATAACCACCCACTTTCATATATTATCTATTTATTTTTCTTTGGTATCTTAGTGGGACTTGGAACATATTAGATGTATTTTTTTTCCAGTAGACATTAAGTGCATTGCTGGAAACAAAATTTCTCATTCTTTCTGATAACATTATTCTCACAAATAGCAGTAGGAGAAGTGATATTTTTAATGGGTACTTGTGTAATTAAATAGAAGAATGTTCACAGAAATTAGCTTTATTAGTGCCTAGAGTGGTTGGAGTTTGAACCTTTTCAGTCTGCATTTAGAAATATTAGATAGCCAATTGATTCCAAGCAAAATACACATTTCTAGAGTTTTCCTTTTCTAAAACACTGCTGTGAATGGAATGGTCCCTCAGAGCTTTGAAAATGGACTTCCTGAAAGGAAATACTTGATCAAACAGAAAGGGTTTAGACTATGACGGTACTCTGTGTTGTATAATAAGTCTTTATTTTTCTCCCTGTAATTTTTCTTCTATAATTATTTTCAGAGCTGTACTAACTCAGATGCCAACTTTTCTTCTGGAGGATTACAAATGGAAAACTGCAGTGGCAGAGGGTGGCTTAATGTTGCAGAAAGAGACTCTCAGGGGCAGTGCAGTCCCTCCTGATGCTCTGATGCACAAGGAGTTAATTGTGGCTGTCACCTCCATAGTATGATCTATGCGCAAAAAAAAAATCAACAATCAGGTGTTTCCCCTTCCCGTGAATGTGCTCTTTTAACAAACAGACCACATCCTCATTTAATCTATGACGCTAAGATAATTCAATAAAAAATACTAGAGTTAGCATTTTATTTGTAAGTCTTCCCTTTTCTCTCTTAAATTAGCCTTCTATTTACTGAAAATGTTTATGTTTGTTTTCAGAGTGAAGAGGAGAGGGAGAGGTAAGAAAGAGGACGCTTCATTTGAAAACTAAATTAACAAGTTTGGAGTTACAAGGTGTGACTTATCAGAAACTCTGCTTGGAAAACTAAGCTGGTGAAGGTAGAAAGCTCAAATGCAGCATTTCAAAAGCCAGTCAACTTGAGAGAAAAAATACTGTTTAGTGTGGAAGCTAGGTAGTTGGCTCTAATTTAGGCTTAGTTTTCTCTCTTTTCTTAAAGCTACTTCAGAAATCAATTTTCTGTGTACATTTAACGTAAGTATTTCTCTATAAGGGAATGTGTCCATTGAAATCACATTAAGAGTGTTTTAATTATCCTTAGGGCATTTGACAAAGCAGATTTTGTAATTGAGAGGTAGTTGGTTACAGTATGTACAGTGTACGAAAGTTTAAGGGCTCTTTTCTCTGCTGGCTTGAAATGTGAGTAGTGGTGGAGGGAACAACAATTATTTCAACAAGTTTTCATGCAAGGAAGTGAAGACCCTGTGTTTACCTTGACCTCCTGAATCTTTTTGCTTTATTATTTCATTTTAGTGCTTCTGACACACACATCTGTGTATTAAACAGGCAGAATTTTTTTAACTGTCGGAATTACAGACAGTGCTGCTGTCAGTAATGTCCACAGCAAACCTTACTTGGCTGCTGTTGTGAGAAGGAAACAAGTGAGTGTTACCGCTGAAGAGATCCCTTGGAAGCCCTCATTCTCAGTACATTCCACACTTCTTTCCACCCAATCCTGGTTATTTCCGCAAACCATTATTTTTCAACCTAAACTCAATTTCCCATTCCTTTTAAGTCAATAGCTTAACTTTATCTTACTGTTTTCTTTACAAATGTTAAGACCACACACTGAGCTCTGCTAACACATTGTATTATGCTACTAGTAGACAAATTTTAACATCACATCACATACATGTTGCAGTTGCTGTTGTAACATGCCTTTTAAAAAATACGTTTATTGGATGAAATTGTCTCTTTCTCAAGAAAAATCTGATTCTTCAATATAATTTATTATGCCTTTTAAAATTCTGTCTGTTCAATAAAATCTTTGCTATATTATAAATACCTGTAAAGAAAATATAATTCAAAATTCTGAGAGAAAACTTTTTTTTTTTACTTTTACATTTTTCACAAAACCCACACAGGCACCAAGGAAAGACTAACAATAAAAATAATTTACTCCTGTACAAGCTGATCTGGGTTGGAAACATTCAAAAGAGAGATTTTAAACTTGTCATCTGTTGAAACTTTGGCTACAGCATAGGAACTGATCTAAAAACAAAGGAGGGTCTTTTGTTTCCCACCCTTTTAACCTGAACATTTCTTTCAAGGCCTGATGGAGTGTTGTTAGTACTTTCCTCCCTGTAATATACCTGAATGAGGACTGGCTAAATTTGTTGTTATCTGAGGGAACCAGCCTCTAAGCTTCATTGCACAGGACTAAAAGTGGCCCTTACCTTGCTATATGAGTCTATTCTGAAAATTAAACATTAGTGAAAATAAGTGCTCTCATTCTGTAATAGCAGCAATTAGAAATTTTCATGGTTTGCTTGTTCATTAGTTATGCATTGCCAGAAAGCTTTTGCATGGAAAGGACGGCAAAGGGAAAGCTTTCTGATCTGGACTTCCAGGATTTTTTTTTTTTTTTTAAGACTTCTCTTCCTAAGCAAATTTCTTAGTAGAGAGGGAGTGATTCAGTACAAGCAGCATTCAGTAGCAGAGATATTATCCTTCAACTGCTGACTAGAAGAATATTAAAGAATCCTTAAAACTGGCAAAAAGGCAGGCTAAGCCCAAGACAGGCATGAAGACACCACAAAGAATATTTTTTAAATCTTACACTTGGTAAGAAAATTTTCAAGGTTGTCTTTAGAGAAGTCTTTTTTTCCACAGAATTCTTAATTAGTTACAGTAAATAGGTTTACCTTTAAATTACAGGATTTACTGTGAAGTTTGAAAAACTTTTATTTGAACTGATGGATTATTAGCAAAATGTAAAATTCCTGTCTTAAGAGACATTTGTGTAATTTTAAGGAATAGACAGTGAGAAAGAATCTAATCAAATATTTCTAGAGTCTGCAAAACACATTTCAATAGTAGGCAAAAGGAAGAAAAGTAAAAAGCAGTCAGCACTTTTTTGGGCTTTCTTTAGTACTTCAATGAGATAACTATCCCCTAGGAATCTTCATTTCCTTGTTCTAGATCCCCTAGCTTTTCTGAGCCTCCAACATGGCTTTTTTTTTATTCCCAATTATTAGAAGCAAAATAATATATAATTTTGACTCTCATTAAAGAGGTATGTGTGGAAAACTGCTAATGTTAGGGGGTTGCTCACCCGAGTTGCTTTCTGACAGCCACCTCTGCCTCAACCTCTTCCTCCCACTCCACATTCCATGCTCACCCTTCTCAGGGTACTATTTTTTTTTTTTTAATCTCAGACAATTTTGCCTCATCTTCCTAGATATTTTGGGAATTTTAGAGTCTTTGGGTGGACTTTTCTGCAACAGCTAGCCTCTCTGTTCCCCTTGGCCTGGCTGCTTGCAGATGTAGGCAGATTTGTACTGCTTTGGAGACCTGACTGAGGCTCCACAGTAGGAGGTTGGAGCCCAAAACTCAAATAATTGGCACAAACAGATCAGTACTCCATCAGGTGGTGCATAACTCATGAAGAGAAAGCCAAGTGCTCTGAAGTGAGACTCTGCCCGCATTAAACACATAGGGCCTAGAAGAACCAGGCTCATAATTCAGGCACTTCACTGGGGTAAGTTCCAAGCCTGCTGGAGGGAATGCCATCCCATGGTTTGGGATGCCTCTGCAGGGGCTCTTTTTTTATTTGTGTGTTTCTGTCTGTAGTCTAAATTGTGAATAACTTCATCAATGTTCACTGATGCCCCAGTCCAACCCCAGCCTCCCAGATGTTCCTCTACAGGAGAACAGAAGGGCAAGGGAGCATTGTTTGGAGGAGGAACAAAACACCTAGAACAGAAGCAGTGATGGCTGCAAGTATTAAATCGGAATAAATGACAAATATAACAAAGGCTGCAATATTAATGACAAATCCATGGATGAGAATATATCCCCATAGCTTTGGCAGTTTGGTTCAAAACTGCTTGGAATTCAGGTTTTGAATCCTACTGCATGCTGAAGTGAAGAGGGTGGAAGAATAAGCAATGTGAAAATAGTTTAAAATAGTGTATTAGGGTTTTCAGGGGAGTACTATTGCATTTCATGCCTGAGGGGGCAAATCTACTCTGAAGAAATGTTTTGAAAAAAGATAATACTAAAAAGTGTAATTTTCCTGTCTTATCCCCTCACACCCGTTTTTTCCCTTCCTTGATATTTGTATTAAATATGAAGCAATCAAAGCAGCAATCACACAACTAGAGCGTACACAGACTTTGGAAAAAAAACTACAGGTAGGGAGAACGAATATTTCCAACTCAGTGCCATACCCTACAGTTAATTTCCTTCATTTATGATATCAACTAACGCTTGCAGCAGTCTATCATCTCTGTGCTTGTAAGGTTTGGCATTGTAAAAAAGATCAACGTAGTCACTGTACAGACTTTCTTCTGAGCCTCTTAACTGGGAGGGCTTGTTCAATTTTCTGAGGGCTTGATAGAAGTGTTCGTATGGAATGTTTAACTTCTCACTTGCAGTCTTCTTTGGCAGCTGCTTCTGATCCATCTGTCTGCTAAAAGCACTTTGCAGTAAATGCAGCATGGCTTCTGATGGGGTTTTATCTTCTGCTTTGTCACTGCTGGTGTGTTCTGTGGCCTTGGGTTTTTCACTCAGGCTCTCCAGTGTGGTATGGTCCTAGAATACAGATTAGCATGAAAAAACGGTCAGGTGTCAATGAAAGACTGACTGGATTAAGGCTTGCTCTGGTTGGTGATCTCTACCTATGTGTGGGAAAATGTCATTTTTTTATTCAGGACCCACTTGGGCATCTAGAAAACAAGTAGACCATTGTCAACCAAAACAAACTTTTGAAAGGACTACACTGTAAAAAATATCAAATCCTCCTGCAATATAAGCATTTATAAATTCAGATTCCATTTGGCAGGATACAACACATCATTTTATACCAGTATTTGTCTCAGTCTTAGGAGATAATTCTGGTTGTTTAGCACTCTAAATGAAGGAAACATATGTGCAGTGGTGATGGCAGTTCTGATTGTGCCTTGTACTCTTAGGAAAAGGATGGAACCAGTGTTTCCCTGAAACCTTCTCTGTAGATTAGCTCACCTGAGAAAAAGGCAGTGAAGTATGACAAATGGGTGAGCATAACACATACCTAAGAGACCTTGGAAGGCTAATCCCAAGTACAGGTTCACAGAGCAGTTGATGAGAGGCATAATCTTATTTCAATACTAGTATATGCCTGCGGAGCTTCCTCATTCAAACCAGAACTGCATTTCTAACCGAACACTCATTTTATCTTCATGTAATTTTTACCATGTCCACCCATTTTCTCCTACAGCACCTGCTGAATCCACTTTTACTTCCTTCCAATTTGTTTTTTTGCTCATGGCTGGCAGACCTGGGGACATTTATGTAATGGATTTAGAGACCATTATCACACTCACCTTTCATAACTTGTCTGAGGAAGGTTAAACTATCTGTGCTTTATGGATGTCCTAATTACTTAATGGGGAGAAAATTTGATGTGATGGGATTATTTTCTGATGCTGTTGATGTAATCAAGCACTATGAAAATGTGCATTACTACCATCCTGTGCATCCTGAAACCCAGGGTCACCCTGCCTTGTTGTATTTTTAGAGCACTCTTATCTGTAGGGTAAACAGGGACTGCTAAAGGATCTGGCAGCAACAGATCCACTGGGCCAAGCCTATTGAATCAGCGAGTCCCTGATTTTCCTCAAGCCCTTTGTTCCTGAAATTCCTTGCAAACTCACTGGAAGCACTCCAGCAGGCAAAGTTCCTTTAGAATGTGACACTTGTTCTCAGTAGAATTACATAAATTTAGTGTGTCTCTCAGAGGTGTCTTCCTCCCTCCTTCCACCACTCAACTGCATTAGCCACAGGTTTCCTTGCTTTGGGAGCAATTTCCTGTTATCATCCCAAACCCCTTATATTTTGCAATTTGAAAGAGAGACTCATAAAAATATGAGTTGTTGACATGAGCAAAATTATGATATGCACTCAAAACCAATCAGGAGTTAGATGAAATGAATACAAAATAAATATGTGTCTTCTTACTAGGCAAAAAAAGAAAAAATAAACAAATAAACCCACCAAAAAACCAACAATTACTTATAAACTGAAAAACATGTAAGGAATAAATGCAACATAACTCTACCTCTACAAGATCTGTCATCTTTTCCACTCCTCTTCTGTCATTCTGCACAGCATTGTAGGATGTATACACACGTGGCTGCTTCATGTGTTCAGGCTGGGTAGCAGTGCCATGCAAAATCAATTTCCAATTTACAATCCTCCCCTCATTTTGTATTCGTCTGGACTGAAAAATAAGCGTGGCATCAGAATAGGCTCTCAGGACATAAAAGAGCAAAATAGACACTTGAATGCAAAGTACACAGAAGCAACCAAAGCAAATTATCAGGCTTTCAAAACCTACCTATGGAGTATGATTCATAAGCACAAAACCCCCAGATGTAGAAGATTTAATACAATAGCTTAACCACTCAAAATATTCACATTTTGATGCAACATAATTATTAATTCATCATGTAAGCATCAATGGAATTTGGTCATAACACAGAATGCTAGAAGTTATTGAAGTAGTATTTTGCATTATTAGAACTTGTTCACTAGGCTGTTCCTTGGTAATTTCCTTATGAAAGTTACCACTGGAAATGATAATGTGAAATACTATTCTTTTTTATAATGTGGTGTATAACAGCAATCTGAAATACAGTGTGCAGAAGCAAGCAGCAAATGTTTGTTTATAAATTTTGGTGGCAATAGAAACAGAAGTGGAAGTAGAAGTGGAAAGTGGAAGAGAGAACTAGAGAAAAAACTAGAGAAAAAAACCTAAAAGGTGAGGAAAGAGTGTATTATGCCTTGAGGACAAAAATCTTGCTTTATTGTAAGTTTCAGGAAGTTCTCACTTGAAATGAGAGCTAATTTACAAACAAAATGCTCCTCTTAACTTTGTTCCACAAAAATGCATTCAAAGAGCAAGATATCTGTAACCATGGGGCTATCTATAAGCCTGCAGCATTAACGCTACGCTGCTGATAGTAATATTTACTCCTGGTGGCTTGTTCATCTGCTCAGCTCTTGGCAACACCCTCCTGTTTACAATTTGAGGCCAATAGGGGCTGAAGGCTCAGTGTCTAGCAGGAAGCTTTCAGTTTTTGGCAAGATCTGACCCCTAAGGACAAGCTTATTAACAGACAACTTCAATGAGATGAGTGTCTTGATCACTGTCTCTTTGAAGGGAATTATTTTTCAGTTGCCTACCAAGCAGTTTAATTCTGGTGTCTTGCTGTTGTAATCCATATTCCCCAGGTAGCTTTAGTAAACTGATTTATTTCATATCTGTAGACTACTTAGCTTTAATCCTTAAACGTTGTTCAGCACCAGATAGTCTCAGCAAGAAATTAGGGGAATGTATACATCAGAATAGATCGCTGAGATCCACACAAAAAATCATTAATTCGAAAGGTTCTCAGTTAATGAAAGCTATGCGCATGGATCAAGAGAAGACTAGATCTATGCTGTGTTCTTTTCTGTAAAAAAGAATTTCCAGTTAACCAGATGTTCATTTTATTTCATATTTCAATCCAAGAATCACAGAAAACTTCATAAAGTGATTAATTTTGGTGATGTGTGTCTGAAAAAAACAGGCATGTCATGAAAAAAACAGGCAGTGAAATGAGAATGGTGCTTTGCATGTAGATAAAGAACAAGAAAATCTGACCTTTTTTCTTTAATCCTTAACCCAGCTGGATATCTTAAATAACCTCTCATTTAGCTTGCTTAATGAGCAGGCTCATTACTCAACGAGCTTTGTAGTGATGAGTGATCATTTAATCTGTTTCAGCTCCCAAACACAGCTAGTTAACATACAGGCATACTCACCATATCAGTAATTCTTAAAATCCAGGTGCCTGCTGGATTTTCCCCCCATGTGTGGACAGACATGAAGTCCCAGTTCTTGAAGCCATTGGGAGATTTGTCCCTCTCTCTCTCAGCCAGTAAGACAGTGCTGGTCCCTGTGTGGGTACAAGATCAACACTCTGATTGTCCATGCGCTGCCTGCTCCTACTTTTCATATTTGTCAGCTTTGCACACTGCCTAGAGCAGAGGTGACCTGGAAAATACACTGTTCAGCAGTGCCTCCTTTAGCAGTGGCTCCTGTAATTATTTTTGCAGCAGTGCTTAGGAGTGCACAAGCTGTTAGGTCACACCAAGAAGGTACATCTTGTTCAGTGTTCTATCTCTGGCACGAAAAGGTAGTGAATGCACATAAAAGAAGCATAAGGAGAAGATGTCAGGCACGACCAGTCTTTCCCACCGATGAGCTGTTCAAGAAACTTCTGAAATGGAAGTTTAGAAGGTAAAACTCATGCAGTATTATGAAACCACAGTATTGTCATGATTTCTTCACTGGTTCAGGGTTTTTTTTTCATGAGTGGATGCATATTGCTACAGCCTGGTCGTCCAACAGGGTGAAAATTATGCATTTGCATTGTTATTATTACAAAAATGCTGCAGCTCATAAAGCATTTCTGCAGCAAAAGAGGTCCTACTGCACAGGAGAAAATTTGTTTGGCTTGTTTATGTATAAGAAAAAAAGCAAGGGAGAAATATTTACATAATAAGGAGCAGTGAAGCCCCAAGGATCCTTGTCACAATTTATAAATATATTTAAAGGTTACACCATAAATATAGAAAAAGAATGACATACATTTGCTACTAATGCTTTGCAGGAAAGTAGAAAAGCAGCAAGAAACAAGGGGAAAACAATTTAACCATGAAAGCAAAATGATAGTGCAGTGGAGGCAGTAGTACTTGATGATTGCTACCTAGAAACAGAAAAATTAAATCAGCCTGATATTTAAATTCATACGTGAAAGCCTGTCTTTTTTTTCCTTTTAATACCAGTTGATCTAACAGACTTTACTCTTAGTTGCTTATAATATTTCTTTATCCTCTTTTTTTTTTGTCTTATTATGTTGTTTCAGGACATTGCCAAGAAAGCTTGCCATATTCTAGCTCATTTAGTACAGTTGTACTAAGGTACCTAACAGAAACACTTTGGTTTTTTTAAATACACCAATGGGGAGACACATTAAATAAAACCTAAGGAATCAGATATCCTCAGTTTTCCATTAGTCTGCTAAATCACAGGAAGTCTGATAAGAATTATTGATCTATAATCTGCTGTCTGCCAGGAGCCCTGAGGTTTCATAGGTCCAGTTGCCTCTGCGAAAATGTTCTGTGCCTTCATTTTCTGAAGTATGATTTTCAAATCTCTTTCCACCAAAAGAGCCCAGCACAGGTGAAGGTTGAAGAGGGGTCTCTATCGCTGCCTGGATATTTTATCCTCACTGGAGTTGCCCAATGATATATTTAGCTCTCTTTAACCACTGAAAACCACATTTTTTTTTCATGAAGTAAATGTTACACACTACGGCAACACAAATAAAATGTGTCTTTTCCTCCTGTACCTGATGGAGAAACCAGAGTGACATGCAGATCACCTCTACGGGAATACTCAATTGTGGCCTCGAGCTGCACATGCTCCAGAGATGCAATGGAGTTCTCTTGACCCTCGCAGGCTTTTGTGGGAATTTCAATAATCACTTCTTCATTTGCTCTTAATAATCTGTCAAAATTAAAGTAGTTTTTTGATTACCCACAGGGACTCTTGATTCTGGGTCATGAATGGCATGTTTAACAGCCATTTCAGAATGATGAGGAAAGAAGAGTCAATGCCAGCTCAATAAAAAAAAGGTAATGTCTGCTCTCAATAAAAAAAAGGTAATGTTCATGCTCTGCACATAGAGAGACTCTGCATAGCTTTCTCTGCACAGTTCCCATTACTTCCAAACAGAATGGGTTTCTAAATCTCCACATAAATAACTGTAAGTATCATGGGATCTTTGTTTTCATAATGTAACATACAGGACTGAATAAAAATACATAAATAGCAAGTGTGGCATACATCAGTAGTGGGTCAACATTCTGTGAAACAGACAGAGTCCATAAAAACAGTTTGATAGTGAAATAGCATAAATAACAAGATTACCAAGCAGTGACTCTCCAAAACACTGCAATATGTTTCTGCAGACAGACCTTTGTTACAGCCACATGGTATAATTTCAGCCTTTGAAATAGATATTTTTTTTCTGGATAAAAATCTGTATGCCAATGTGCGGAGACAAAAAGGGTCTAGATATCCTTATTGATTAAACAGTTCAAGGACTAATGACAATTAATCTATCTGTTCAGGCTCACTGTGCTGTTGGCATGTGGCTCATAAGACTTTTCAGTGAGCCTTTGACACATTTGTGTTTCATAAGAGAAATGCTGCAGACATTACTAAAGTTAAATATATCACCTTGATTGCAACATATACAAGCCTGTCACAGGAGAAGAATTGCTAAGACCCATTACAGACACTTTTATTTTTAAAAAATCTTTGTGAGACATCAGTATCTTTTTATCTCTCTTCTGATGGTTGTCTAAAAATTCACAGCCTTGCTGATTGGGCTCAGCCTCACAGTATCATTCTTTTATACACTGTCTGCACAAGCAGACATAATAATCTTAGTCTTTGTTAAGGCTTCATGCTAGTAATTTCCATCAGTCTTGCACTAAAAAAACAGACCAAGAAGCAATGTTGCTTGCCTGCCTCTGGGGAATACAGTCTGACAAAGCTAAATTAATCAAAAGAAGTCACTTATTCCTTTTCAGAGCAATCTGTGAAGAATATGATTCTTCAGGCTTTATTACAATAAGTAACTGCAAATCCTTACCTGGGTTCAAAGCTCTTGTCTTTGACAATGCACTCTCTCTTTTCTGGTACACTTTTCCATCTTTTGGGATCAGCTAAATCCACCAAGGCATTGGCATTAAGTAGCCCAAACCCAAATCGGCTATTGACCATCAGTCCTGCTCCATTTTTTTTCCATCCTGGATTTCCAGCCAGCGGATCATATTCTGAGGTCCACACTACCAAGTGCTGCATATCCCTCCATGTTAGATCTGGGCTGTTTGGAAAAATGTTCCTGGTTAGTTGTTTCAGGGCTATCTATCATTTTTCTCTCAATTATTAGACTCAAACAGAACATGCTTT
Organism: Camarhynchus parvulus; assembly: GCF_901933205.1. Classification (NCBI taxonomy): domain Eukaryota; kingdom Metazoa; phylum Chordata; class Aves; order Passeriformes; family Thraupidae; genus Camarhynchus; species Camarhynchus parvulus. The sequence continues at coordinate 9,844,619 of NC_044601.1, forward strand.
GAATGCATATGGCATCCCACTGCTTTATAACCCATAACATTTTGCACTTAACCTCACAATACTGCTCTGGGCAGACAAGAATTCTGTGTCCATGAAGAACAGGTATCTAGCAAGAGTAGAGTGAATCCTCCAAAACAATTCAGTCATTCAAAGTTAGGTAGCAACACTACAATTTTCTACCCATCTTTTTAGAACCTGGGCTTTGAAAGCTGGTTATTTGATTCCATCTGTGACTCACTCTACCCTTTAAAAAATCTAATTTTAATATCTAATATTTAATGTAGGCTCACGTCACCAAAGGGGTGTGCAGTAGAAAATGGAGCTGAATCTACATGATACGAGCATTAAACCTGTGTACTAAAGTGTTTTCTGTGAGCAAAAGTCATTGTCCTGTCCTTAGCTTCCTCAAGGCCTAAATTCTCACTACTTGCTCTGCAGCATCCAAACCTGGCTACTCCCTTCCTGCTCTGACAGACAAGCTTGGGCATCTTCTCTTTTATGCCTTATCACTGGCAGAAATTCTTCTGTAAATTGGCTGAGGCTTAGCTTAAACTCCTGCAGCCCATTGTCTTCAAATCACATTCTCCTGAATCCATGTGCACGCTCACTTTTAGGTGCATCTGACCAGAAATCAGTAAATGCTGTTGCCAACACACAAAATATTCCTCAGTCATCATTATCTATTCACATTGGTTCTGCTTTTCTAGGAACGTGTTGGGGCAAGTAGCTGCTTATTTTTAGTCATCAGCCTGAGCAAGTCTGACTGACAAAAAGTGGAGCTGCAGTATGAGGTAGTGCCTCTTAAAACAGGCATTTTGTGGAAGGCAGTGGGGTGATTGAGAGAAAGAAGTTTCAAAGGTCATGGTGTGACATCTTACTTTGCTTCCAGCGCCAGAGCAAAAATTCCTGCTGCCAGAGGTGCAGATGCAGAGGTCCCTGTGTGAGTTTCTGTACATTCATTGTGAAGATCAACACTTGTCTGACAGCAAAAAAAAAAAAAAAAAAAAGAAAAAGAAAAAAAAAGCATAAATAAACAGTTATAATACTGTGGTATCCATACTCACAAATGTAACTATGTGTCCCTTACTTGGTGCGTATTAATACACTCCTCACCAGCAGAAAAAGTGATGAGTGTTTAAATCTGTTCATATTTCAATCCACTCCTTTTACTTCAACTATAATTTTAGTATCAAAACGTTTTTTGTTGGAACAAAATACTCCCACTCTGAATATCTTATTTTAGTCTAAAGGTTTCACAATAAGTGTTTCAGGCTTACTGGTGATTCATGAAAACAGATCATTGTGTTGGGCCTAGAACATTCAAAATTACTGCTTACTAGGAAATTACTCATAGGATTAGCATTGGTGTTCTGCTCCCTCTTCAGCAGAAGAACTATAATTTGTAATGAATAAACACCAAACTCATCAGCCCATTTTTCTAAGTCCCGAGTATAAAGAGAAGCCACATAGTAAGGAGTTATCTCCAGCTAACTTGGAATGACGCTGTTTTAATCCCCATCAGTGCAGTGCATTGTAAAATTAACATCTACCAGGGCTGGACAGAAATTACAGGTATTTCAACACTATTGTGCCACAGCAATTTTCTTCAGCAGAGTTAAGGAAGGCACACAGACTGGTATGCCTGCTTGCCGAGTTTGGAATGTTTGGAGGCACTGTTGTTGCTGTCTCTTGCATTAAAAATATAATGACAAGGTATAACAGCAGCCCTGACATCACAGGTTTTATTTTTGCTCTGAATCTTTCTTTATTTGCCCTCTGTGAAGAATAGTGCCATATCAAAGCATGCAGAGACCACTTTCATACACAAACAGTGCTCACAAACCGCAGACAAATTCAACATGTTGGTTTAAGTGCATCAACACAATGACTTTGTTTAACCATAGCTTTAAGGTAAAAGAATAGAGGAATACAATCATCTTTTGGATTTCAAATCTCTTAAGGTTTCCAGACAAAAGCTCTAAGCACATAACACATAACATAAAGCAGGCACTGGAAGCCAAGCATTTAAGAGGTTTCATTTATTATTTGCATATATCATACCTTTCTATTTGTTTTGAAACTGGTAAAAGCAACTTACTATTCTTTGGTCAGTGTAATCCCCGCTGCTGTATGCTGTGGCCAGAGTTGAAGAGCACTTCTCTGCATACCAGGGAGAAAGCCCTTGCTGAGAAGCACTGCTAATGGAGATGGTGTAGATGCTATCAGTGTAACCATCACAGTCACAGTTGTCACCCTGACGACCTCCATTCCCTGAGGCCCACACGAAAATGGAGCCTTTCCCATTTCGACCCTAGGGAAAAAAAAAAGAAAAAAAAGGGAAATGAACGGTTATCAAAGAGATGTCAAATCTCACAATGTATCCTTAAGAACTCCTTCCCCCAAAAAGCCTAATATAGCAAACATAGAAGAGGAGCAATACCCATAAGCACTGTAGAAGACAGAGATAGAATAAACCAGCTGTTTGCAATATCCCACTGCTCACCCTACAGCACAACTCTTAATCTCACTGGCCTAGGTTTAGTGCTCCTGAAACAACAGCTTTCCTCAGGTTTTGAAGTTAAAAACAGAGTCAGTGTTCAATGAGTAAATTTTTCGACGTGCTGCTGTTTGATCCTCATCATTTTTAGAAAAAGATGCCTTTAAAAAAACCGGCAAGTTTATCAGGGCTTATTTAATTTTCCCTTCCTGTACTCACAGAGCTGTGGGTTAGGAGTATGAGTGATGGACACACTGAAAACCCTCCCTTCTCTCACAGATCTGTGGGTCAGCATCACCAGCCTCTAGGCACAACCATGTAAAACATCACAGCTATCACAGCAGAAACATGCGTCATTCTGCAGTCTTAAGCTCTACTCATTCTTCAGAGGAAAAAAATACGTTTCATGTGACAAGCAAAATTTCATGTGTTGTTCATTATTAATATATGCACATTTAATATTCCACAGTGGTTGGAATACAATTTTTTTTTTAATCATTCCACTCAGGTGAGATTTGAAGTTATTTATGCAAATGATAACATATTTGCATCACTTAAAACATTAAGAGCAAAGAGAAATAAGTTGTACTCTGTGACACAAGCTTTAAATTTGGAAAAATAAGCCGCATCAACTACAGAAAATCATATCGTATCTTTGAGAATAAAGGCTGCAGTCCAGAGAAGCACTGGTGTTTCCCAGCACCTGCTCTGACTTCACTTAGAGTGATGGCAAGACTTCCTTGGCTCTTCAGGTTAAGCCCGTGCTCAGGTGCTTCACCAGAGCAGCTGTGAAGGATCCAGGGATTAGAGTTGTTGTCAATCCCGGCACTGGCTGACTTTAAGCAGGATGGAAACCAGGCAGACCTTTGCAAAAGGAATCCTTGAATCCTGAGAGACAAATGGGTAAATTTGCTCCCCATTAGATATAAAATAAGCTGCAAAATAGATACATTCTCCACCAAAGATCCTGCCTTTTCAGAGTAAGATCAATTAATATTTGTTGCCTAATTTTCACCTTTAATTTTCCCTCTGCTCTTGCTACCTACCTATGAGCATATAACCTGTTACAAGCTCTCTCCTCTGTCTCCATTATTCCCTCATATTGTCTTTGTCAGCTGTCAGCATTTAAATTGTTCTCTCTTTTTCTTCTCTGCCTACTGATGTTAATTGCCCTTTATACAAAATTTTCTGTTTGATTGTCCTTTAAGCTATTTCTCTCTTCTCCCCTCTATGATTCAGTCTTCCTCTCTTTATTAGTACCTGTCCATCTTTAGATATCTTTTTGCTTCACTGGCAAGAGCTAGAATAGTTTACTGATAAATTCATGGCAGCTCTCAGTTTGCACCTATTTATCAAACAACAGATCCAAAGAGTGTAACATGAAAAAAAGAAACCCATAAAAATATTGCTCCCAGTACTCCTCATCATGCATTTGTACTATTTTCATTTTAATTGGATCATGACGTGCACCAATTTATAAATTAATGCAATTAGCACGATACAAGCTCATCCGCAGGGTGCTAAAATGCATCACTATTTCACAGAGCAAAATATTCATGAAGCAGGAATTTTGCATTAAATTTTATGGGCTTTCAGTGCAGAAATCCAATTACTGTTCAGTGTAAAACAAGCAGCAGAGAAGGGTGGGTGTAGGGTGAGACCAAGGCAGCAAAACTAAGGATGTAAAAAAAAAAGCTTATCCATGGAGACTAGCAGCTAAAAACTAGTTTAGAAAGCCCTAATGGTGTTTTCTCAAAAGTCCTTTCTGGCTGGAAATTTCTCTCACCTGTACTATTAAAATACATTATGCCCAAATATATTGAGCAAAGACAGCACAAAACATTTTCATTTCTTCTCTGATGTAAACCATTTTAAAATTTCTTCTCTGCCAAATTTTTTTGCTTTATTTTTCCCTGAAGCATCATACCTGGTTTATCCCATACTCGAAAGCCTTCTGTGCCAGTCTCCCAGGTCCCTCCACAGTTTTGCCATCATCATTAGGGCCCCAGCTTGCACTGTAAATATCCACATGTTCTGGGTTGAAACCAATTGAGCTGGCCTCAATAGCATCGGTGACTATTCCATCCAGCATCCGTATACCTTCACAGGGAAAAGGAAAAAGAAGCAGACTGCATTTACTTTCTGTTCCCTCCTCCTTGTCTTAGTTAACTGGTTTTAATGTTTCCAGTAAAATTAAGCCATAAGTACTGCACCCACAGCCGGCTGCTGTTCACATGAAAAGTATTGAAGAAAGCTCCTGTCAGTGTAAAACAGATTTTATTTGCAAAGCTCAGTGTTTCTGTATAAAAAAACCCACCACAAACCCCTTAAAATCTTCTTAGCCTCCTATTTATTTTTTCATTCCTTCTACAGAGACCAAAGAAGATGTCTTGCTTACTGTTCCTGTTTTTTTTCTTATTGCATTCTCTTTCTTCCTCCTTCTTCTGTCTTAGATCTGCAACAAAGACTTCCCAAGCTGCTTAAATGCCACTGAAATTAAATAGGTTTTATCAACATTAATTTATCTGTAAGAGTTCTAAGAGTTTTAGTTCAAAGATGTAGTTCTGAACGTTCTGACCAAAGCACTTGTCCCTAGCAGTCATTAAAGGTTTTCCTGTCTCTGTGATGCTGCAATTTCACCAGCTCTTCAATCTCCACCACAGAAAAAAATAAAAACCTCACTGTTTTTCTTCTGCCACGTTTTTTTTTTCTGCTGTGAGCAATCCAGAGATATCTAGTCATTAACAATTTATTAGGAGCTGCATGATCTAATCTCCTTCAGAGCAAGCCTGAACTCAGTGGTACTTAAAATTCAGGTGCAGGCAGTTGTTCGTCCGCACTGGATCCTTTGCTGTGCAAAGCCACAGCTCTGCAGTGGGGCTGCTGCTACTGTCCAATGCTGGAAGACAGCAGAAAAAGCAGAAATCTGGCAAAATTCCTGCTGTGGCATGGCTCTTACAGCAACAGCAGCAATATAAGAGTCACCTCAGTCAGGAATCAGCCTGTGTTTACAAGCAATAAAAATGTCTGGGTTCCCTTGGATTTGGCAGGTTAGTACTACAGCAGCTGCACCATTGCTGGCAGTTGGTGAATTATGACTACTCATTTTCTAGTATTTTCCACAAAACGGGGATTTTGCCAAAGCTCAGCAGGTAAAATATAGCCATTCTATTAAAAAAAAAAAACCAAAATACCCAGCAGCAAAAAACCTCCAACCTTAGCCTTGCAGCTCAGTGTCTTGTTCTTTTTTTTATGCTATCAAGAAGAGGAAAAAAAGACTGCAAGCATACAATTCTTTTCCTGAATAGCTGACCTCTTAATACCTCCAAGATAAAGCTGAGCTTTATTATTTCATATTCATTAGTGCTAAAATCAGACAAAGGAGTTAATCCGCTCTACCACAGCTGCTCCACTATCACTCACAAAGCTGGGAAAAGCACCGAGGTATATCCTGTGCCTCAGGTACTAAAAACACCACTTACCCAGGATTGTCTTAAACTCAGAATGGTTTGAATACTCTTTTTTTTCTGTCGGCTCAGAATTTCCAGATTCTCTCATGCCAAGCAAAGATCTGTCTGTGTGAAAGCGACTGCAAGCCCCCGGTGAGAGCTTGCAACACAAAATGAGATAGTGGGAATGTGAGGAGCAGTGTGCACATACTTCCCACAGAAAAAGACAGACAAGTCTGCAGATAAATAACATAATAAGGGGAAAACAGAACAAAACAAATCAAAAACCAGAAAACGCCCAAGAACTATGACTCCACACTGATGAAAACAGCTCGAGGAAAAAATCACTGCCTTGCCTTCCTGATCATCAGAAATCCTGATTGCTCAAGTCAACTCAGGGATTTGATGACTGCAGTGATATTCCCGTAAGCAGACTCCAATTACGTCCTCTTGCATAAACTCTTTTCTATTCTTGCTTCCATCATCAGTCCCGCAAAATCAAAAGCAGGCAAAGCCCAAGGTAATTTCAGACACACATATATGTATCTGCCTGGCAGAAGGGCTATTTTTAGCAACACACCACTGTGCACGAACTCTCAGCCCAGTCCTTTGTAAAATGGAGCTCAATTTAATTTCCATGGCAGCACCATGGAAATATCATAACACAGTGGAACGGTCAGGTATGCATGAAAATACTCTGATTTATACCAGAGGTGGTCAATACACTTTTCTCAGCTCTACAAAGACCAAGAGGTGAATGCTAAAGGGCACTGAAAGGTGTCACTTTGAAGACTGGCATGAAGAGTATTTTTTCTTCACACAGTGCACAGAGAGGCCCATGGTACTCACAGCCACAAAGTATCGGAGAGGCTAATCAGTGTTGCAGAACAGGGCCAGGCATTGATATGACTGGAGAGAACACTCAGGATTGTTAAACTCAGTACTTTCACAGAAAACAAACAACAAAAAAAATCAATGGAATGTTTTGTTTTACCCCTCAAGGCGAAGTTAAACCAACCTGTGATGCTGAAGGTTGGAGAGCAAGGTATTCCACATTGTCAGGGTTTCTTTCCCTGAAGCAGATATTGCTGACTATCAGAGACAAGTGGCTGTGGACCACTGGATTTGTCCAAAATGGCAACTGCTACAAGCAAACAGCCACTTAAGTCATCCTCAACTAATGCCAAGTACAAGTGTGCTATGTGTCATTTCATTAAAAAAAAAAAAAAGGAGAAAAACCAGCCTCTGGAGAAATTAATCCTGTAGAGCTTGCATCATCAAAAAAGCTTCCAGTGTTTAGCCACTCCAAATTTATCTGAATCTTTTGAAGACTTCTCTTATCTTTCACTGCTCTTTGAACACATTTTTCTTATACCCCTGTCTGGGTGTTAATCAGTCTGGTCACTTCTAACAGTTCACAATTTCTTTCAACTTCTCCATTCCTCCTCCTCCCCCACCCAATGTATGTTGCTTGCTGGCTAATATGGATTGCTGGACTGCTTTTCCTGCTGTTATTTCCCTTTTCTAGATAAATCATCCTGCACAGATCTGTAGCTTGCATTTGCAAATGAGCGCAGATCATATGCAAATAGCTGTGGAAGAACTTCCTCAGTAGATGCAAGAGCCTTAAAATATGGGCACAGTGGGAGTTCAGACATCTTTGCAGCTTCATCCATTTTGCCTTCCTTTGAAAACCTGGTTTCTTCATATTATGAGTGAGATATTTTATTTAAACAGATCATGACAGCATAATGCATTATGGCAATGGCAAACTGCAAAGCTGACATCCATGACAGCTCAGTGGAGTGACTGGGAACTGAAGAAACACCAAGCTGAAATGGTGGGAACAACAGTTATGGGTGTCAATTGCCACTCGTCATCCTGTCATTTAAAATGAAAAAGAGGGAATAATGGAAAAAGGAGGACTGTACAAATAACTTCCTCTGAGCTAAATAACCATTTGCAACTGATACTTGCATCATTATTATTTCATAAACAAGTAGCAGATTGAGTCACTGATTAAAAAACAAAACAACCAGATTGATTGGTGGGCAAGAAAGGCTTTACTTGTTTTCAAATTTAACTCGTGGAGACAGTAGAGAAGGAAAGTGTTGAAACAAAAAGGACAGCAGTTTGCATGACTTGACTGACATGACCTTTTGAATGTGATTGTGTAAATGGAAACAATATGCTGCAAATATCGATGTGTATAATTTTGTGTACTCCTACTTTCACTCTACTGAACCCCTCTCCTTCCCTGGATAAACAATAAAAAGTAATTAATCCTTGATTCCTTAAAAGATACTGTCTTAACTCTAGGTAAATTATAAATTGTTGCTATTATTATTGTTGTTGTTGTTGTTGTTAATATTATTAATTGTTGTTACTATTCTTCACATTATGATTATTAGTTTTATTACTATCATCATAATCATCATCATCCCACCTATACTATTGCTGCTCTCATTACATATTCTATCTATTCATAACCCAATTCCAGACTTCATCAAAGAAATCCTGTCATGTACAGGTGTCACTCAGCACTGTTGCCAGACAGGATTTTGAAGCTTATAATACTTCAAGATAAATGTTTTCCGAGAATGACCAATCATTCATATTTCAGATTAATGCTATCTGGCAACGCTCAGCATCTGTCTTGTTTCCATTCATATTAGACATCTAATTATTTTTGTTTCCTTACCTCCAACCCTGGAATTGTAGGCTACTCCAACTCCACATTTTCTGTTGTTGGCTTGCATGGCAATTTCCCCTGCACACCGTGTCCCATGCCTGCATAAATACAGCAAGAATAAAGAACACGTCATAACAGCTTTCTTGCATTGTACAGGAAGACTCGTCAAGGACCTTGATTTGTTCAAATTCTTCCTTTCAATTAATGCAATGCCATTATTGAAAAGCTTTTGAGTTGTATCTACATGATACAAAAATACTTACTTCTCCTAAGCTTCATTAAATATAATTTTACCTACTTAATGCTCAAAGGAACATTTCCATGAGACGATAAATGCTTTCTTTGATCTCACTGCAGATATTGGTATTTTAGTAGAGTGAAAAAGTGGCATAAAATTATGGAGCTAAAAATTTATCTTTAGACAGAAATATTATACAAATATTTTTTAATCACACATTTAGATATGTCTTTTCTAAATCACAGCATTTATTTAGGATTTCAGAAAGTGAGCCTTTAAAGTGTCCCTGTTTTTTCTTGTAGCAAACTCTTTTCTATGCAACTGTTTTGTTTTTTTTCCATGGGTGATTCTAATTCCTCAATACAGAAATCCTTCCCATAAGTTTCAAGGTAAGAGCATTGTATTATGTAATGCTACAGATTGTTATTCAGTGACATGCTTCAATGCTTCTGGGCTGAATTCCATTTACTTATTAATAAAGATTAGAGACAATACAGGTAGATTTAAGAGATAATGACATCATAACAAGAGGATAATGGCTTCCTTCTCCAAAATAACACTGTAACAAAGAAGAAATGCCATTTTTCAAATGTCTTGTTCGTGGATATATTATCCTCAGACTGATCTTTCTTTTTTTCCCTTATGCAATGATTTATGTTGTGAATGCTACGGTATTGTCTGATAGGAAACAGGGAACCAATGCACCAGTTTCTTGCTATCTGTAGAGAGCAGTGGCATTCTAATTTGTTTAAGAAATTGACTGTTTTGTGTACCAGCTTCTAGGGAGGTCCCTCCTGTTCTCTTTCTTACATACAAAATCCATAACTGGACTATGATGGACATCTCCAGGTCTGACAGACCCATCAAGAGACTCTTTTTTTTTTTTTTTAATTCCCAGTGCAAAGCAGAGAACTGAAGTAAAAATATACTTTGGAAGCTATAATTCCAAAAACAAACAGAGACACAAGAATAGATTATTCCCTTCACCTTGCAGAAAAACCTCAGCGCCTTACACGTCACACAAAGAAATTCAGGACATCATAGGGAGATTACAATTATGGAGTTCTTCATCTGGGAATTTTATCCCAGTGTTTATATCAATGTTATGTGAGAATGCTCCTGCAAACTGGAACACAGTTCTGAACATCCAATAGTAATTCTTTACATTGAGGGCAGCTGAGCACTGCCACAGGTTGCCCAGGGAGGTTGTGGCCTCTCCCTCCTTGGAAATATTCAAAAGCCATCCTGATCATGCTGGGCAGCAGCCTCTAGAGCTCCCTGCTTGAGCAGATGACCTTCAGAAGTCCCTTCCAAGCTCAAATATGCAGTGATTCTGTTATACAAATTCTTCCTCTTGTAAAATAATTGCCACAGGACACCTACACAGAAATTTCTCCATTTGTATCTTCTAACACACAAACACTAATGTTTTGTTCTCTTCAGACAGCTGTGAAGCTACTCACTTGTTTTCATTTGTTGGGTCATATCTAGGAAAGGGATCATGATCATTGTCGTTGAAATCGTAACTTGCCTTTGGGTCCTACATGTAAAAAAAAGCAGAATTATTCAGACAACTAGAAAAGGCATTTCTAAATTGCTAACAAAATGGGTCCTAGAGTCTGTATTTGTTTACTTGATGTGCCTCATATTGGCAGCAATCAAGCTGGTAGGATTTGATTGCCATTAACAATTCCATAACTTTTTCATGGAGTTTTAATAATTTATCATTAAACCACTACATACAAATGTGTCTGGGAACTAAATCTACTGCAGGAAAAAACAAAACAACAAAATATACACCCCACTACCATTGCTAAGTGACATTCAGCTTCCTGTGACACAGACCAGGCTCCAAATCATGCCTAAGGCAAGTATTTCAGTCTCTGTACTGCAGGAGCTGACTTACAGAACAGACAATGAGCTGGGGAAGAGTGTCTGTTTATCAAATTTACAACTGGTTAATCTATTCCACAGCATTCTAATGCTCAAACTTACATAGTTAGCAAAGATGTCAGTGTGATTCCACTCCAATCCATCATCCAGGACTGTGATGACGACTCCCTTGCCTGTGAATCCTTTCTGCCACACAGGAATAACATGGAGATCCAGTTTGGGCAGGGATGGAGTAATTCTTGTATCTTGCTGTGGGACAGAATGGATTCAAATATTTCAACATTTTATCCATTTATACCAAACAGGTCCAAAGTCATATTCTAAAGATGCTGTAAACAATCTCAGCCAGAACTTCGCTCAAATTTTGCAAATACAAATCAAAAATTAATTTCATCAAATACTTGTGGGACTGAAAGATTAACCGCACTGCTCGAATATCCCTGATGACCAATCCTAAACAAAAACCACCTTGTATTTTTGGTAAGTAGGCAGCAGAAACTGAAATGAGTGGTGGGGATGCACTGATGGACCTTGGAACACTGGGTTAATAATCAGACCGGCTAATGTTTGTTCTTTCCATTTGATGGGGAGCCAAGACAGTGCCCGCAGTGCAGTGAGCTGGATTTCCTCCAAGTGTATTTTCTCCTTGGATGTTAAAGTTAGCCAGAGCAAAATAATTAATGGGTAAAACAATTAAGGTAGTAGTTTGGTTGGGAACAACTGTGTTGAATCACAATTTTCTCTTTACTACCCTCATTGGTGTTCCTGTGGCAAATCAGGTGGAAGTATGAATCATGTATATCCTTCTCTTCCACAGCAAGTTTTTTGAAGAGTATCTCCTAAATGGGTCATTTTCCCCCTCTAATGCTAAAGGAGCAGTATATACATCTAATTTAGAAAACATGCTTACAGCCCCCATAAAAGCAGAGATGTAAAAAGAAGCACTTTCTTTCTGCTTCTCTGTGCACAATTATGTTAGCTGATGGCAGGTTTTCTGTATGTCTTTGTTTCCAAAGAAATACTGCATAAAATACAAGGCTCAGGAAAAGAAATTTGTTAATGGGGATAAAATTTCTTTCATATTTTGCTATCTGTACCTGACTGCTTCCATTCAGGAAATTATTTGAGATTTCAAGCTTTGTTCTCTTGAATCCATCAAATAATATTTTTTCCTGGTGATGTGTGAAGGTACACAGGATGGAGCCAAAACTGTTGCCATCAAGTCATAAAAATAAGGTAATAGTCAGTTATTCACTACAAGGCAAAGAACATATTTTGGAAGAAAATGTCTAACACTTTTATGCATTTAATCAGAAAAATTCAATGTTCATTGTGAACAAAGCTAAGCAGTATGTTTTTGTTTCTCATGTGTGAAAATTTAAGGGAAAAGTAGTGAAAACCATAAATAGGTGGGAAAAGGAACTAAATCTCCTGGAGAGCAGAACATTGCCAGGTTTTTTTTCCCTGACTGCTTTTATGAATCATGTGTGTGTTTGTGTATTTGTCTAATCATGGAAATGTCCTGCTTTTTTGGATACAGGCAAGGAAGCAAACAGATATTCTGCATCAAAGAAAAGCTAAATTCTTACAGAGAACAATATTTTTTCTGTTCTAAAGAAGTCTGCAGGAATCTTCATGGAAATATTTTATGCTATGTCTATAATTCATCTTCCCTAGCTCAAAAGAAGGAAAGCAGCTTAGAGTTTGGTATGATTTCTCTAAAATAAGCTGAGGAAATGTATTTCCAGCCACTCAGGCTCCATTTGTGCTTGACCTTTCTTTCTGATTTGTTATACCCACCTTTAATCCCATCCCTATTCTGAGTGAAAGCAATGAATCCTAGACCGAAGGTACAGCTAGATGCACAATGGAAACACGGGCTCTTGGAAGAAAGCACATAAAATCTAAATGATCAACTGTATTTCTCAATTGACACATGCAGACAGAAACTGTGGAGCTCAGGAATTTTTTTTTTGCCTGAGGTTTTGAGCAGGTGAGTGAGCTTTAGAGACCCTCTAACATATAAATGCTAGTCCATATAGCTGAAGGTGCTTGTCACATGCATGCAGATGCTTTTGTTTTCATCTGGTATATGTATCCTGCACTACTAATTTTAATAAAGAAAGAGATGGCCAGCTTCAGATATGGTAATGGACTTCTTACACAAAAAATCACAAATATTTTAAAATTATCATTAAAGTGGTTTTTAACTGTGAACAATTAGTGATATAATCTCCCTCCCCCATAGTAAATAGCAGCTGGATTGGCATCCAGAATCTTTGTAGAAGTGACATTCCACAGAAGAGAGAAGGTTGCCTGAAAATGTTATTTACAGAGATCACTCATTTTGACAGCATATGCTAACAAAAGAGAGTTTTCATTTATTCCTCTCGGTGAAACCACTCTGATACCAGTAAAATAATGCAGCTGGTGGCACAACAACCTTTCCCAGTTCAACAGGGCAACAAATTCTTACCAGATACCACTGCTGATTCCACATAGGGTCGTTGAAAAGGCTTTCAGCTGAGTCTCTCATGGCGGCACGCTTGGTTCGCTTTTTTTCATACTGCTGCTCTGCCCATGACACCTGCAATTATTTGTAAAATTATGATAAGTGAACCTCTTCAATTTCGGACTTTCTTAACCCGGAGTATAAAGGCTTTCGTCTCACAGAGAGATTTTGGTGCCTAAAGCAAAATGAGCAGCATTCAGTACAGAGAAGAGGATTATTTAAACTGTAGTGCAGTGAGATTTAGGGGAGAGAACTTGGTGAAATCACAATACTGTAGAATCAATTCACAGAAAATCATTAAATACAAGTTAACAAGGAACTCTTGTGGGTGACACAAGTCAGGTTTTTACAGCAAATAAAACTGTGTAGTATGGCTAGAAGGTCATCTAAGCAATGGTGCTTACTGCAACAAGGAAAACCACAGCCGGCTTCTTTCTCCTACTTATCATTTATTCACTCTCTATTGGGAGGAAAAGGTAAGAAGAAAGATTGCCTCTGGCTTTAGACTAGCAATCATAATGATGCTGTTACTCACACACCAGCTGGACCTCCAAGTCTCCTTCCTAGTGGTGTTTTGAAGAGTGGTCAATTAGCAAGCTATGAATATTGGACTAACTTCATCACCAGCATAATGCCACTTAAGGCAACTGAAAGCCAAAATGCTTCAGTGTGCTTTGATAAAGCTTCAAACGAGTTGCACAGCCTTTGTGCATAGACACAGCAGTCTCTAAGGCTCTAGGTTGTATTTTAAATGTGTACTGCCCTTGAATGCATTACTGAACCCAGTTCAGATGAAATCCTAGTGATGATGCCTATCTTTGTGCTGTGTGCTCTTCTTGGAAAGGGAATAAAACATTATTAGTTTTTAGTATTTAGAGTATGATCACTCTGACGCAGATATGGTTGGTCCTTTTCATCCCAAATTCCAAGCAGGCAAAGAAAATTCAGGTTCAGTAAGACTGCCAAGATCCTGTGACAAGCCTCATATGGAGGGTGTCTTGGATCCAATCTTTTACTTTCAAGTTCTGAATAGATTCTGTTCCTTTTATCTACTGTGATTGAGCAGCTTTATGATCCTGACATCTATCACCATATATGAGATAATAGTGACTCAGAAGTTATGATTAAGAAGTATGATTTGATTAAAATGCAATTTTGTAATGAAAGCCTAATGAAAATTCACTACAAGAACATAAATCCCCTAAAATGGTATCTGCATTAGGCATGTTTATGATTCTCTTTGCTATATATTTAGTCCTAAACCCCCTACAAACCTTGGTCCTAGAAGATGAATATACCCATGCAAGTGTGGGTATTTTAAACTCCTCTATTGATATCTCAGGCCATACATACTTGTGCACACGTTGGAGTAATTACCTCCATCTCTCTTCCCTGCCCACAGCAAAGCTTGACCTCTTCACCACCCAACAGTAATTAGCAGTTGACAACTTCCACGCTTGTTATTTCTTTTCACGGGGAGCAAGTGCACTGAAGGGAAATGAGCTGAAACTCCCAAGCACATATGTCAGGCAAACAAGCAAAACATTTGTCACTCAGCAGCTGGGTGAGGTTCCAACCATCCTTCTCCAGCAAAAGCTGAAGGCCCCATGCCAAATCTCCAATCACTGACACATAAAGCAGTAAAAAAAAATTTCAGTTCAAATCTACTTGCAAGAAAATAAATTTGGAAACTAGTGCAAATACTAGAAGAAGGTAGGTAACCAGATAATTATATCCCTTCAATGTATTCACAGCCTTTATCTGTTTTACAACAAACACTATAGGAAGCAGATAAATATTCAGATTAGAGCCAAGTTTTACCACAACTTTCACACTTAACATACCGTAAAATTCATGAAGGCGTTATACAAACAAAAACAGGATTCCCTTTTCTCTCTCTTTTTAAAGATTGAAT
Organism: Camarhynchus parvulus; assembly: GCF_901933205.1. NCBI lineage: Eukaryota > Metazoa > Chordata > Aves > Passeriformes > Thraupidae > Camarhynchus > Camarhynchus parvulus. The sequence goes on from NC_044601.1 coordinate 9,859,815, forward strand.
CTAAATCTTTTTAAGCAGGCTGCTGCTGAACAAGAGCAGCTCCTCAGTGCAAAGGTCCCTGTGTAACTACACAGCATGACAAGATTGCTTTGTGTTTATACACTTACATAATGCATAATTACATCTCATTTATGCACGGAATTAATTTACATACTGGATGGTAAATAAAATGGAAATGGGAGTAAATTTAGCAAATCACCTGCAGCAGTTTGAATCTAAGAATGCAAGGATGCACTAATGTCTGGTAGCAATATAACACAATCACTTCCATTCTGCTACAGTTTTAGAACGTGATGCATTGAACACTCTCATTCTTCCATGTGTAACAGATTCATTTATAAGCCCAAAAAAGAGAGAGACCGCACCCAAAATGCTGATCCTGAACGCTGTATTACAATGACATGGAACATGTGGTCATATAGGCATAAATTGGAACTAGTTTAGACTGAATCTGCAGGTTTGAACATCCCCAAGTTGGGATTATTTCAACTTTAACTGTTAGACTAGTTCCTGTTATCAAGGAAATAGATGAGACTGTACACTTTTGAGACAAAACAGGCAAAACAAACACCCTGTCTTGCCACACAGAATATTTCCTCCTAGTTGACATTTGCATCTAAACCTCCGGATAGAAGATTACTCATTCTGCAGTGATTTGTCCTTATATGATAATTTGTTGGTTTTGACAACTACGTTACTTCATGGTTTGGACAGCTCATATTGTCACAATGATTGTTGCAACAATGCTGATCTTAAAATCAAATGCTGTTGTTGTGTCATTTCTCAGAAAATAGTTTGTAAGAGAGGCTGACAGCTTTCTGGTCTGCTCTTTAAATTTGTCATGCACCTCAGTTTTTCATTATGGTTGCAAACAGAAATGCTTCTCTCTGAAATAAAGCTGGACAAACGAGGGGTCTGCTCCACCAGTGGATTGTACCTTAGACCCCTCTCCAGTTTGCCTGCTCTCTGATTGCAGTGGCAGATCGTTGTAACAAAAGGCTGCAAGTCTGGAATGTGTGATGGATCTTTTGAAAAGGGATTTTAGCTTGTTGTAGAAGCCGATCCAGCAGAACATCAGCCCTTTATCCCTGCTTCTTTTTTTTTTTTTACTTAATATTCAGTCACTTTAAATCAAACCTAATTCACATGGTAATTGCACAGACATGGCCTAATTAAACTTAGTGCATCTATGGATTTTTACTTTGAATCCACCCCCTTGGTTCCCTGTTCACATTTTCTTCAGTGACGCGTCAACATCTGAAATTCCAGTGCTGCACATCTTAAATCTTAATTTGGAAACCTCTTGTAAAATATGTGGTAAGGGAGGGTCAGACTCTGCCTGTGAATGACAGAATAGTTAGGCACGAGGATGGATGGCTGAATATATTAGACTTGCAAAATGAGGAAGGCCTGCCTGTGACCTCTTTACGAAGCTAGCGGTAAGGAGACAGAATTTTTAAAAAATTAAAAAAAGAATAAATTTAACACTTACCCGCTCATCATCAGAAAGTCTCTTAGTGATATGAATAGCACTTCTTCGGGACCGTCTTGGGTGACTCTTATGCCTGAATAAGTAGTGGTTTTTCAGTGATCCAATCTGTAAGACACAGGCGTGCCTTAATTATCAGGAAGCATTTCCCCACTGTGAGCAAGTACCAACAATCAAAACCTGAAAGAATTCACGCTGCCTTAAAGACAAAAAAGCAAGAAACTAGCCTGTAGATATTTTAATCCAAACAAGGAAGCACTCTTCCAGTAACAAGTGCTTCTCTCAGCCTGTGTGCTGATAGGAGAAGCCGGGGGAGTAATTTCATTTGGGCTACTCAAGCGCAGTCATTACAACTGCAGGACTCAAGTTACACAGCACTTGCACTAATGACCACTACACTCACGGACTCACCTCGGCAAGGCCACATCACCAGTTTTATCTGCTTTTCCTGTGTTTCAGCTGGACAGGTGTGAAAAGCTTTGCCTGGCTTCAGACACCTCACTGCAGGGCTGGGTTGTTCAGACACCCACTGTAGCAGCATTTTCACTCCCTCAGCAGCCAGCCAGCCACCGGACAAGCCAGGAGCACCCCGCTGGCTTTGAATACACTCTGCTAAGGACGGGCTCTTTGACAGCTGTAGGGGCAAATGTACCGGCTACAAGGGCAGCAGGACCAAACCCACACAGGGGGCATCACGCGTAGGTGGGATCCAATTTCGCGTAGCTGGGATCACACCTAAGGATTTGGGAGTGCGTTGAATACGGCCGTGCCCTAAAGCGGGCAGGCGGCCAGAGGGGGCTGGCTGCCCAGGGACAGCCCTGGGGACACGGAGGGGGCTGGCCGCGACCCCGACCACGGGGCCGGACTGGTGCAGCAGGGTCCCAGCTCTGGGGGACGCCGTGCCCGGCACAGGACCCTCGCCGGGAGGTGAGACGAAGCTGCTCCCTCACGGCGGTTAGTCATCCCTGACAACGCTGACGTCACGGCATCCCAAAAAAGCGCCCGAGGGATGGCTGGAGAGAAGCCCCGCGATGGCGATGGAGCCGGCGGGGCGGAGGCAGAGAGGGGTCGCAGCCGACACGGCCCGCGCCCTCCTCCGCCTGCTCGAACTGCCGGGGGAGAGCCAGGGGAGAGCCCTGCCCGGTCCCCTGTGGCACTGCGGGGCGCACGGCCGGTGTCCTCAGGAGCAGCGGGGTACCCTGCCTGACTCTGTCCGGCCTCCTGAAGGAGCTAGCCGCCCTGCCCGGATCCCTCCAGGGAGAGCCGGACCTCCCGCCCGACCCTGCGCAGTCCCGCCAAGGAGAGCGGGAGCGCCCTGCCCGCTCCCGTCCAGGAGAGCCGCAGGTCCCCGCCCGCTCCCCTGGGGAAGAGCCCAGTCGCCCTGCCCCGTCCCCTCCGAGGGACCCGTGCCTGGCTGGTCCCCGGAGCCTGGGAAGCTGCCGTGGGAGACAGGGAGCTTTAAACTCCCCGGAGCCCCGCGGGCGGCAGCCGGGCACAAGTTTGAGGGAGCGGGGAGGGAATGAGCAACGCGGGATAGGAAAGGAGCCCCGTCGCGGAGCATCCCGCGGGTGTCCCCCGCCCGGCCGTACCTGCCCCACCAGGTCGTAGTCCAGCTCGTCCGCGATGGCTCTGGCAGCGTCGGGGCCGGCCGGGATCTCCGCTGCCCACTCGTTGAGGAAGAGCCGCCCGGCGCTGCCTCCTCGGGGCAGGGAGCAGGCTGCCAGGAGCACGGCCAGGGCCGCGCACCGGCCGGCCCAGTGCCGCCCGGCCATGGCCGCGGGACGCGGGAGGGATGCGGGATGCGGGATGAGGGATGCGGGATGCGGCGCCGCGTTGCTACGCGATAGCGCGGAGCGGAGCCCTGCCTGCCTGCCTTGCCTGCCGGCGCGGCTGCCCGAGGCACACAGACCCTCCGGAGCCGGAATGGAAATGAGTGTTTACACGTCAAAACGACGACAGCCATCCTGACGTCAAGTGTACCTGGCCCCCGAGCCGGGGGTGATTCCCGCGGGGGGCGCGGAAGGGAAAGGGATGGAGGCGGGGGCGCGGGGGCGAAGCCCGGCGGGCCCCGGGGGACCGGGAGGAGGATGGCGGGGGTGGCAGCAGCTCGGCGGGACGGGGGATGCGGGGTCTGGTCCCCGAGGGTCGGTCGGTGCCGGTGCGCGATCTTTTCCATCGTTGTAGGGGGTCGGTGAGACCGAGCCCGAGCCGAGGTGAAGCAGGAGCAAGGACCCCGCCCGCCCCTCGCACCCATCCCGTCGCGGGTGGGTTTTCTGCCCCCTCTCGCCTCGGTGCGAGGGCACAGCGAGGTGAATTTAGCATTTATTGTTTAATTTGGCTTCTAACCCGGGACCCACCGGGCGGCACAGCGTGATTACCGTGCCTTGTCCCCCGACACCTCTGGCACACCACAGACGTGCTGCATTAATGGGCATCCTGCCCACCCTGGTGATGGTGGGCAAATATGTTTATCCTCAAATACAGTTATTAATTTTGTACAATTTCTCGTTTAAGAATAATTTCCATTTTTTTTTCTTTTAATCGCGTCCAGTGGTCTGCACGTTGCACTTTTTCAACGATTACTTTAATTTGTTAAACAGTTATTTACACATTTTCATTTTGCATCTGCATTTCCCCAGCCCCTTCAGTTTTATTTAACATTCCCTCTACCTTTTCCTTGTCTTTTCATGTGCTAGAAAATGCTTCTAAAACTTTCCGGATGTTCTCTAAATGCCCTTTGCCCCTGAAACTGAACCTTTTAGCATCTTCACTTTATGATGCGCTATATTTCATTTCTTGATTCTTCCAACTTTTTAACTATAAATTTTAGCAAGCTGGTTTTAGATCTGTGCTCTAATACTGTGCTTCCTTCCATTTATTATGGAGTGACAGATATGCCTGCCTTGCTCTTTACTGGCTTCTAAAATGGGAAAATAACCAAAACATAAATATGAAACAATGAGGAGAGGAAAATATTTTAAAAGGTCATTGCTTCAGCGTCCGACATCTCATTCCCAGACATCACCACAAGAGTGGATATGGCTCTGGGCATCTCCCATGGACCCACAGGGATCAGGGGACTGCAATCACTGACACTGCTCTGCCAGCTGTAAGAGTAGGAGCCTCAAATAACAGGAATATGAATGGATCCATGAGAGGGGGAAAGGGTGAGTGTGTAGTAAGTGTACTAGAAATGCCAAGAGAATATAAATAAATATTGATATAGAATAGAACACTGATAAAATGGCACTGGAACACCATCCTCTTGCTCACCCACATTTGCTTTCTGCAACATGGTGCGACAACAGGTCAAGGTTCACCAAAGCTGAGGCAGCAACCAGGGCATGCGGTTCCTGTTCATTTTAATTTATTTTATTCTCTGCATGGTTTTCTCAGTGTTCACTGCCAAAAATATAATTTCTTCACTTTCCTGGACAGATGCCTTAAAGATCCCTCTGTGCCATTTTTAGAATTGTTTCTGAGGCTTTATTTAAATGTGGCCACCTCACCAAGCAATTTCTGATTCCATGTGGCTTTTTCCCTGTATGAGTGTTACCACCAGTGGTAACACAAACTGCTTTTTTACCTCTCATTTCTCATCACTGACACTGCAAACTGGCATGGCTTTTTTGCTACATTTTGTGTTAAGGAACTCTGCAGAAATATTGTCTCCATACAGAAATTAAATCTGAGTCATATGTACATATAATGACAATTTATATCCTCAAGTCTTTAAGTAGTATTCAGAACATCTATATCCACAGGAGTGTTTTGAAAGTCTAGGCACTCTTTTCTAAATGATAAATTCATTCACGTGTTTGGTTTTTAGGAAATCCTTCCATGCAGGATGATGGGCTGTGTACAGAGTTCTGAATTGTGCTGGAGAATGAGTCTGTGCCACATGGACTTTGTTATGTCATCCATTCAGGAAAGATGCTGTCCAATGCACTAAATTCCCATCTAATAATAGCACAATAAATAGGAACAGCTTGCTCAGCAGCATCAGGTGGAGTCAAAGATAATTGTTTTATGCTTCATAAACAATTTAGGCTTGTTGTTTATCAGTGAAATATTTATTTAGTCCTTACTGCACCCAATGGTATTCTATCTGAGTGTAAGATCTGAAACAAGGCTGGTTATGAAAATATTATTTCTTCTTTATAACTTCAGTTTAACATGGAATTCAAGGTAGACCTGCTTCCAGGGGATCCACATCCCAGTAAGGATCTGGTGCAGAGGCTTTTTTCAGTGCGAATCATTACATTCCCCAAGCAGAAATATACCCCTGTAGACCTAGGGCATAATATTCTTTGCACATAGGTAAGATATTTACCAATACAGCATGTAACACCGAGGATGAAATCCTAAGTTACAAGGGCCAGGAGTTTACCTGAGTGGGTTTTTCTTCCTTACTGTCAAAAGGCATGCAAATATTTGAGGTTGTTGCTGTGTCTTTTTTACCCACATTTCTGATCCTTCAAAGACCTGTCCATGAAAAGGGAAAAGCCAGGTACTTACACACCCCATTTCCTTGCTTGTTAGTAGACATAACATATTTAAACCTGGTAATCCTTATTCAAAGTTCAAGTCCATAATCTGGAGCCCAGCTCTCTGCTGGCTGCCATGGCACCTCTCCAGACACCTGTTCCTGGTGTGGGGAATATCACTTTCTGCAGCTGCTGCCCTGTGGCTTCACCACCTCCACACTGATGTCCAACAAACCTATCCCTTCAGTCAGAACTGTGCAGTGGGGAAAGCTGGAGGAGTTCAGGAGCTTCAGCACCTCTGAATAGTGGCCAGAGCTCTGTGAAATTTGTCTTTTACAGAGGTGGGAAGCACAGGCATGAAACTCTGCAAGCTGTGAATTGAGAAAGCTGTCAGAGAAATTAAAGTACCCCAGGAAGGGATAAAGTGAGAAAGATGCATTTCTTCTTCTTCTTCTTCGTGCACCTTGTAGAAGAGGAGCGACTGTGTTCTTGCTGAGGCAATTAAGGAAAGAGCAGAGATAAACAGGAGCAGGACATAAGGAAAACGAAAGGCAGGTAAAAGCACCATGTTTATCTGCAGAAAATTCAAAGGGGCTCAGTAGGATGCCGCTGTTTTATCATCTTGTTTTTTTGCAAGTATATTTTGGATGAAGAAAGGTATTATGTAAATGACATTTCCTTTTAGATCAGTGACAATGTAAAAGCCAGACAGAAGATTAATCTCTGATGTCATGTCTTGATCAGTCCATTTGATTTTGTAAGATCAAGCCAAGCATATTTTGTCTACCCACAGAGCTTGCTTTCAATATGTAAGCGGAATTTAGGTTAAAATACTGGTAGCTCTTGATGGGTAAACAATAAACCCTCTCTGTGAGAAACTAAAATAAGTGTGTTTAGGGAGCACAAAGAGCATATCCTGAACATGTTACTGAGTCCCTGCACACACTGCTGGGTTGACAGAGAGAGATAAGACCAGGTCTTGACTCTGGGAATCTTCTACCACCACAGACAACTGAAGCAGAGACTTTTCCTGTCCACCTGCAAGCCTTGCTGTGACAGGAAGAGTGATGCAGAGACAGAGACACGTGCTGGGTGGGACAGATCAAAGCACAGGGATCAACATTCAGCCCAGTCCTAGACTAAGGATCTTGGCTGCTGGGTATCACCAGCCTTTACCTCTTAAGGGTGGCCCTCCAGCTGTTCAGCCACCTTTCTTCTTTTATTTCTCCTGCAAGCGCATTCACCCAGGAGAAAAAAAATCTGTTATATAAAGGGACCGTTGACATTTCTGCCTGTGCCGCATTCCAAAATCTTCCTGGTTTTAACACTGCAAGGCCAGTAGGTCTTACACAGCTGTTGGGAGCTAAATGTTTTTTTCCAACACAAAACTTCAGCCTGTGAGGTATAAAACCAACCGGGAGCTGATAATATTTTACTGTTTCTATTTGGAGGGTCCAATTTGAGGATGTTAACACCACTCAAATGGGAATTTGTGTTATATGTAGCTTTAATTTGCAAAGTCAGAGCACCACATTTTAAAACAAGAGTAGCTGGAAATGCAGTTTGATGCCTGAAGTGCTTGTGGTGGCTGCTGCAGTTTAATTAGTTAAATACTAAAAAGGGCTGTGCTGCTTGTATTTAATTTGGCTGTGGACCGAAGAACACTCTTGAAATCCACTCTTTTACAGTAACACTATTTCTTTTTCTGCAGGAGCCAGCACTACAAAGCAATTGGAAGACGGTATAAAAGAGGCCATATGTGCAGGCAATCACAGAGGATAAGGGGGAACACCTGTTTTCCCATCAATTACAGCCTGCGAGCTTGCGGGGCATATTTATTCTGGGGGCATTACATTTGCTTGGGTAATAGCCCATGACACATTTCCAGTTTTACAGCAGACAAGCCCTGGGAAGAAGCTAATCATGTCTGTACAAATGAAGCACAAACATGCCCTCCTGGCCATACACGTGGTTGAACAAGGGCTCTAATGACACCAGGAGCCACCCGGGGCCAGCAGGAAGCAGTTGGGGAACAACCACCCATGTGTGGCCACCTGGATGGGTCTGTTTGCTCTACAAAGCCAACCCGAGCAAAAAAGCCCTGAGAAAAGGCATGGGTGGGACAGTAGGAGAGGTGGATGCCCTCATGGAAATGTTAATAATCTCCCTATTTGGTAAGAACAAAGTCCAACTCAAGTGTTTTACTGATGGCAATAGAAAGAGGTATTATTGGGGCTTGTATTTTTGTTTGTTTTTTTTTTAATCTTGATAGAAGAAGTGAACAAAGAAAGGAAATATTTTAAGGAAATATCTTAAGGAAATACTTTCTTTTTATTTTTATTTATTTTAATATGTTTATTTTATTTATTTTATTTTAATTTTTATTTTTAAGGAAATATTTTAAGGAAACATTTCATCACCTGTATCTGCAAACCTGACAATTTAAATTTCTTCATACCTGTGTTACATTTGTAATAATATTTTATTTATGGTGATGATTTTATTCTACTCGCTTGCAAGCTCTTCAATAAATCCCTATAGAAGGACGAATATATTCATAAATCTGTTGTTGATTTATTTTAATAACAGCATAATTAATATTTAGCCTTGTTGAAAACATTTCTGAGAATTCAAAATTACTGTTTTAGTTACATGTTTATTTTTTAAGGGGGTGGTTTTGTATGAGTATTTTTAGAAGACTAAGTACATTGATTAATTATTTTAAATGGCTCTTATGCTGTGTTCTTCCTCCTCATGTTCCATTTCAAGTAGGATGAAACAGAAAGGACCGGAAAGAACAAAGAGCATGAATACATGAGAGAAGAGAAAAAATACATGGAAAAACAGATTAAAGCCCATTCAGAGCTATATAAAAACCTACATTTAAAAAATAGCTTGTCCTTTTCTCTTTTTTTAAAAGTAATGAGTGGGTAAAAAAACCAGATTATTTTAGGTTAAAATTTCAGGAAAGCTTTCTTGTTTTCTTTCAGGAAAGCTAGTCTTGCTAAAGAAAAATGGGAGAAACTAAATTGCCAGTGCTCCTTACCAAAGCCAGTACTGGGTCTATAATATACACAGACAAGAAAAAAGAATCACAGAACAGAAGAGGATGACCAACGTTGGAAAAGATCCTTAAGTCCAGCCCAGCACTGTCAAGCCCACCACTCAGCTACATCCCTAAACTTGCTTAAAATTGGTCTAATTTCTTCATAGAGCATCAAATTCCTCTCCTCATCATTTCACTGCCTAAATGACTTAACTTTGGCTTGTATAATCCGAATGAGGAATAAGTCTAACCATCCTCATACTGAAATCAAAACATGTTGGTTTGGCCAATACAGCATCAGGCTGCAGATAAGCCAGGCCTGTGCCTGGGTTTTGCAGTATCTCAAATGTCTGTGCTACACAAGCTGCCCTGCTGGGGGACATCCATGATTTTGGGTGTTTTTTGATGTTTTTGGATGCTTCCAAGGGCTGCTTGTTTACCTTTATCTAATAACTCAAGCACTGCTTTCCATCAAATTCTTTCAATCTGGCTTCAAAGGTGCAGGAGTTTGGGCTACTGAGGTACCAGCGACAGCTGGAAAATATTTCTTTAAATATTCTTTGAGTCTAGGTTCAGCTGTGATAAAGCAATGCCATTTCAAATGAAAACACTGAGCCCCATCCAAAGCTGATAAACACCCAAAACCAGTCCTTCTGTTTGTGTGTCATGCATGTGGTTGGAAGCATTTTCACCAGTCCTGTGGCAGCCAAAGCAAACACCATTTTTAAGGGTAGGGTATGCATTTTAGAAAATGCTTCAAAGATGCAGCAGCAAATTCAGAGGTTTTCCACAACACATGGTCATGCACCTCTCCATCTAAATCTGTCCCATGGAAGGTTCATCCAGGAACTCCAGGTTCTACTGTCTCCTCAGAAGAGACTTTTCCTGGACCCAGAAAGGAATGCCAAGTTTTTTTCTTTTATATCATGGACACACTCATCCCATTAATGATGCCTGGCTCTTGCTGTGCTGAGCCCTGCATCTGTTCTACTGCTGAATCCTTTCCCCAGGGGGTTTCCCAGAGGAGTTTTCAAAAACCTTCTGCACCACAGGAAATATAGGCCCAAAATGACAGAAAACCCCAAGGTGTCACCCTAAATAAAAAGAGTATTAAGTGCTAATGGTACAATGTTATTAAATGCCTTCATATGTGTGGTGGGATGGCCAGAACTGCCTGCCAGGCCTCCACCCTGCTGCTTTCTCCCTCATCCTTCCCCAAAGGGTGGTGGGAAAGAAATAAGCAACAGCAGCAGCTCATGGGTTGAGACAAGGACAGGGAGATCCCTACTTGCCAATTACTGTTGCAGGCTAAACAGATACGACTTGAGGGAAATTAATTTCATTTAACTAATTAAATTTAATTGACAATAATTTATTACTGCTTGAAAATAAGGGTAGGTTGGTGAGAAGCAGAGATAAGAAGGAAAACCTGTGCTTCCCACTTCGTGGGCTGAAATACATGATCCTGTGACTAAGTGTCCTGTGCCACAGCAAATGGAGCTGCCCTGATGGGCCCTGATGATCTCTGGGAGACTTCTGAAACCAAGAGGTCTTCTGAGAAGTCTCTTCACCACCCTGTTGGGACTTGGCTGTGTCTTTCCCAGCATTCAGCACCCTTGGAGGGGCATGGTTGAGGCAGGGACCCTGCCATCAATCCATACAGAAGAAGGGATCCCTTCTGAGCAGCTGTCTTCCCCTGCAATTTTTGCTCATGGGCTTTCAATGTAGAGGTGGCTTCACCATCTCACTTTCTCATGCCCTCCTCCTGGGCAGCAGGAAGAACAAGAGGATGGCACCTGGATCTGCTTTTTCCCTCCAGTTAGAAAGAGAAAGGACCTGGACAGGGATTTAAGATAAAGACAAGCAATTGGGAGAGTTAGTGAACCAAACTTGGACTGGAAACAGTCAGAAGAGTGGGATGATTGTGGGGAATATTTTATTGTTGCAATGTTGCAAGGGGCCCAGCACTGGAGTTTTATCATGTTTGTAAATTGGCCACTTTTGTTGGTGTTGTGATGGCATTGCTTTTGTTCTGGTGTGGGGAATATTTTGGTGTGAGGAATATTTTGGCGTGGGAAAGGCGCCTGTGCAGGGGCTCATTCTCTGTCAGGAGCTCATGGAAAGAACCCACACTGGCATGGGCTTATCTGAGGGGCTGCCGCCCAGGGAAAAGGTCTGTGCTGGAGCAGAAGGGAAGTGTGAGGAGAAAGGAGTGTCAGAGGGAATGTTATGAACTGATGACAGTCCTCATTCCTCATTGCCTCACATTGCTTGGGTGGGAGGAGGTAGAGTCAGAAATGGAGGGGTGAAGGGGTGAAGGGTTGAAGGGGTGAAGGGGTAAAGAGGTGAAGGGCTGAAGGGGTGAAGGGGAAAGCTTTTTTAGCTTCTGTCTGGCTGGGATGGAGATAATTTTCCTCGTGGCACCATGTGTGTGATGCATTGCTGTGAGCTGTGCTGCTCGCCCCACACTGAGGTTTCCTCTCTCTTTCCTCCACCCTGTTCCGAAGCAAGCAGTCTGGGAGTGGGATGGAAGTTAAGAGGGGACATGGAGATATTCAAGCTGACCTGGGGGCTATCCCATGCCATGTGATATCAGGCTCAGCATAAAAGCTCAGGGAAAGGCGGAGGAAGATGGGATGTTGGTGATTATGGCATTTGTCGTTGCAAGTGGCCATTAACCAAGCTGAGGCTCTGCTTCTCAGGAAGCAGCTGGACATCTGCCTGCCAGTGGGATTACTGAATGAATCCTTTATTTTGCTTTGCTTACATGGGCAGGTTTTGTGTTGCTTAATAAACTCCATTATCTCAACCTATGACTTTCTTCCCCTCCCTTTGAATTTTTTCCTCCCCAGCAAAAGGGAATGAGTGAAAGGCAGGGTGGATGCCTGGATGCCTGGATGGTGTCAGCCCACTAAAATGTGTCATCAACATCTATAAATTATCACAAAGGCAATGTGCCTGTTGAGATTTGGGATTTATAACATTTGCAATGAAAGGCAGGGGAGCCAAGAGGAGACACGAGATCCTTTCCCCACCTGTAGCGTGTCAGCATCCTGTGCTGCCACATGGAAGGGATTAAATCCCCCACAAGCAAAGCAGAACCAGGAGCTGTCCAAGAAGCGGTGAACAGTGTTGGTGGTACATGCTTTAAGCAGGCAGGAAAACTACTCCTAGATATGTGTATTGGCATTTCTGAATTTACTGTGTAACCTGAACCCATCTCTTTGGATTTGTTTGTTGTTTTGGGTTTTTTTTTTTTTTTTTATGTTACATTCCACACAATGTCTGCCAGTTATCTAAGAAATATTTCCTTTGTCACCTACAAAAGTACCAGCTTCATGTGACACTGGATGTTTTAATCTCATCCTGTATTTGAGGAAAGTCCCAAAAGAAGAAGAAGTCTGTATGTCTTAAAAAGCATTCCCCAAATCACCTTTCTTATGCCAAATCATCACAAAAATGTATTCCTCCTGCACAGAAAAAATATGTTGGGATTTCCCCAGCTGCCACTGCTGGGTCCAGGGAAGAGCAATCTGCCATCCTTTCCTCTAGGAAGCGACAATTCAGGCAGAGCAGAGAGCCACAGGATTGGGGAGGACCTTGCAGGACAAACAAAGCCAACCATGTAAGTGGAGAAAATTCAGCTCCCAACAAGCTAAAATTAATTCCAGTGACAGTTGAAAACATTAAGCATCATCCAAGATGATGGTGTCTAGCCACAGGCAAAAATGTCCTTTCTGGGGAATACAGTCACTCAAGTATCATCACAAAAGAGATGTAAAAAGTTAGGAAAAATCAAAGCACATGCGTTTGAAACTTCAGTCATCTCACACAAATGTTTCAGTAGTCCTGCAAAAGCCACCAGATTGGGTGCAGAACAAAAAGTATCTCACCATAATATTGCTGGGAAGCTGAATGGAACTACATAAATAGAAATACTTGGGGTTTCTTGGAATTTTACAGAACGTTTAACAAGCCCCATTCTCTGTAATAAGGTATTAAGGACAGCCTGCTTTTATCTAAGCTGCTTTCCATCAACCCATTTCCTTTGTCTTCAGTTGCTCCTGATGTGTTTGAACAGATGTCACAGAAAGATGTATTTAGTCACATTAAAATCAGAGCCTTTGTTTAGATGCAAGCAAGCACTCCCAGTTAGCTCCCCACAGATCAGATACTTCAGGTTTGTATTTTATTGTTCAAATCTACAAAGGTAAAACAGTTCCATCCAAGATTAATACCAGCAATATTTCCAGAAAAGGTTATCCTGAATCATATTGTTGGGTGTTTTTGTGTTTTTATATAACCCACATGAGATCCTGTTGCTAAGCAGAAAGCAAAATCAATATAGAAGGCAAGCCATACCGGCTCCTCTTTGAATTGCTGTAGACATTTCACTTTCTTGCAACTGCTTCTCTTTTAATGGTTTTCTCCATAAAAATCTGGCTTGACTTTGTGACTAGTATTTTATAGTTCACCATATCCTAGAATATATCACATAAGATATTGTGCTATTTGGCTTAAATGTACCACTTTGATGAAGCTGCTAAGACAGCCTTCATTATTAAATGACCTTCTCTAACTGAGGAGTGAAATAGGATAAATTTTAATTAGAGACTCCTTCAGCTACTCTGCCAGTATCTTTATGTCTCTTTCTCCTCCATGCAAATCACAGCAACTTTTGCTGAAATTATGCATTGCAGAAAATTCCTTATTTTCAGTGACAAGAACTGCTTAAGAGCTTGCCTTCCATGTCAAGTAAATAAAAAGTTTATTTTATTTTCCTAACAGGATATAGCCATTGAACAATCAATCTACTGTGTCACAGCAGCCAGGAAGGGTCATGCAGGTGAGTGGAGCTCTTCCTTTGCTTCTTTGTAACTCATCCTTTCTCCTTCTCATGGGTCTGACAGAAGTCCTGGTCCTGTTCAAGATGTTGTAGTTATACAGGATGTATGTATGTTATAGTCCCCGTAATTTTAGCCATGTTTCCTTTACAATCACAGAATTATTTGGATTGGAGAATTCTCTAAGATCATCAAGTTCAACCCAGCACTGCAAAGCCCACCACAGAACCATTTCCCTTAGTCCCACATCTACATGTCTTTTAAATCCTCTCAGGAATGGTGACCCCATCACTGCCCTGGGAAGCCTATTCCAACCCCTTTGGTGAAGAAATTTCCTAATTAATTCCAAATTAAACCTTCCCTGGCACAATCTGAGGCCATTTCCTCTTGTCCTATGGCTTCCAGATATTTATTCTGGACTAAGATTATTGTTTTGGTGCACTGTGTGGTATTGGCTTTTGATATGACAGTGTCACTGGTTGTGAAACTCAACTTGTCTATATGTTCAGTACTGCAATCACCTTCATACTTAATGAGTCATCTAGTGGAAACATCTTCCTCCATCTTGATCCTTGCTTGAGGAAACAGGCATGGACAAAGCCTTTGGGAAAATGACATGAGCCCTCAGACTCTGGAGGCTACTCCTGCCAAGTGTGAGGGAAAGGAATCCTGAGCTCTGGTTGTGCTGAACCCCCCTTGAACTGCGTCATCAATCTCTGCAGTCTGCAGATTCTCTGCCCCAGTGTCCAAAATTGGTCTCCAGGCCTCATTTTCTATCTCTCCACCAGGCCGGCAGGAGGGCAGGACCTCCCTCTGACAATTTGGCTGCTGCCTGGGCACGGTTCCATAGCAGGAACCCAAAGCATTCCCCCAGTGCTCCCCCAGAAATTCTGTTGGGAGTCTGTGCCCCTCCTGCTCATGGCCACAGACCAGGGCACTCTGGCTGCCCTGTCTGTGCCTCGTGGTGCTGCATGGATCATCTCTGCCGCCTGCTCTCTGCTCTGTGCTTTGAGCTCCGCACATGTCTGAAATGAACAGCCCAAACTGATACCAGCACAGCCCACTCCACAGTCCAGCATGGGTGTCCTGGTTGAGGGCAAATTTGGGAGAGAACCCCCAAAAGGGTTCCTCTAGGAAGCAGATTCAATCAGCCCCTCTTGCAACCGGTTTGGGAGAAAACAATTCCTTGGAGAAAAGTGGAAAAAACTGTTTATTAAGCAATAAAAGCTAAGCAATATTAAACAATAAAACCTCTTGCCACTCCAAAAGAGAGACAAACTCACAAAGTCCCCTCTGTGGGCTGTGGCTCAGCTCACTCAGTCTCTTATCCATCCCTGCAGTGCTGGAAATGCCGCAGCCCAGGCCCGGCATGGTGGCCACAGGTGTGAGCTGCCAGTGCTCTTCTGGTGTTGATTCTGGAGAAGGTCTGAACAGGTCCAAAGAAAAGGGAAAAAATCCCACAGTCTAGGGAACTTTGCCTCAGCTAGCTAAAACTAACAAAAAGCAAAGGAGAGCTCTGTCCTGTTGTCCGTCCATCTGCAGACATCACAGTGCAGGAGCAGGAATGTGGAGGAGTGAGTGCAGTTTCTGAAAAGAAGCTCCGTGCTGCTTCTCTCCCCCCCTTCACTCTTGGAACAAGTCTTAAAGGTGCAAAACTTATTATTCAGCAAAACCAGAACAGATGACTGGGGATACAAGCATGATATAGTCAACCTAGGACAATGGGCATGACCAGAATGGTCAGTGACATCCCAAGTGACACCTGGGCTGATGGCTGAGTGGCCACACACTCATCCTCAGCCACAAGAAGGAGGAGATTGGACAAAGAAATGTTGCTGCCTGCCTGTCCAGACCCTGAGCTATGAGGACACTCGTGATATCACACTGCACATGCACTCCAATGTGGTGTGAAGCTCTGGACAAACCCAATCAGACAAGCAGCCTCAGTTCACCCTCTCTGTTCTGACAGTAGGACTGACAGCCATGCTGCTGAATCTCTTTTCTGTTGCAAAAATCAACCGCTTTACTTTAAGCTGGAAATTCCTCTCAGCACTTCTGAAAAAAAAAACCAAACCCAACAACCAAACCAAAAATATTCCATCCTGAATACCCAGAATAGAAATAAATGTCTCGTGATTGAGCAGATATAGCACAGCTTTTGCCAGATTAAAAGGATGATTAATTCATACACTTTATACTTACAAGTTATTTTGGAAAGAGCATGAGCAATATATGCCTGGAAATTCCCAATTAGATTCAAGAGTTTGTTGGAGTGAGCAAGCCCACGCCCACAGGAGCAGATGTTTGTTTGCACTATCAGAGTGTCATGTATTACCTACACAACTGATTTCAGAGATGAGAGGGGTGGTTAAATGGCTCTGCAGTATTCAAAGTGACCGTGGCATTCATTTGAACATTGCACTTCTCAGAATAAACAGTTCTTAAAGAAAATTTCAGAACAAAATGCCAATGAGAGAGAGAGAGAGAGAGAGAGAGAGAGAGAGAGAGAGAGAGAGAGAGAGAAGAAAATTCTAACCCTGTTTCCTGAGTGGAAGCTTTTGTGCTGATATTCTTCTCAGAGCTAAAAAAAAAGGGTTGGGAGGGAGAGAATGTAGGAGAAGATGGAGCAAAAAAAATGTTGAGCATGGTGTCAGCCACCTAATAGTTTTCTAATGATTTCTGTGGGCTTTAGTAGGTTTAGGAGATTGTCCCTGATGCAATTATCTGGCCTTGCTGGCATCCTGGCATCCAGCTCTCTTTCTGGATTTTGAGGCACCTGTGTGTCTGCTGCTCTGTCCAGGTGCTACTTTTTCTCTTGCCTTGCCTTGCCTTGCCTTTCCTCCTTAAACAGATGAAATTTAAGAGGTGTTGTGTCAGCATGTTGGTGTTTTTTCAGGTTGCTTCCTTGAACAAAAACCCATCTGGGTTGCCAGAGCAATGGATGTTACAGGCAGGCGTCCTGGTATCTCATTTATCTGCTCCGTGCCCATCAGGTGCTCGTGTGCCACACCACAGTGTCCATCTCTCTGGGTGCCTCCCTGGCTGCACATCCAGGGCAGTGATGGTCCTTCGAAAGGTGGGAGAGGCTGCCAGTCCTCCTTTCTGCCTCTTCTTTTGGCTTGTGCAAACAATGGAAGAGGACTAAGCACAAGCACAGAGCTGCAAAGCAGAATTTTCTCACTGCTGCAAGGTAACAAAACTCCCAAATCTATTCACACATGAGGTTTCAGCAGCATTGCTAGGACCAGTGTGCCAGCTCTTAGTTTGGAAAGAAAGCCAAAAATTATAGATCTCTTTCAACTGAATAAACAATGACATATGTTCTGGTTTTACAAATGCTAAGAATATCTTGAGGAGAAATCCCAATTTTTTTTTAATACGTACTTTGACGGTGTTCTATAATTCCTTTTGGGAGAATGGCAAGTAAAGAGATAAAACACTAAGACAGCATGATTCATCAACTTACTCTTTACAAGGAACAGAATTGTTATTTCTCTTTTGTTCAGAGGGAAACTGGAGGGACAGGGAGATGCCATGACTTTTCAGGGACCATGCAGCCAGACAGATGAAATCTCAGCACTCAGAGGACAAGCTAGTGCTTTATCCAGACACTGAGTTAACTTAAAATATCAGTTTCATTCCTCATATCCATTGGATGCCAGGTTTCAAGTGTTGAAGTTGCCCAGTTAACTCCTAATTTTTCTGCTGGAGCAAGTTGTTTTACCCCCATGAAGGGAGGAGAAGATGGATGTTTACTGACAAGCAACAATTACCACTGTGCAGAGCTTTGAAATCCCAGGCTCTACTCAGCATTATCCTGGTACCATCAAGAGTCAACAGACATCCACCAAACAGCAGCAATATATTCAATATTGGTAAAAAAAAGCCCCAGCAAACAGCAAACATTGGTATCTACTGAAACCTAATTTCTAGGATTTCCTTCAAAATCCTCTTCAAACTATACTGAGGGCAGAGATTAAATAATGCAGATATGTCAAGTCCCATCTCTGATCATGTTGGCATAATTTTGGTTAAAATGTGGCCTTAGATTTGAATTCCTCCTCCAAAAATCACAAAATCATGGGATTAAAGAAGCATTGAAACATTGAATCATAGAATCATAGAGTCATAAAATCATGGAATGATAGAATCATAGAATCATGGAATGGTTTGGGTTGGAAGGGACATTAAAGACTATCCAGTGCCTGGAGCACTTCCAGAGATGGGGTATGTACAGCTCCTCTGGAAACCTGTGCCAGTGCCTCACCACCATCACGGTGAAGAATTTCCTCAAATGTTTATTTCTCTTAAACCAAGTTTTTATCTAAAACCAGGAAAATCCATCGCTGTGTTGCTTTGACGGCAACCTTGCCTGGTTTTGCCTTGTGTGGCTCCAGGGCCTGCCCACGTGTGTGGGTTCATGCCTTGAGCAGAGCACAGAGACCCTTGGAATACAGCAGCAGGGTGCCAGCAGGTTTTTGGGGATGTGTGGCCCCTCACCTGCCAGCGGTAACCCCATGATGCCCCCGGATCTGCTGCTGGATGCAGCAAAGGGCCAGGGCAGCACAGGGACAGAGGTCTCTGCTCAAGGCGTTTGGGTCATTGTGAACCCATTTTTATCTGCTGCACTCCTGTGACATAAAGAAGTGCTTGATCCTGGCCTTTTCTTTTTTATTTTTAAGGATCCATTGTGCTCTGTCCAGGAAATGCTGGTTCTGCCCCGTTTTTCTCTTCCCTTTGATCTGAAATAGATGAGAATCAAGACTATCCCTGGCTCCTTTTCTGCTGTGCTAATAAGGTGGCTGCAGCACAAGGCACATGCAGGCACGAAGGATTAAAAAAATGTGCATGAGAAAAAGCAGAAGCCCTAAAGGCAAGTTTTTCATGTCAAAACACTTGTTAGCTGCTTGTTTGGAGTGCTTGGATTTAAACAATATACAAAAGGCAGTGGCCTGAATCCTCCCAGTTGGAGCCTTAGGGAGACCAAGGGAAGTGCCACAGCTGCTGCTGCTGCTCTATGCCACTGAGCAGGCCACAAGATGCTCTTGTTTCAATTTATTTTTAGATATGGAAACCTCTGCTTCTCTCTGGTGCTCAGCATTGCTGCTCCGGGAGGGCTGTCAGAAGAAATTCAGTTTCTGAGCTCCGTTTTGCTGTGACCTTATCATCTACAGCTCTGAGGCTCTGCTCAACATTTCCAGCAAAACCTTATTCTCCAGACTGTCTTGATGTTTTTTTTAAGCACTGACGCCACTCATAAAATTTCAGAAAAATAAGATAATTAGTGCTGCTTGTAAGTAACTTTTAGGGAAAAGTCAGCTGCTCTGCATTCAGCATATGTTCAAGCGGCGTTCTTCAAATGCTTGAAATTTTATCTCCAGCTTCCTGTGGATGAACAGGTCACATCTAAACTGTGTCATAACTGAAGTGGCACCAGAAAATTATAGGTATCAGAAACTTGCAGACTGTGTTAAATATGGAAGACTAAAAAGAGCACTGAAGAAAATAGAGAAGGTGAAGAGAGATTTGTGGTAAGAGCATCATGGTAGTGGAGGATACCTTCTGTCACTACTTCAGGGAGGTGTGTTTACCATGAATTTTGGTGTTAGCTCTGATCTCAGTTGTCATCTGCCACTGCTGAACAGTTGGCAGTTGTCCTCCTAGCCCTGTTTCTAGGGGTAAACAGCATTTCTGAGTCCTTCTGGTTTCAGAGCTGATTGATGGCTTTTTGAAAGGAACAATGTGAATGAAGGAATAGGCCAATGGTGGTCACTATCCGTAGGACATGGGGTCACTGCCAACAACTCCACTGCCCCTTGGGCACCACTGGCCTAGCAGACCATTAGCTTTCCCTGCTGGATTCATAAATATTATCTCATTCTTCTCAAACAATGCAGTAGCCCCATGCTCCTCCATGCAGGCTTAAAAATTATGGAAGTAATTAAAAATAATGTTCCCAACATGAAGGTAAGAGCAAAGTAACCAAGCTAAGCCGTCAGATTAATAACATTAATTTATTTTCCATTGAGCCCTGATTCCTTTGAAATCAGTTGCAAGCTTGAAGGAAGATATTTCTTTCTGTCTACTGAGTCTCCTGCCTAATTGCTGCAGCTAACCCATTTCAGGCAGGCTACCTTTCCCCTGCTTTCTCCCCTTGAGAGAAGCAACAGCTTGTTCTTATGAAGAAGCATTTCTCTTGATCTCTGTAGTGCCTCTCATCCTAATTGCAGCTATCTCATTTAAAACATCTCCTTATCTTACCAATTAGAAATCAGCCCCAGGGTTTGATTCCTGTCCTCTCAGCTCCCCAGCAGGGAGCTGGAGGCTTGCAATCAAGTTTGAGCCTTGTTCACTGTCTCCTGAGCTGACAGGCTGGTTCAGAGGGACTGATGAAGGCAGGAGATATTATTTGTGTAAGGTCCCTATCAGCAAGCCCAAGACACAACCTGCAGATACCCACCTGCCAGCACTACAGCTGACAGGCTGTGCCATAATAGCTGCTCACTGTTTCAGCGCTCTCCAAAAAAAAAAAAAAAGCAAGAATAAAAAAAAAAGCAAATAGGAGGGAAGCTTTCTGCGTACTAAACACTCTCCACTTGTCAGCACGGATGCACAGATGTGTTTCCAGTTGTTCCCCAGGGACAGGGAGCAGAAGTGTTGCCAGATATGGCCATGGGAGCAGAACCTTTTGAAGTCACTGATGGTGGCTAACAGTGATGGGCATGGGTGAGGGTGATAGAGATTGGGCACTGCCTCCCAGGGGCTGGAAAAAGCTTGTATGTCCTGCCTCCAAGGGCTGGGAAGACAGGGCATGCTTCCTCCAGCCTTCTTCAAGAGACTACCCTTCCATGTCAGTCCAGACTTGCCTTCTTTCTTCCTCCCATATTTCCCCTTGGAGTCTGACTCAACAGGCCAGTTGTGTCACTGCAAGTCTGTATAATTTCTTTTCCTAAAATGAAAAAAAAAACCAAAAACTAAAAACTAACCCAGATCTATTTATTTGAAACATACGCGCTAGTGCAGGATTTACATATAACCCCCTCTGACTGCCAAGAAAGAGACAAAAAGCCTCCAACATTTAAAATCAGTCTTTTTCACTGATGAGAGAGCAGTGCTTAGTATTCAGGGCACCACATCTGAATACATTGAGTAAATTATATGTGCCAAACTATTCACGCTTCGCCTGACTACAAGATTTACTCACACAACCAGCCACAGAAACGACATAATAAAATCCTTCAGCATATTTCCAGAATACAGATATCCTGGCTGGGGAGCCAGCCTGACAAGGTGGTTTGTGCTCCAGGAGAGGAGGGATCCACTTCTGCTGTAGGTCTTCATTTAGGGAATCCAAAATCTGGCATCCCAGGCAGATCTGGTGTTTCATGCCTGTATCAACCCTTCTTTCTCTGCACACAGAAATTTTTTTTTTCTTTTATCCCACCTGGGGTTCCTTCCTGCTCAGACAGGCTTAAGATGATTAAGCTGGATGCGTCAGTACGTCTGAGAGCTTGTACCATTTCCCACAGAGGTGGTGGAGGGAAGATCTGCCAGCTGGATGCATGTCCAGTCTACCATGGGGGCACTTCAGGGCCACACTCAGGAAAATTAAATGCACCATGCAGTAGCTACTAAATGGAGGTAAGGAAGAACAGTGTTTTTAGGTAGTTTCTACAAAAAAACAGATGGAAAACCCCTATCTGAAGGGTTTGGTTGCATTTCTGGCCCTAGCTCACACTCTGAAGGGGTTTTTCCAGCTCATAGCTGTGTGGGAACACTGATGGATGTGCTGTCTCTGGTAAGTGTCTGACACAAACCACCCCACATGGAGACTGAAGCTCACTTTGAAGTGTCAAATCTCTTTAAACTGAAATCAAACTGAGTGAGGGACAGGACCTCCATCCTCTGGTTGTGGGAGACGATAACCTGAAGCAGCCTTTACACACACATTGCCTGCCAGAGGCAATGTGGGATGCACCAGAAACTCCATGGGGATGGCAGATGTTTTCATAACCTGTGCTGCAAATGCTCTATTAAACCACATTTTCCCTTCCGTGACATTCCCCCGGTAGTGTAGCTTTGGAGAAGACTGAAAACCTGGATGTGAAGACAAACTGAGCTGGACTGAAGCAGGCTGGCCAACAATTCCCCAGCCTCTCTCTGCCATTTGGGCTTGCTGCTTCCTGACACTCATCCAGCATGTTCCAGGCTGCTCCAGAGGAGCCCACCATCAGCAGGTGGCTGGGAAATGGATGCCAGTGAGATCAAAAGAGTCAGCAGACAAGCTATTCAGTATTTTTGGGTTCATAGGGAAGCTCCAGAGACAGCTGGTCACAGCCAAGGGTGGGTGAAACACCATGTCTTGGCTATAAAATGTGGGGAGGACTTAAGAGGAAAGAACTGGGTGTGTGGTCTGCCCCACAGTGTTCATCATCTCACCATTTGAAATATGCACAAAGAACAGTGAGAAAGGGCTGGTGAAGGCAGCTTGGAAATGGGGATAAATAATCCTGGAGAGTGGAGAGCAGAGCTGGGTTTGTGTCACAGTGGATGGCAAATCTGGTGATGGCTGAGGGAGCTGGGGATGTTCAGCCTGGAGAAGAAAAGGCTCTGAGGAGATCTTAGAGTCCCTTCTAGTGCCTAAAGGAGCTCCAAGAGAGCTGGAGGGGACTTTGAACAAGGTCCTGGAGTGAAAGGACAAGGAAGAATGGCTTTAAACTGGCAGAAGGGTTAGGTTAGATATTGGGAAGAAAATCTTGACTGTGGGAGCGACGAAACATTGGTTTCCCAGAGAAGCTGTGGCTGCCCTGTCCCTTGAAGTGTTCAAAGCCAGACTGGATGAGGCTTGGAGCAACCTGCTCTAGTGGAAGGTGTCCCTTCCACTAGAAGGGGCAGGGGTGCAACTGGATATTCTCTATTGTCCCTTCCAACCCAAACCATGCTGTGATGACATGATTCTTTAGTCTGCATCTTTGTTTTGTGTCAGGCAAGTGAAGCTGCAGAACATTAGGCCCAGCTTCTGATGATGGGTGGGAAGAGTAAGAATCATATTTCTATACATACACTCTGCATAGGCTGCACACCACAATTTTTGTATTTATTGAAGCATGATTTTCTTGAGATGTGCCACCCTGCAGGGGAGCAAAGACTAAAGCTGAGATCATTAATCCTTAATACTAAGTAGATGCAGCTTGTTAGTTTGCATTTCACCATGTAATTATCTCTGCCATGAAGCATTCTCGGAAATGCTGGGCTGCTATTCCTCTGCACATCCAACCTGAAAAGACTGCGGAAAATGGGGCAGAGGCCAATGACGTGATGCTGGGAGCATTGCTCACTCATTTGTGGGGCAAAAGCTCAGCCACAGACATTTTATTCAGAAGCCTCCTTCATGTCCGTGTCGGTGAGAACACACTGACAGCAGCGCTGAAATTAACTGCAGATTGGAGCAATTAATCTGAATTTAAACACAATGCGTTCAAGGATTTCATAGGCAGTTAATGATCCTAAATATAATCTGCCTAAATGAAGTCCCAGCAAATTCTTCCTGGATCCTATTGCCACAACCTCCCCTTGCTGGGTCCAGGACTCCAGCACCCAGGTTTAACTCTGTTGATCTTCTTGCACAGACTTATTTGCTCATGGATTCATCACACCCACCCCAGGAGCTCTCCTGAAGCACAGGGCTACCCTCCCCCCTTTCATCTTCTTAATTGCTCTGATCAAAGCAGCTCAGAGTTAAGATGCTTTGTGCCGAATTTTTTTTATTAAAAATCTGAGTCTTGAAAGATGGTGACAGTTCCACCCTGGAGGATGGATCCCCCACTGAACAGAAGCAACGCAGGCAACTTGCCCTGTCTGCCTGTGGGAGCGTGAAGACGGGTTCACACTTGCTGGGAAGTGACAGTGACTCGGCTGGGAAGGTGAGCAGCCCCTGTGCCATCAGCTGGTAACCAACCAAAACTGTCTCCAGCCACGAAGGTTTTGCTGAGCTACCACAGGGCTCGGCAGGAGATCAGTGAACATGTTTGGAAAAATAAGTCTCTGCTCGTCCCTGGACAGGAATGGTGGATGGAGCTGTGCTGGCTCCAGTTGGCCACAGCAGGACTGGGGGATGAATGAGGCAGCAAGCACTGGTGGGTGCAGAGGCGGCAAGCTGGGGAAGGCATCCTGCATGCTGCTATGCTGTTATAAACCCCTGGAATAATGTGAGGATCCACTTCTGAAACAGTGTTAGGATCTGATAAGTAAAAGATGCCTCTGTCAGAATTAAGGTGTAAACGGGACCATAGGTTGGAGGCAATAGTATGGATTTTATTTATCAGTAAATGTGAGATAGAGAAAGGGACAGAGGGGGAGAGAAAGAGAGGGAGAGACAGATTAAGTAGATAGTCACCACCACACAGGTTCCTGTGGTGCCCTGCTGGCCCCTCTTCCTCTGCTCAGTGGAGGGGATCCCTGAGTCGTCGTCTGGAGGTGTCACTCTTATACAGACCAATTCCAAGGTACCCATGAGCCATATAAGCTGCTCCCACACCTTGGGATGGAATATGTGTAAACAGTTGTTTCCTTTCCCACAGTTTGCCACGGTGGGAGTTTTTGTCTGGATGAGTTACCCAGATCTGCCTCACCAGGCCTGGCATCTTCCTCTTGCTCCCTCCCTCCTTTTTCCACAAGGCTGCTCAGTGGAATCTTGTCCTGTGTGGTGGTTCCAAACCTTTTACCTCTGTGTACGTCTGACATTGACACCTTCCCACTTTCCATCTGTGCCTGTTGGGGCAGCTCATCTTGCAGGAACGTCCTCCTTTGACAGTGCTTTGAGGCAAATTGATGGCATCCTTTATGTCCTGGCAGGTGCAGACAGGGATCCAAAGCCTGGGAGGACCTGTGCAGATGACTGTAGGGCCACTGGCTTTGCTGCCAGGCTGCTCCTCTTGCTCTCTGCAGGACACAAATCATCTCCTGATGCAGATATTCTGTGCCTCGCTTTGTCAAGACAGTGCGTTACCACAGAAAACACAAAGCAGTTTTCCTTCACTGTATCCATTGGAAGTCAGTTTTCCGAAAAGCTTAGTTATTTGAAATATCTTACTTAGCATGTTTTTAATTTGTCCACTGGAGTGGATTGGTTTTGCCCCCTGAAGAGAGGAGAAGGTGGTTGTTTACTGACAAGCAATAATCACCACTGTTCAGAGCTTTGAAACTCCAGGCTCTACAGAGCACTTTGCTGATACCAAGATGTGTCAAGTCCCAACTCTGCCTGTGGTCATGCTGGCATCATTTTGGTTTAGAAGTGACCTTAGATTTGAATCCCACCCCCAAAATCATAGAATCATGGGATGGTTTGGGTTGGAAGGGACCATAAAGACCATACAGTTGCCACTGGCAGGGACATCTTCCCCTAGACCAGGGTGGTCAAAGCCCTGTCCAGCCTGGCCTGCAGCATTTCCAGAGATGAGGAATGCACGTGTCCTCTGAAAACCTGTGCCAGAGCCTCACCACTCTCATTGTAGAAAACTTCCTGCTTTTCTCCAGTCTGAATCCTTGGAATTTTTATCCCAGGCTGTGTTAGAAATGCAGACAGGACAGCAGAGTTTCACTGATGGCCCCACCTCACCCCCATCCCTCCCTTAGTCTCAGAATCTCTGCTGATCAGAGTGACCCCAAAGACGGAGTCAGAATTCTTCAGCTGTGGTTTTCAAGGCTGTTTCTTTTTCTGTTATCTATAACACTCTTTCCCTAGCCTGCTGAGGTCCATTCAGCAGATCAGTCAGAGGCATACTGCCCGCCTTCAGGGTGGTGGTGTCTTTTTATACTAAAAACTACATGTTCGTTATTTACAATAATTTCCCAATACCTATCACCTATGTTAGACATTGAGTTTCTACTCTAAACCAATCCAAAAGTGCCAGCATCACCCAGAAGATAGAGGCTAGGAAGAAGGAGAAAGAAGGACAAAACATGCCCAAATTCCTCCATCTTTGGACTCCGAGCCCCCATTCTAAAAACCCCAAAATTCTACTTTTTCACACTGTGACAACTATTATTCTACTTAAACTCTCCTGACTTGTAATTCTTCGTACAAAGGTGGTAACTTGCTCCATGGGTCAAAATCAAAGTCACAGGTGTCTTGGGCTCTGTGCCAAGGTCTCTGAGCCCCCTGGCAGGGGCTTGAGACATCCAGGACAGCCAGAGGGATGTCCTGGGTTCCAATACCTTAGCCCATACTGCTGCCAGAGAGGATGCTCAGAGCTGCCATTAACAAATGGGAAACCTCTTTTTGTGAGATCCCTGCCATAATGAAAACACCAGGGGAGGAAATCTGGTGCTGCTTGACTCAGAGATGATCTGCCAGGCGTGCAGGTTCAGCCCTGCCAGCCCCTCTCAGCCAGGCTGCTTGCTGCAGGCTGCTGCCTGACGTCCCTACAAGCCCACGTGTCACCATCGTGACAAAATCTCCTTCCGCAGAAATTTAATTAGCGCACTGAAAGAGCTGACCTTTCCCAAGATTTTATTTTTCCCACCATGCTAAAAATATCCCACTGAATATGTCAATAGTATCCTTCATGTGCAAAGCACTCTGATCACCGGCTTTAAGGGGAGAGGAATTTTAAAATGATGGTTTTGTAGAGAATGAGGGGAAAAAAGCTTTTAAATACTCTTTAAAATGGGCAGCAGCATTTGCAATCAAAATCATTATGATTGTCCTACTCAAAAAAACCCAAAACCATAACAAAACAAACACCCCCCTCCCAAAAAAAACCAAAACGGGGAACAAACAAACAAACAAAATCCAATCACCCCCACCCCTACCCCCCCCCCCCACAGAAAACAGCACACCATCTTTATCATGGTGCATTTTACAGCAGGACTAGTAATCAATATTGCAAGGTATTTTACAAATGAACTTTATTTCTTAATCCATCACTCAAAGATTAAGGGGCTGGGAAAATTAAACTGATTTTCCAAAGCCCCTCCTACAGGCTATCCATCTTGCAAGCTCTTCCACCAGGATAGAATTCTCTTACTTCATCACTTATTAATGTTGCATTTGCCTTCACTGAAAGAGAACCATCTGATGCTGTTCAGTGTGTTAAGTGCCTACATACATACACATATATGTATAAAATGAAACTTAGTTTGTTTTAGAGCATGGGCTACCTACATGCAATTTGCTGGTAATCACACTGCCTCATGACCAGTGATAATTTCCTGTTGGGAATCTTAGTCCTCAAAGCTGTCAAGATAAGCAAAATATTCTGTATTTCCAGATTTATTATATTTATTTATATAGTAAAAAGCAATTGTCCTCTTCAGTTGTCCCTTTTCTACTATTTTCTTGTGAAAGAAAGTAGCAACTGGGTGCTCCAGCTGGGCCAGGACCCTCTTCTGCCCCCACAGCAGGTAGTGGGAAGTTCATTCTGAGCTCACAAAGCTCAAATCTTCATCTCCTTGACACTGAGTAAACACCTCTCCTACAAAGTAAACACACATTTCAAATAAGGAAAATGCTTTTTCTCACGTATTTATGGGAGTATAATTTATATATTAGGCAGTGCTAGCCTTAAGACACAAAACTTGGCTCAGAAAAGTTAGAAAATTTTACAGGTGAAATAAGCCCAGATTTTCTCCTGCACCTTGTTTTTGAGAACTCTTACATAGTATGATTATTTCCAAGAAAAGATAGGAAAAGAAAGTGGATCCACACTTTCAGGATTATAAGTTTTGGTGGAGTGAAAAAATAATGAGCGTCAAAAGTCTGTGTCATGCCTGTGTAAGTTATAGGAGTGACTTAAACCAGCTTCACCTTGGCATCATAAAACTGGCATCAAGCACAGCAGCCTTCTCATTTGCAGGCAGATATTTATGATGCCTTTTTTAGCTCTTTTGGCATTGCTCAGGGAATAAAACAGCAGTGTCTTGACTTTATGTCTTATTTTACTGCTTCTTCTTGCAGAAGTTTGGAAGCCTGAATGGCTGTGAGATAGAGAAAAAGGCAGCGCTCTTCATCCAGGGGCAATAAAGACAATTTCCATCTCTTGGACAGCAGCAAGGCCACAGGCAGCAGGGAGGGCAGGGATGCCACCAGGATCCTCTTGGGGATGCTTTCCCTTACCAGCTCCAGGCCATGCAGGACCAAAAGCACCACTCAAACCCCACCTTCTCCTCGGGGTTTGAGCTTCTCTGAGCCAAAGAGGAGTTCTACAAATAGGCCGCAATGTGTCTGCCTGCCTGGCCCTGCTGTCAGCGCTCATCCACCGTGCTGACACAGCCTTTCAGGTTTTACTGATCTGACCCCAAAGTTGTCACCCTCTTGGCTGGTAAAGCAGCTCAGGCAATTTAGCTTGTTGTTTTTGTTGTTGTTGTTGTGGCCTCTCTGCCCCTTGAAATGTTTGTATTTTCAATGCACCATAAAAAAGGACAACTTTCTTCTGACTTTTGGGGCCATTCCAAGGTTACACAGCAGCCCAAAGCAAAGTCATGCAGCAGCACTACCCAATGAGTTTTGGTGATATCATAGCATAAAACTGAATCAGGATTTTAGCAGATATAAAAAAAATGAAGGATTGATTTGAACATGAAGGATTAATCCACCCTGAGGGATTTGCACTTTTCTTTATGCAGCACCTGAGATGTTACCGTAGCATGAAGACACACTATTTGTGATAATGCCAGGTTCATGAAACACTAGATACATGCATTAGCTGTAGCACCACATTCTTTGATCTGTTTTGTAGGGGATAATAGGAAAGAATCTGTTTCTGAAGGCACTCCCATTTTTCATGGCTGACTGATAACCTTCGAAGAGGCTCAGTGAAGCTGTAAAAATAATTCCTGCTCCTTCCACGTGAAGGTAGGAGCATCTCCATGTTCAACCCTCCCTTCACCCTGAGCAGCATTTGGCAGATCCCCAGGAGATGGGTTAAACTCTCCAGCACTGACCTCTTGGTGCAGGAAAAATGATAGCAGAACCAACAAAAGCCAGGAACAAGAGGGTATTTTTCATTAAATGGTGGATGCTCATTTAGTGTGCAGCTCCACGCAATCAAAGCACTGTTAATTTAAAATTAAAATGGGAACTGATGTGGAATTTCCCCTTCAGTGCTTTCCCTGAGGATTGATAGCATCCTGCAGGCTTGAAAGGTCTGCAAAAGCAATTTATAACAATAACTGTCATGCATCAGACATCACTTTCAGGGGTGGTGCTGCAACTCAAAATGTAGCCCAGCCAAGAATAGAAATATATGGCTACTCTAGCAATGTACACCTGACCATTTATCTCCTGGGCTGTTGCTGAAACTTCTGCTTGAAGGCAGAATTTAATACCAGGGTATGCAAAGCAGAGGAAAACCTTCATATGCAAAGAGAGTAAGTGTCAGGTAATGAGGATAAGCCAAGGAGGATGACGTAATGACGATTTGTCATTTTTCAGATATCCTTTACATAGCCATTTCTTAATAAAATATCTATTGATTTATGGAGTGGAAACTTTGACAAACTCTGGGAAAAAAAAAAGGTAGCTAAAATCCTCTTAGAGTCATCTTCAAGAACATTTAAAGCATTCAAAAGAGGCAGCATTGAGAAGGAAGAGCTTGCTGTTCCTGCTCTGGTGGCTGATGTCACTGACCAGCTGCCATTTGTAGACATATTTGGTCTTTTTGTTATGATGTTTTCATTTTGTTGTTTTGGTTTTTTGGTTTTTTTGGTTTTGTTTTTTTTTTTTTTTTTTTTGATTGGTTGGGGTATTTTTTGTTTGTTTTTTAAAAGGGTTCCTACTGACTTTAAAATGAATAGTAAATAAATTTTCCATGCAGTATCACAGACAGCTCAGCCATCTCTGTATGTGGCTCGAGTGAATGTGGGTTGTAACCTTCTTACCCAGAGGATGGAATGGGAATCCTCATGCACATTTCACTTCAGGAAAATATTTTTTCACCGATTTTTCCTGCAGGATCTTCATAGCTGTCAGTGCACCTGATCTTATTTAACCAGCTAAACTCAAAAGGTGGAGCTAATGCTCAGAACTGTCTCAGAGCCATCCTGAAATTAACCATTTATGGCAAATTTGCTGTAGGCCACCAAATCAGTGAAGACAGATTCCAGAAAAATGTGAGCATAAACACAAGTCAATTAAATTGTACCAGAAGGGCACAGGAATGGTTCTACCTTGCATAAAATGTTCAATGATAAATCAGTTATTTTAGTGTGTGATCACACTGTTTACTTCTTATTTCTATCCACGATATCATAGCTAAAGCTCTTGAAAAATGAAAGAAATTACTCCTATTGTTTTTACAATTATTTTACTGCTAACATTTTTTTTTAATTATAGAGTGGAGGAGTTGTGCTTGTTTCCTCACACATACCCTCACTGATGGTGTAAGAGATAATTTTCTTTCATTCCACAGGACTTTTTTAAATTTTTAGCAGCACTGAGAACCCTCTCCCACTGTGACGCAAGAGCTCCTTTGTCCCTCATCTCTTATTAAGAAACAATGAGTCACTTTCTGACTCTTGCCTGGCACTTGTGCCTGCAGAATAATAAGAACTAAATATTTATGAAGAGTTCTGCATAATTGCAAATTTACGATGAAGATCACATGCATTGGAAGAAGTGTGGTAAGTGCCCTCTGATGCTCTGGTTGTGTAATATTAGGTAGTCCTGGGGTAAAAGTGTTATTTATGAAAAAACCAAAGTGTTTTATTTCCCCATGTCCAAGAAAATGGTCAGTAATTCAATCAGATGTTCACTACATTCCCTGCTTTCCAAAAGCTCAAAAATCCAGACACGTGTTCTCTCACATAATGTGTAATAAAGAATGGTTTTCTCAAAAACCATTTATTAATGGCCAATAAGTTAAAATATTGGACATTATGTTTGATTTTACTCCAAAAAAAGCTGTCTGTGAATGCTGCTCTCCAAAGAAGGTTGATGATACCTTCACAAAGATTGTTTTACAACAAATCCCCTTGGACCAGATCTGAACACATTCTGTTTTAGGGGGTTTTGTTTCCTTTTTAACCCTTCTCTGTTTTTGGTTTGGTTTGGGTTTTTTTTGTTGTTGTTGTTTTTTGGGTGGTTTTTTTGTTGTTGTTGTTTTTTTGGGTTTTTTTGTTTGTTTGTTTGTTTGTTTGGTGTGGGGAGGATTCTGCTTTATAGATTTTATTTCCTAAAGAGTTGAAAAATGTCTGGACCAGGTGAAGACTATATTTTCTTTTGCCATTTTACTTTACCATAATCTGCTCTTGGGTTCCAGGAACTTTGAAGAAATCCTTTACATGCCTGATGCATTACACCAGTTTTCCCTGCCGGTATGGATACTAAATGCACCCTGTACTTCACTTTTAGGATTACTTGTGTGCAATGCCTTTTTCTCTTCCTAATCATCCTTTCTTAGTTTTAACACAGACTACAGAGACTTGTACTTTGTATGAGGTGCAAGCCCATCCAAGACCTTCTAAGCCCACAATTAAGGGGTTTCTATCAACTATTTTGCAGCTCTTTCCCTCCCTTCCTCTTCCTTAAAAAAAAAAAAAAAAAAAAGGCCTCAGGTCATTCCATTTTTCTGTTTCTGTTATGTGCACTCTGGAGAAAAATGAGAAGTTAAAGGCAAGTTTTGCTTGAACAATGAGCATTTTCCCTATATGCAGACCTCAAGTTACAACGTTTTAGAGCAATTTCCATTTTTCTGTGCAGTTTAATATAACCTTGGTACAAGATTTTATTAGAGTAAATATGAATATCTTCATTTTGCTGTTGGACACAAATTCAGTTACACCCAACAAGCATAAGGTTGATTGATGAGCAGGAAATAAAATAAGAAAATTTATCTCATTACAGACACCCAATAACTGACAAAGGATTGACTCTCTTGCCCGAATCACCTTTATCAACATAATCAGGTGTCTTCCCAAAGCAGAATGCAAGGAATGCAAATGGCACGTTAAATTTGTTTAGGAGGGGCATATAGAGAATTAAATTTCCTTTAACTGCCCTCACACTATGAATCTTTACCTCTACAGACGTACAATTGGAGTCATGAAAAGTTGCTATCAATGCTTTATTATCATGATTGCTCTTTGGGAGAAGCCTCTAAAAATCTCTGCTACATGGCCCACCAGGAAGACTGTCTGTCTTCACTCTTAAAAAGCAATAAAAGGGTTGATGCCACCCTGTCCAACCAGGAACAAGAAATCTATTTTATCTAATTAAAGGCCATGTTTACCCTTGGAATAAATGGATCCGTGTCTCCTTTTCCATGATCTGAACATAAGGACAGCAGAGACATGGCTGTGGCTCCTCTCTGGATATTGATTTTTTGGCTGTTGATGTGTCTTAAATCTTGTGCATGTGTAAAGAAGGGCAACACAGCTGTAGAAGGGTTTGGAGTGCAAGTCTGGTGAGGAGAGGCTGAGGGAGCTTGTTTAGCTTGGAGAAAATGAGGCTCAGTGAGGATCTCAGCACCCTCCAAAAAAGATCAAAGTAAGAGGGAAGTTGGCCTCTTCTCACAGGCAGGTGAGCAACAGGATGAGGAAATGGCCTCAAGAGGCTCCAGAGGAGGTTTAGATTGGATATTAGGAAAAAATTCTGCACCAAAAGGGTTGTCAGGTGTTGACACAGGGAAGAGGGGCAGTCACCATCCCGGGGGAGAATATAAAAGATGTGTAGAAGTGGCACTGGAGGATGTGGTTTAGTGGCAGCCTAGGTAGAGCTGGGGCTGGGCTTAGTGATCTTAAAGCTCTTTCCAACCTGAATGGCTCTGTGCCTCTGTGATTTACAGCTGACATGAGGGCAAAGGCTGTAGTTCAGTACACGGCCTTTATTAACCAGATTATTCATGGTGGGTTTGTTCCTCCTAAAGTGAAAGGAATTGCTGTTCCTCTAGCATGGGATCAGCAGAAGAGACTGTTGTTGCAGCTGGTCATTTGTGTGGCCATTCAGGAAGTATGTGGAATGAAGGTGGAGAGACAGAGGAAGGGAAAAATTGGCTGCTAGTCCTATTGGAATCCCTGCACCAACATTTGTGTTCACTTGCCATTAATTTTAATAAAGGGCACATACAGGGTTACCTTGATTAATATTAATAGAGGGCTAGATGGATAAGATAGCTTCCCTCTAAATATTAAATAGAGCAGGTTTTCTAACTCATATGAAGATCCCAGGTAAATGCAGGCAGGAGGACACCAACACTGCTCTCACACAAACATCAAGGATATGAACATTTAAGCTTGCTAATCATACCTATTGCTTTCCCAATACTACATCAATAAAATTCCCATTTGCCTGATGTAAAACATCCATTTCCTCATGGGTTGTTGCCAACTATGGTAAAGAACTGATCAATGAAGTAAAATTATGGGAGTCACTAATGTTAAAAAGCTACAAATAATTTACAGGCCATGCCTAACCCCAGCCTGCTGGAAATGAGGCAAATATAAACCAGCCTAACTACCATGCTCTGCAAATCTTAGGAAAACCAAGCTGAATTTCTGCATTTGGTTAAGGTATAGAAAGTATTGTCCCAATATTTTTAAAGCAATCAGGAGATATGGACACGGACAAAGATTTATGACTCTGATTATATTCTTGCTTGCTGACGTAAATTAGTCTTCTGGGAAATGAAAGTTATTTCTCAACATGCCCTTAATGGTCTGAGTCAGAACTGCGAATGATCTGTCGCCCACAAGGGTTTTATAGTTAAAACATAGGTGAGAGCCTCCATTGCAAAGGACAATAGAAGTGGGAACTGAAATATTTCATGAGTATGAACTCATCCTCCAGTGTGTCACAAGCACTACAACCTAGCACACAGGGCTCTGGATGGAAATAAAGTGTTTACTTTTCCATTTGGATCAGGTCGATGGATTATTCCAGCCATTGACATTATCTCTGCAAACAAGGAATCATGCCTTGGACCGTCAGCCAGGGTTTTCAAGGTAATGAAAGTTGCTGGTGCCTGAGATCATCCCTGACCCTGTGTAAAGGGTATGGAATGACTGATGCACTCCCACATCCCTTGTTCTGACGAATGGGCTGATCCTCCCAGCTCTGCAGCTGGCACCAGCCCAGGGTCCCACCTCACAAACCCCCAGAGATGATGCTCAGTGCAGGGTACCAGTTTTGGCAGTCTACCACAAAGCCAAGAAAGAAGGGAGCTATGAAAACTGGGCATTCCCAAGATGTTTCCTTGCTGTTTCTGTTTCCTCATGCTGTAACCAGTCCGTGTATAACCATGATAAGTAGAGCTGAAGCTGTTACTCACAAACAGGTTTTTATGGCCACCTGCAAATGAGCTGAGCTATGAGGGGAACCTCTAGAATGCATTCAGATATGCTTATCTCTTTGCCAGTGGGACATCTCATGACAAACTCCCTGGGTAGTTAGAACAGTATATAGCCTTGGCCTGAAAAGCATCTGCAAAGGTGGTGATCAGATGCTGAAGCAGGATGATACCTGGGAACACAGGTGATTGCCAGCTGACCCTAGATATTCCTGTTATTTGGCTTCTCTGCAGCTATTTTAAATACAGGAATTGGTGTCAGGGTGTCACCATCATATTTTCTGAAAAATCTCTTTGCCCAGGATTTTCTACTGGGAAGCTGAGAAGCTTCAGAGAAAAATGAAAACAATAATTGTCTGATTTACTTCTCCTGTGTTTTGCTGCTTTGGAATGTGTTTGGACATCGTTTACCAACAGGTGATTGTTTAATTGGTTTCTGCTGTGAATTGTTTTGACTTAATGGCCAATTAGGGCCAAGCTGTGTTGGACTCTGAAGAGAGAGTCATGAGTTTTCATTAGTATCTTCTAGCCTTCTGTCTGTATCCTTTTAGTATTCTTTAGTATAGTTTAGTTTAGCATTCTTTAATATAATATAGATCATAAAATAATAAATTAGCCTAATAAGAACAATGAGTCAGATGCATCATTCCTTCCTGTCACGGGGCACCCCACAAATACAACATCAGGGTATTTTCACAAACTTCTGTTCGACTGAAATGTCATTGATGGGCAAGATAAGACAAATTTAGAACAGATTTTAAAGTTTTGGCTTAAAAGACAACATGACAGCCCATGGTCCTACTCTTTGGTGCAAAGAGGGTGGCTTGGACTTTGGTTCGAGAGATCCCCAGAGGTAAATCAGCATCCAGCATCTTCTCTTGTCTTCTTGAGTGGCTCCCACATGTCCTGGTGAAGCTGTGATAGCCCCACACCAAGAGTCTGCCATAAACATCACTTTTTACAGGGACAGGCCAGTATGCATATCATGAATGTTCAAATTAATAGAAATTCTAGTGATGTTGGTGGCTAGATTTTAACAAAGATCAGTGCTTATCAATACTGGGTTCTCACTGCCTTCCAACGAGCCTTTTGCTATCCAGATCTTTCCCCTGCACAGCCTCTTCTCAGAAGTTGCAACTAATAGGACAAGAGGAAAGGGCCTCAAGTTGCTCCAGGGGAGTTTAGTTTGGATGTTAGGAAAAATTTCTTCACTTCAAAGGGTTGTCAAGTGCTGGAACAGGCTTCCCAGGGTGGAGTTACCATGCCTGGAGGGATTTAAAAGACATGTAGATGTGGCTTGGGGATAACGCTTAGTGGTGGACTTGGCAGTGATGGGTTGGCAGTTGGACTCAATGATTTTGGAGCACTTTTCCAACCTAATCTTAGAGGAATTTTCTGACCTGAATGAATGATCCTGTGATTCTCCTGTTTGTTCCCTGCCTTGCAGAGCCTGCCCTGCCAGTGGAGGCAGCGAGGCTCCTGCTCTGCTCAGAGACTCTGCACTCACAGTGATGATCGAGGGCAATGCTTGGATTCAGCGTGTGCTCAGCCTGAACCAGCTAATTCTCATTTATGCAAAGACCTCATGAATTTGTTTCCTATAGCATAACATTTTATTGTCTTCACCCACAGTCGTTTCCATGCAAAGAATTGGATTCCTAATATATTTTCGTGGATTTAGACAGTAAGTTTTCATCTGGTCCTGGCAGAGAGTACTATGTGTTTTAACAGCCTGCTCTGTGAGGAATGGCAACAAATTCAACTCTCTGTGCTGTTTCTCCTGATGAATTATTTATCTCCACTTATTTCTCAGGGAAAAAAAAAAAAGAAAGATGTACATGTGCTCTCTGCACCACCTACAGAGTCCCTTCAAACAGAGGTCCTCCTCCTCTCTTCTGCTGAAGTTGCTGCAGAACAAACTCATGGAGCTGACCACCCCTACCACCAGATGTTTCCTGACAGTTTTCACCTGCCCTATAAGAGGAGAATGCTTCCAGGTCACCCAAGGGCTTTACACAACAAGCCCAGCACATCCTGTCATGGAGCTGGGTCCTGCCATGGCACTGCATGGTGCTAGGAGAGAGAATGAGGCCCAAAAATACATATATGAATTCTTAAAATAGATTTAAAAAAAAAAAAAAAGAAAGTGATTTTTACTGTTTGTGCTAATGGCTTCTATTCTGGAATAATTTCTTCCTTTTCCTGTATCATTTTTCCATATCTTCTATAAATTATGCTGCCTCCTAATCCTCATAAAACACATGACAAAGCTTTCACAGACTTTGATGGACTGGGAAACAGAGCAATTTTAAGCAGAGGAGCACTAATTAACCCATTATTCAAATGAGGCAGAAATCCTTCCTGATTGCTGTTGGGAGCACAGTGATGCTCCAGGGCAGCACTGCAGGCTGGATCTGTAGCCTCTTCCCTGGGCTGGGAACGCAGGGCCAGGGTTGTGGCCAAAATTCTGGTGTTCAGCCCCTTGGCCACAGCTCTTCCCACTCCTGGGAGAACCTGGGAAAGAGAGACAGCTCCAGCGCTTATCCATGCTGCTGAGGCACAAATCAGGAAAATTAGTGCTTGTAAAACAGTTCAGTCTCTTCTGGTCAGGGTCTGCAAAAGGCTGCAGCCCCATTTTCACCAAGAGGGAGTACAGAGAGTACATCACATCATCTCATGTGGAAGAGGGACTTCCCTAACTTAATTTGTATAGACTTTTCTATAAAACACTAAAAACTGTCTTTCACTACCGTGCCTCGGAGGCAACATTGAGAAAAAATCAGCAGAAATGCTGCAGAAATTACTGTCAGGTCCTCCTGATCTTCCTAAAGACAACGGGGTGTGAGTTACAGGTTCCACAGAGCCAGGTTTCAGTTACAGGTTTCACAAACCTTTCCTCAAAGTTTACAATGCTGCAATCAGCACTGGGAATCCTTTCCATGGCACCAGTGTAATTTGGCTGTCCTCTGTCAGGGTGTGCAGCTCTGTCTGAACCATGTCTGGGAAGAGCAGGAAAGGACAGGGGTGTTTTTGAGACTTTTGCAGCTTGGCAGAAGAGAGAATGGGGGAACAGGTGTTGGACAAGCCTGCAGAGGTCTGATTGCTGCTTTGCAGAAGATCATGGGAAGTTCAAGGCAATACAAATCAGTCATGGAAGGGATTATGAAATGGGGTTACTGGGAAGAAGCAGAGAGGGGAATAAACCTTAAAATGAAAGTAGACTCAAAGGAGAATTACCAGAAGATCACCAGAGATGACAGGTAGTGCTGGAAGGCAAATCTCAGTGGTCTGAAGCATTATGTTAAAATACTGCCACAAATTTAGAAGCAAATCTTTTCACTGGGTTCAGTTGGGTCCCTTTTTAAGCCAAGCTTAGCCATAGTGAAAATGGGGTTTAGTAAGTCATCTCAGCATGGAGAAACTGAGTTTTGTGATACCTTTATCAGGGCTGGATGCAGCCATAGCTAGCAGGAATGCTCACGCTGTGTCTGTATTCACAGAATCACAGACACAGGGAATCATAGAACAGTTAAGGTAGGAAAAGCCCTCTAAAATCATCAGCTCCAACTGTTAACACAGCACAGCCTAGCCCATCACATCCCCAAGTGCCACACACTCATCTTCATGTGTATCTTAGGTTGGAAATGGGTGTTGTATTCTATTCCTATCTGTGGCTCTGTTATCTTCTGTTAATTGGGCAGTTTTCTTCATCTCTTCCACAACCAATCCTCCCTCTGGGAAATATCTTCTGTTAATGTGCCAATGAGTGCCACAGCATGACTGATAAAATTTCATTATCCCGCATTGTGAGAAGCTCAGACCAGAGGGAGGAGCCAAGTATTCCTGACTGGATAGAAGCTGAGATTTTGGGACACCAGGACAGCCTTTTCGCTGGATTCCCAGAGGAAGACCAGGCCCATCTACACCACCACTGGATCTTCAGAGGAAGACCACACCCTTCTACAGGATCACTGCTTCAACAGAACCACATCTGCTGCTCCAGGAGGACGGCAGCCACCATTTCAATTGGATTGCTACCAACCCCCTGACCAACAGGGTGTCAGGTTGTATCCTGACTCTGCCAGTGTTGTTTTGTATTATTGCATCGGTGTTTTTTCAAATTTTTTTTCTTTTTTTTTTTTTGTTTGTTTGTTTGTTTTTCAAAATTTATTTTCTTTCCTAATAAAGAATTGTTATTCCTGCTCCCATATTTTTGCCTGGAGAGACCCTTATTTTCAAAATTATAACAATTCAAAGGGAGGGGGTTTACATTTTCCGTTTCAGGGGAGGCTCCTGCCTTCCTTAGCAGACACCTGTCTTTCCAAACCAAGACAATGTGCCTACACACAAGATGGTAGGACCAAAACCCACATCACTGCATGCTGGACTTCTCCAGGTCC
The DNA here is from genome assembly GCF_901933205.1 of Camarhynchus parvulus. Classification (NCBI taxonomy): domain Eukaryota; kingdom Metazoa; phylum Chordata; class Aves; order Passeriformes; family Thraupidae; genus Camarhynchus; species Camarhynchus parvulus. The sequence continues at coordinate 9,898,363 of NC_044601.1, forward strand.
CTCTTGTGCCCACTGAAACCCATCAGCACTGTGTCTGCTGTCACCAGGAGGAGCTTGGCCCTCAGAGTCTGACCACAAGTCAGCATTACCAACCCTCTGTGCCAGCTGCTGGAATTCCTCTGATTTATTTTCAGAGGTCTGGCTGCCAGCATAATGGGAGGAAAGAAAAAACTGTCCTGCTTTGAATTGAAAAGCTGCTTTCACATCATCCTGGCTGTACCCAAGGCTGTAGCCATTCCTTTGAAACAGCCACATCCCTTGACTCATACGCAGCAGAGAAATTCATCACATAACCACGAGGACAAGCCAGCCTCTCTCAGTAACAGCTCTCCCATGAAGATTTAGGGAATGTCTGGGCAAGAAGATGCTGTGTCAGGCTGGCAGCATGCAGAGAGGCAGCCAAGGCTCTGCTAACAAGCCAAGAACGTACCCACTGATTAAAAAATCTGGTGAGTAGAGCAGGTTATTCTTCCTCCTACTTAGCAAATTGATCGATTTTCCAGAGAATGACAGCAGGGAGGTAATAGCTTCAATCTTCCAGGGTAACATTTCCTATTAAGAAAACATGAATAGCTTGAGCTGTGTTCCTAACAGTCTGGAGCATCTGCAAAGGTCCAGGGCAAGATAATTTTTTCTAGTTTGGCATCAGTCATTCGAGATAGTCATATAAGACAGAGTATATTATGAATATATGAGAAGTTAAAACAGAAATATAGCATAACATCTGCAGGGAAATACTTGGTGCTGAAAGAGAAAAAGGTTCCATTAACAGTGGGAAGCCCCAAGGAAAGGATTTCAGGTTGAAATTTATTCTGTACCACCATCCCAACAGCTCCAAAATGCAAATCACTTGCAGAGGCAGTGGTGAAGTTCATTTGCTTTCCAGTTGTGTTGCCTCTGCAAGATGCAAATGATCAATGAACTTCACAATAAAACCTAGATTGGTTAATAATGCAAAACAGACACAGACTGAAGACACAGCAATAATTTATATAGGCTTTATGAATGTGATTTTTTTCTAGGAAAGATTTTCCTTTATTTTTCAAAGAAAGCATGATGAGAGCTGGTATCAGGTTTCTTATCCTGATTTAAGCAAAATCTCTGAAAACTCAGTTTATGCAAGGGAAGGGGCTGTCACATATCAATGGTCTTTTTCTGTCTGTGAGAGCTCTGTATTTCAGTAAATGCTGGAAATCAGGCAACATCATTCAGCTGTAGCTCCAGGACAGAGATCAGACTTGTGTTGCTCTGAGAGAGGAGCAGCTCTACTTTATCATCATCCAGCTGCAACAGCTTGGGGGCCTTTTTCATCAGGAATCTGAAAAGAAGCAAGGCCCTTCTGGGGTGGGAACATGTTGTCTGTGCTCTCAGGGTCCCACAGGAATTCAGCTTCATTTCCAGCTTTAACCCCAACACCTCTGGTCACAGCAGCCATGCTCCATGATCTGCTGTTTTTAAAGACGCTGGGAATTCAGATATGGTGAAAAAGCCAATTTAAGCCTCCTTTTAAAGACAGACAAAGCAATGCTTTGACAAAGCAAAGATACCCAAAGCAATGCTGGAAACCAGCTGAATCTTGCCCACGATACTCATCATTATTAAATATGTTTGTTTCCTGGGCTCTTATTTTCCTAAAACAAAACCTATCTTGCATTCTTAGTCTAGTTTCCTAAAGAAGTTTGAACCCTGTGAAGCTTTTTTTATTTTTTTTCTATTTGTTCAAGAAATACAACAGACTCAGTGGCAGTGGGTATGTCCATACTTGGAATAACTTTTCCCAGTTGTTTTTAAGTGGTATTATTTGAAAAGAAAGCTTCCTTCAGAGCTCACAATTTATTAGGCACCAGAGGACACTCTGCTTGGTTTCTTTCCTAACTATTTTTGATGGTCAGAAAGGTTTTTGACTCTAATAGGCTGAAGCCTTTCTAGATTCATCTCATGACACCTTCACATCCCTTAACATCTTGCAAGGCAGGCCCTTCCGCTGCAGCTTTATTGAAAGTCAGTAGGAAAGAACTAGAAGGCACAAATCTGAGAATCCAAACTTGACTGACTCCCAGGATCAAGAAGCAACCTGTTTTACAGGATTTTATTTGGGAAATTTCTGCCTTTGGGTTTAAAACTATTCTTCTCTTCCTTAAGAGGATGGGCAGCCATGCTAAGGTGAACAGAGATTGTGCTTTGGCCAATGTGTTTCCTCTTCACTTGCTTTTGGGGCTGAGCTTGTTCCTGTGGAACTGCTCCATTCACAGACCCTGTGAGGTGGACATTCAGCTGGCCCAGAGCCACAGTGAACAAAGTCCATCCTCTGTGCATTTGAAACCATCCTGAGCACAGAGGGGACAACCGCAGAAACGCCCTTGTACTTCTCCCGGATTATCACAGCGTGTCACCCTTGCTCCACGTGTTGCTCTGTTGGGTTGCACTTGTAAGGAGCTGAAAAGTGGGTGAACCAGCAGTGCGAGAGGGCAGTTATCATGCTGGAATCTGACCTTCCTCATTGCTGGCTGGCTTATTATCATTCAGCTCTTCCTCTTTTCCAGGAGAATATGGAAACATTCAGTAAGAGCTCTGAAGTCCTTACATATGTTGACCCTACCTTGTCCTCAAAAAATCCAAGTAGTTTGAAAACAAAAACAAAAACAAAAACAAAAACAAAACAAACAAACAAACAAAAACCCATCTGTAGTTTGTACTAAAGATTAGAAACTGTAGATTGCAATAAAGGGGCAAATATAGACACCACTAGCATATGACCATGACCCAAAAGAGTTGCCTGCAGTCCAAGTCACTTGCTGACACTGGTGCTTCCAGTTCAACCACAAAACAATAATGAAAGAATCAGTTTCATCGTGCAAACATTTTAATGCAAACTAGACACGGATTTAGTTTCAATGCATTGACGAGCAGCTAAACTGCGGAGGAGAACTGTGACCACAGGGCGAGCCTTGCTTCACCAGCCCAATCTCCTTCTGCGACAAGGTGACCCACTCACAGTGGGTGAGGGAAAAGCACTGCTGAGGTCACATCTCAAATCCTGTGTTCAGTTTTAGGCCCCTTACGGCAAGAAAGGCATTGAGGTACTGGAATGTGTTCAGAGAAGCTCAGTGGAGTTGGGGAAGTGCCTGGAGATTAAGCCATGAGTGGCTGAGGAAGCTGGAAGTGTTTATCCTGGAGGAAAGGAGGCTCAGGGGAGACCTTATCACTCTCTACAATGCCCTGGAAGCAGATGGCAGCAAGGTGGGGATGGATCCATTCTCCAAGGCAACAAATTACAGGAGTAAAAGCAATCCAAGAGTACAAGAGGAGGGGGAGGATGAGAATTTTGTTTCTGTGCAAGGGGACATAACTTTTCATTGCAATAAAACTCAGAGTAAGATGACATGGCCCAGAAAACCTCTGACCTCTCCACCTAAGCCAGCAACATCTGCCTACACTCCCTGTGTTCCTTTCAACTACAACTTTGGAGGGTCTGGTCAAGGGCCCCCTTAGTCCAGAGTCCCAGGGGGATCCTGTGGCTGGGTTTGCCCAGGGTGGGGATGCCCAGGACCCTCTGAGCCCAGCAGTGGGGACCAAGGCTGGGGCTCGTGGGCTGGGAATGGTGGCTCTGGGGGTTTCAATATCATGGAGGGTGTGTCAAACTGGAAGCTGTGCCAGGGACATCACCAGGCAGCCCCAGCCCCAGCACATTTGGATGCTGGCAGCCAGTGAGTGTTGTGGTGTTCGCAGGGGTCCAAGGATGAGGGAAGAGATGAGGATCTGGCTCCATGTTTCAGAAGGCTTGATTTATTATTTTATGATATATATTATATTAAAACTATATTAAAAGAACAGAAGAAAGGATTTAATAAGAAGGCTAGCAAGCAAAGGAAAAAGAATGGAATTATGATAAAATCTTGTGACTCTCAGACAGTCCAAGACAGCTGGACTGTGATTGGCCATTAATTAGAAACAACCACATGACACCAATTAAAGATGCACCTGTTGCATTCCACAGCAGCAGATAATCGTTGTTTACATCTTGTTCCTGAGGCCTTTCAGCTTCTCAGGAGAAAAATCCTAAGGAAAGGATTTTTCATAAAGCATGTCTGTGACAAGTGAGTGCACATACAGGGGGACAGCTGAGCTGGATGGGGGCTGGGAAAGGTGCCCTAGGGATTTAAAGCCAGAGGGAGAGTGGGGACCCTCAGGGCAGGGCACTGTCTCCAGGGCTGGGGGAAGTGGGGCTTGGGGCTCTCAGCATGGCAGGTGCCCAGAGAGGCTCTGGGGACATTGCAGGTGTCACCAGCTCCCTGCTCCCTCCCAGCCAGACATGCTGAATGCCCTCTCCCCCCATCTCCTCCAGGCCCTAGGGCCAACAACAACTCTCATCCTGGCTCTGCTGGGCATCTAGCCCAGCCTGAACCTGAAGCACCAGACTGATGTGTCCCCAGCCAAAGGGATACAGGAGCACAAGGAATATCTCCATCAGGAGATGACTAGGCTCCTGCAGGAGACTGAGGGGAGCAGTGGCACCAGGGAAGCCCTGCTCCCTTCTGCACTGCAGCAGCAGTGGCTTCTTTGGGACAGTGCAGCAGCCCTGGTTCTGGTTCTGCTCACTATGGGCTGCTGGCCAGTCAAGAGAAGGAAGCCTCAGGAGCCTCCTCAGCAGCTCACACTGTTCTCTTCCCAAAGACACCTGTGAGGCTGGAATCAGGCTGACTGTGTGATGTTTGCCAGTGCTGAAGTCTCCAGTCAACAATTTATGATTCATTTGTGAATCCTCACAAGATTCCAATGAGTGTCTATATGGCAGCACCGATAATCTGCCAGCAGCTCTTCGGTATAACAAAATCCCATCAGTTGTTTTTTATTTTCCAAGTGTCATTTTTTTCAGCCAGTCCCCATCTCTCCTGTCATAACAGATGTGTGAAGCTGGAGATTTTTGCCCTTTTCCAGGGAAATCATTGTATTAGAAACAACACTTGGCGTGAAACTCAGGGGTGGGTACTCGGGCACAGAGACACATCAGCACTGCAGATATGAGCAATGCAGACCCGAGGCTCCAGCACCACCTTCTTCCTGGCTCTTGGAAGTGTTGCTCCGCAGGCACCGCGCAGCCTCTTCCAGCAGAGCCAGAACGGCTCCCCAGGGAGCAATACCAGACTTGTGGAGCTGCAGCTCCTGATTACAGCAACGCTTTCTGGTAGCACGAGATGAGCTGCGGGAACTGAGCAGCAAGAGTGGAGCCAGCGCCTCACACCAAGGTCAAAATGTGCCCATGATTCCCTCCTAACCACCTCAGAGTGGTGTCTGGAGGGAGCTGTCCCTAGTTCCCCTCCCGGCCCTAAAAACATGCTGCTGAGACGAGGAGAATGTGATGGTTTTTCTCTTATGTCCTCTCTCCCCTCAGGAGGAGAACTCCTCAAGCCAATGAAAGGAAAGGGTTTGGGCTACCCCTGTGTGAATACAGAAGAGCAACCTAAAGGTTTTCATTAAGAAATCCTAATTAAGAAATCTCCACTAAGGAAGGCTGCTGTTGTGTCTTAAAGGACAATCTGACTAATGCAGGGTATTACAAATGTCTGCAACAGCAAACAACAGCCAGAAGTCGATGAGCAAACTCCCAGGCTGTATGACTCCATCCTTTAACCCCTTAGAGCTCACTGCTGGAGCAGGATGAAATCTCTGCTCCACAACAGAATGCACATCTCAACGGAGAATTTTTGAGACAGAGAGAAGGTGCACTGTGGCACAGGGCTCTCTGTGACAGCAGCAAACCCAAACAGTCTTTCTGAGGAGAACTGAGCCCTGTTCCCCTGCTCAGATTTACTGATGAGTCTCAGCCAAGGCTTGCAGCTCCATACCCTGGTAGGGATGTGGGATCACACCATGAGGGGTGTTGGAGCCCTTGAGAGGATGCTGTGGCCCTGGAGGGGATGCTGTGGCCATGGCAGGGATGCTGTGGTCCTTGAGGGATGTTGTGGGCCTTGAGGGGATGCTGTGACCATGGAGGGGATGTTGTGGCCATGGAGGGGATGTTGTGACCCTTCAGGGAATGCTGTGGCCCTTCAGGGGATGCTGTGGCCATGGAGGGGATGCTGCACCTCACAAAGAGTGGCACACGAAGGATGCTCACAAACTCTCATTCTGATTTCAGCCTCATAGATGTCTTCTGGGAGACCAGAACACTGACTGTAAGCTGATGAGGAGACTCCTGGAAATTCCCTTTCCTGGCCAGCCATGGCAAGCAGGCCCAGAGCTGCTGCAGGCCCGGGGCCTGCCTGAGCTTGGCAGAGAGTTGCCATGGCTACCAAGTGAGCTGCTTTGAGGAGGAAAAGATGAAATCTGGCCTGGCTGCCAGTCCACAGCCACCAGGGGAGCTGTGGCAGTGCCTTGTGCAGGGGGCACCACCACCAGAGAAGCTCTGATGCCTCCAAAAGCCATCAGCCATTCCAGGGCTCCCAGCTCCCAGGTGCTGCGTGCCAACTTTGGAATGGGAAAGTGAAGTCATCCTGAGCTGTTACAGGAATGAAGGAAGAACTGAGCCCTTTTGCCAACTTCACTGTGGTTGCAGGGCTCTTGTCCCCACTCCCTGGCCAGCTGCTGGCACAGGAACAGCCGTGTCCATCCCCACCATCTCCATCTCCGGGGCACCACAGAGCTGACACACAACAAGGGTGTCCTTGGGCCATGTCCAGAGCTTTGTCTCACTCCCCAGCATGGCTTGGCAGGCTCACCATTCCATTTGCACTTTCCAAAGTGCACCCCTGCCTGGAGAAGGCTTTTTTTAGCTCACTGCAGCCGGGAACTGAAAGCATTGTGTTAGGGGTGAAGTGTGAGCACAGACCTGCATGTAGAAATCTCTTGACCCTGAATTAACTTCTAGCTGCTTGTTCTGCCTCCAAAAGGAAGGAAAGAGAAAAAACAAAGGGCAAAACAAAGAAGGGGAAAAGATTAAAGAAGAGGAGGGGAGAAGGAGAAGGAGAAAGAAGGAGAAGGAGAAGGAGAAGGAGAAGGAGAAGGAGAAGGAGAAGGAGAAGGAGAAGGAGAAGGAGAAGGAGAAGGAGAAGGAGAAGGAGAAGGAGAAGGAGAAGGGGAAAGAAATAAAAGAGAAAAAGGAAAATAAGAAGGAAAAGGAAACTGAGTAAAAATTTTTAAAAAATCAAGCAGATTCCATGCCTTCCCCAGGTGGCACATATTTTAAGTGTTTCAAGAGAAGATAAGGAATGTATCAACAGACTATGCCCCATGACTATAATCTGTCTTCTGCCAGCTTGGCTTCAGTTTGGAATTAGTAGCAAGTACATTTAAAAAAAAATTAAAAATTAAACAGGCTCTGTGTTACTGGTGTTTCAGCTGTGTCCTCACATGTATACTGGCAGAATACCCTCTGCATCAAATTTTAATTGCAATCAGTTCTGGGGTTAGAACACTGATGCCTTTATTTGTAGCAGTGAAGCATCACTTTTACAGTGCTGCCTTTTACCTGTTAAATTGAAATCTGAAAAAACAGAATGCATCTGATAGAGTCAACAGCAGATTTTTCTCTCTCAGCTGTAAGAGGACTGATATTTTCCCCATGGGTCTCTCTCCACATGATCTGAGAACAGCCTGGACACTGATTTCACAGAATGATTTTAATTTTTCCACATTTCACAGCCCTGCTGCATCCTGTCTCAGGCCCAACATGATGGCAATTCTTCACTTGCAGCTGCAGGATCCCTCAGCCCAGCTCCTTGGATGTGGTAAGCTCTACTAACTCTTCACAGAAGCAAAAAGACCCACTGGCGCGTCCCCAGTGGGCTTTACAGCCAGATGAAGAATAAAAAAAAAAAAAATATATATATATATACACCTTAGAAGTCCTTATTTTCCCCTGTAGGAAGCCAACCAGAGTTAATTTCTATTAAAAGGAGATTGCATCATTTAAGATTCCTACCACTCCATTTTCTTTGCCTCCTGTTCCAAAATTTTTCAAAATAATGACACAAATTGAATCTGAGTGAGAGGTGAAAACAAATTTAGGCAAGGCAAGATAACAATGATAATTTTTGTGTTCTCAGTCTCAGAAAGGATCAGTTCCTTAGGCAAAGAAAGATCACCTATCTTGAACAACATAAAGATAGAAGTTAGGCTGCACATGCAAGGGAAGGGTCCCACCCACAGGGCAGGGAAATGTGCACCCCAATTTCCTGGCCAGCTCACTCTCAAGATGCCTCTCACCACAAAAACTGGTACTGCCAGCATGGCTATTTCTGCCTTCATTCACTACTCAAGATTTTGATTTACATTAACAAATTGGAGGCTGAAGCTTGAGGCTACTTTACTACTTGAGTTATTACTGGCTGTGTCTCCCCCTACATTGCACAACAGGAACATAAAATGGCTTTACATGCAAATAACCACATATTTTCCCTACTTTTCCTTACATACCACATCAATCACAGAGCCCCACAGACAAGACTCTCTGCATACTGCAGGAAAGGGGGAAATATTTCCAGCAACGTGATAGCTTCACTTGTTTCTGTAACAAGTTTTGCTGCTGCAGAGGAGAAGAGGGAGCTGTGAGCTCTGGCAGCAGACAGGATGAGATGAGGCACAGGGAGGAAATGAGTCACAGCCCCAGAGGGGCAAAGGGAGTTCCCCAGAGAAGAGACAGCAGAAATCAAATCCTCCTGGGGCAGCCTGAAGAAGAAGAGACACAGCTGGGACAAAGTGTACCACGGCTCAGGAGAACACACCACTATCATGCCACCAATGCTTGGAGCCATTTTGAGATGTGAAAGGGCTGTGTAGGTCTAAGAGTTTAAATTCCTCAGATTCTGTCTTTCTGCCACATCTTTCAGTATTTCTCAGTAAGGCAGGGAGATGCTTGAGACTCAAATGCCATCACACTATGGGGGGAAAAGAGATGAATAATGTAATTTACCCAAAGTAATGATGCATAGTTGATCCTGTTTTGATTCCCAGGAATGGTAGAAACCAGGGTACCACAGACTCTTTCTGGAGGACTTGGGGCTGAGGACACAAAAGCCTGTGTACAGCAAATATTAACCCAGGTATGAGTTATCTTGAATGAATCTGCACTGCCAGCAGGACAATTTGAAGCATCCAGTAGCCATTAAAAATAAGAACAAAACCAAAACCAACAAATACACAAACAAAAGGTGAAAAGCACTGTGGTGAAATTTATTGAGCAAGGTCTAGAAATGTCTAACACATATCTAACACATATGTCTAACACATAGCTGTGAAAGACAAGGGTGTAAAGTCTGTTACCTCCTGGGTGTGTGGTGCAGCTGATTTGGGGTTTTTTTTTACAGAGCCCTGGTCCACAGGGTGAGGAGATGGAGAGGAGGGGAGGCAGTGCAGCCCCACCGACAGGCGGGAGACTCCTCCAACAGCACAAGCACAGCAGCGCCCAACTCATCCCAAACTCGTCATTTCTCTGCTCAGAAATTCACATCCGGGCTAGAATGACTCTTAGGAACCTTCCCGCACAGGATTTCTGGCAAGACAAACAAGAAAAACAAAGGGTACAAGCACAGTCTTGTCAACAGGTCTGTGCAGCAGAGCCCGGCTCATCTGCAGAGTCAAGGAAAGGAAAGTTTCAGCTTTAACAACACAGCTCTGCCAAGGTCCGGGCACTGCTGCGGGTGAGTCACGCCTTGAGCATCCCACAAAGAGCTGCTCTGTAAACACGGCAGGCAGCGAGGAGCAGCAGGGAATGGCAGGATTGCGATCAGGGGGAGGAAAAGCACCCGGCAGCCCAGCACCCACTTAGCCCAGCCCTGGGAACAGGGATAAACCACTGCCCGAGCAAAGCGCTGCTCCCCGCCCCGGACCGCTGCATCACTTCACCAAGCCTTCCGACAGCGCTGAGGAATTCCTCTTGGCACTTTGGGGGTCTGTACTTCACATTTCCCATCCCCAGAGGCCCCCCCGGGATTCCTTCTTGGTGTTACAGATGGATAATGAGAGGATTGGCTCTCGCAATTAAGGGATAACTATTGTGTGAATATTAAGAAAAGCTTTCGTGATGTATAGTTATGTTATTGTGGTTTAGATGTCCTCTGTTCTCCCCATAGTTCCCTTTTCGCCCCTGTATTGTTGCCATCAGACAGCCGGGGTTGTCTAGACCAGGTACAAAGAAGGCTGCACATGTGCCCCCTGCATGGGGCAGCTGGGAATGGAAAAGCTTGGTGCTTAGGGGGTGAGGCAGGGCAACATCTGACCTCCAATCAAGCTACAAGAAAGCAGTTTGCACCGATAAATGGCAAAGAGGTGACTGACAGACTCTGGGAAGGGCCAGGGTTGGCTGATGCAACCCCCAGGTGTATAAAACACTGAGCATCCATCTTGAAGAAGAACCAGCCACGTGTTCTGCACGAGGGGCAGTTCACAGGGCTGCAACTTTTTCCTTATGTAGTCCTTTTGTTGTATTTTTGTCAAGGTTTAATAAACCTTTCTAGATTTTCAAAGTGAGCAGTTGTTTCTCACATTGGGAAGGCAAAGTCAGTCCCCCAGTTCCTGCTGCAAACCCTGGAGATTGGGCAGCAGGGGCAGAGGATGTGGAGTGTGAAAAATGCATATTTTATTACTGGCTTTTCACAAATATTAAAATTAATATTATAGGTGTATTGTTAGAAAGTTATGCTGTATTAATTCTCTTAAGTAGTGTGTTAAATATAGTTTCAGGTTATAACATGATGTTAAAATAGAAACTATGCTATGTAAGATACTTTTTTTTAAAAGAAAGAACTTGCAGTGAGATAGCAGCCACAGGACACCTAAATCTTTCAGAGAAAGAGATTTTATTACTCCATTATCAGAAGAAATTAACTTCTTCCCGCCTTGCTCAACCCTAAAGATGTTGTTAGGATTAAGAGGAAGAAGTTGATGATGACCAGACAGAATCCTGGGTTTGAATGGAATTTATGCATCATGTATGAAGTGTATGAATATGCAACAGGTTGTTGTTTTTAAGGGTTAATCCTCTGTTAACATGGGTCCTTTTTCGGGCTTATGCTGCCCAGAAAAAGGTACCTGGACACCTGTAACGCTTTGTTTTTATTGTCTCATATTGTCCTAATCAAAATTGTCCAAAAATTTTATTACTCTAATTATATTGCTATTTTTATAACCATTTTATTAGTAGTAAACTTTTAAAATTTTAAAAACAAGTGATTGGCATTTTTCACATAGTCCTTTTGTTGTATTTTTGTCAAGGTTTAATAAACCCTTCTAAATTTTCAAAGTGAGAAGTTGTTTCTCACATTGGGAAGGCGAAGCCAGTCTCCCCTGCTCCTGCTGCAAACCTAGGTTGGGAAGCAGGGGCAGAGGATGTGGAGGAAATGTCTGGGCTGGCATCACCACACAGATACTGGCACTGAACTCTCCAAACTCCTTGTTCTTCCTGTGAAAAACGCCAATCACTTCTTTTTAAAATTTTAAAAGTTTAATAATAATAAAATGGTTATAAAAATAGCAATATAATTAGAGTAATAATAATTTGGACAGTTTGAATGAGGAAAATATGAAACAGAAACAAAGAGTTACGGACCTCCAGGTAGCTTTTCCTGGGGAAAATAAACCTGAAAAAGGAGACTCGGTAACAAAGGATTAACCCTTAAAAGCAATAGCCTGTTGCATGTTCATACACCTCATACATGATGCATAAATTCCATTCATACATGATTCTGTCTCGTCAGTGTCAACTTCTTCCTCTTAATCCTAACAGCAGCGTCCTAACTGAGCGAGGCAGGAAGAAGTTCGTTTCTTCTGATAAGAGAGCAATAAATTCCCTTTCTCTGAAAGATTCAGGTGTCCTGTGGCTGCTATCTCAGTGCAAGTCCTTTCTTAAAAAAAAAAAATCTTACATAGCATAGTTTCTATTTTAATATTACATTATAACCTAAAACTATATTTAACACCCATCTTAAGAAAATTATTACAGTATAACTTTCTAACATAACACATATAATATTCATTTTAATATTTGCAAAAAGCCAATCATCAGATATGCATTTTTCACAGTTATCTTCTGGCAACAGTACACAGTGCTGGTAGACCTTTCCAGAGCCTTTTTTAAAAGGATAAATTTGCTATCATGATTTATCAGTATTTTCCCTACAGTGGGAGAGGGTTTTCACAGGTGTAGATATCTTAACCTGGCTCATACAAAATACTGTTTCCACATTTAGCTGTTGCAAAAATGATGGTTTTTTTACTTGATCTAAAACTCACTGAGTGGCAGTAGAAAGCCAATACTTGCAGAGAGGTTTGAAGCTGGTCCCTGTCAAGAACAAGTGACCACATTTCCTCCAGCTGTGGCAAATTCTGAGGAGTGGAGGAGGATTTTGACTTCCTGGTGTCCCTAGCAGGTGGGCACTTGCACTCATACTGTGCTCTTTGCAAAAATATTGATGTTCAGGGTCTACACAGCAGGATGCATTCATTTTCAGTCTCAGGGCTGCTATTTTTGACATATTTCTTAATTGCACATTAATTATTTAGCTTATTACTCCACCCCAAAGCTGCTGTGCTGCTGGCCTGGTGCCTCAGGAGAGCAGAGCAGGACAGATCTGTCACGGAGCTCACTGGGGTGAGTCAGAGCAGAGCTGTGAGGAGAGCAGGAGCCATGGGGTGAGAGTGTCATCCACCTCCCAGAATGGATCCCGGGGATCCAGCCCCTCTCCCCTTCCAGGGAGCTGCTCTGCTCCTCATCCAGAAGCGGCCTGGGAATTTGGACACAGGGCAGGGGTGCTCTGTTGGTGGCAGGACAGAGAATCACCATGAGCAGGGTGGCCAGGATGGTTCTGGCTGGGCATGGTGTTTCTGTCCCTGTCAGTGCCACTCGACACAAACCAAATTCATTTCCTCAAGCAGAGGATTTCCTGTCTCTCCTCTCCTCCTCCGTGGTGACTTGAATTACTTCGGATTTTGCAACATTTGGGGCTGCTGTTCACAAAACCTAAGTTCCCCCAGAACCGCTGTGCATTTTCCACCCGCCCACATTTGTGGCACATATTTGGTGTATGTGCAGATGGAGTTTTCTCACCTTCACAGCCCAGCACAGGGCACTGGACACCCACAGGCAGCTCTGGGGTGGTCCACAGGGAGCAGAGCACCACCTCAGCTCACAGGGTTGTCTGGCCCCCCAACTTGCCTCGGAGAAGCAGCTCTGCGTAGAAGTGACAGATTTGTCGGTTTGGGATGTGCGAAACCCCCTCCCTTCCTGTCACAGCTCATGATGATTTGCACATCAGCGGCATGTAAATCGTGCTGGCTTGCTCTACCAAGTGGTTTCACCACAAATCAAATTCTCTGCACTCCTGTGCTCCCCTTGCTCCTGAGCATGCACGGAAATGGGTTTTGCTGCAGTGCAGGGCTGCCCCACTGCACATCTCAGGGCAAATACAAATCCCCAGATTAAAAGAGAAAGGAGGAGCTGAGAACTGCTCCCAGGGGAAAGCTGTCCATGCTTTGGCTCCATTAATGCCATATGCCTGTGTTCAGAGGAGCATGAGCAGGAAGGGAAGCTGCTGCAAGCAGGGATGTCCTCGGGCAGTGCATGGCAGAGCCTTTCACCCAGTGAGTGCTGTGACCCTGGTGCTAACTTATCCATGCTTCAGCCCAATGCCTGTTCAACCTGCTGGCTTTTTTTAACTACTACAAATGTCTGCTGCCTTCAGAGCAACACTCAGCTGTAAAATGTTTCCCATACTACCCATGTTTCCTTTCCAAGAAATCCCAGCTCCGTGTTTTCACGCACTTCTGAAACAAGAAATGATTTATTGAGAAGCTGTGTTGCAATTTCCCATAAAATATTCCTGTGCTGGCCTGTCCTTAGTTTGGCCTCCTTTTTGTTGTTTTGACTGGAAGTTGTGCTTCTTAAGAGGCACCAAGTGTGGTATTAACCTAAGAAAAGACCAGAGAAACTTTATCTGGAGGGAGCCATGGTGCCAACAGTGGAGGAGAACTTGATCCGTGCAACTGAGAAAAGATATGAAGAGGGAAGTAATGGCAGAGCAGTGGATATAATGGATTCAGGAAGGCAGGCTGTAAGCAGATACATGGTTATCAATATTAATGCAGCTTTTAACATATTAATGTCATTTTCAGATGAGGCCCTAGTTAACCAAGTTAAACACAGGATGAACCAGACTCTAACAAGGCTGATAATTGCTCCACATCCACCAACCCCTATCCAGCCAGTCTGCAATTATTGAGCAGACAGAGCCCAGCATTGTAATTTCCCTGCCTCTCAACAGGAATTTCTTGCTTCCCAGAAGTTTTTTTTCCCCATACCCTGTCACAAGTGCAGGAGGAAACACTATGGAAGTACTCTTGTAATTACTGACATTTTGTTTCACAGGCAGCTGCTGAAAGAATACAATAAGAATCACAGAATCACAAAATAATTTAAGTTGAAAAAACCATTGAGATCATCGAGACCAACTGTTAATCCAGCACTGTCAAGCCCAACACTAAACCATGTCCCCAAGTGCCTTTTTACATTTACATGCCTTTCAAATCCCTTCAGGGATGGTGACTCCACCTAGGCAGCATCACTGTCCAAACAACATAGGATCAGGGAAGATCCTATCCTCCTTCCCTAGGAGGAAGTAAAAGAGGTATTTTGCAGTCCTGGCAGAAGAGCATTTTGTGTTTTATAGCTATCAGCACTGTCCAGGTCTTTCCCAGAAGCAGTCCTGAAAATCCCCAAGGAACAGCTGCAAAATCTTTTTTTCGCATTACAGGGTCATGGCCACTCTGCGCTGCTTTTGTCACTGACAGCTACAGCTGATATCCAGGCTGCAGCTCTGGATAACCCTTGCAAAAGCTGAGTGGAGGCAGGTGGAAGAGATTTTTTTCCTCACATTCCTAGCCCTAGATGATCTCAAAGTTTTCTGTCAAAATCCTGCCTTACGCTAACATTTTGGTGTGTAACTTCATTGGAAATTTATTATACCTACCAGTGCTGTTTTGAGTTATTCTTATTCAGTGTTTAGTCACTAGTGTTTTTTTCTACCTGTGAATCATGGGAGCATTGGTTAGTGTATCACATCTTGTACAAAATAATTGCAAGATATTTATGTATGGGCGAATGCATATGTACATTATACATAAAGTAGTTGAGAATTAGCTTTAGTTTTGCTTTTGGATTAGTTATAAACTGTATTTTAATCTGGCTTGGGCTTTTTCAGCCTTGATTGCATGTGAATCTGTGCATGGGTTAGACAGTGAGGAAAAGACAAACCAAAACACAAACAGGGGGTATGATGACATGTAAAACCTCACCTTCATCACCCTGGCATCAAAACTCACCCACTGCACCTTTGCAAGCCAAAGTAGGCAATTTTTCACTTCTTTTACCAGATACACTTCAGAAATCCACAACCCTTTTTCACAGCCCTTCCTCTGGGGAGCCTTTTAATACCAAGAATCTCAGGATTAATTTCACCTGAAGAAGGGAACTGCCCTGAGGGGAGCATTGTTCACCTTGATGATTAAGGATAAGGGCACTGTGGCACTGGAGGCAATACTATCAGTCTCAGGCAAATTACTGTTTCTCTAGCAAACGGAGACTAAGTGAGAAAATGTCGAAGGAGTACGTAGAATTTTTAATCTCCTGCTTGGATTTTATGATTCGGCACAGATCAAAGCATTTTCCAAAAACCTGCACGTTGACAGTGTAAGCTGTACTTAAAAGCAATGTGTTTTATTTTGTGAGCGTGGATTTCTATCGATTTTGAAACCCTAGTGTATAAAGAGTTTAAAGTATATTTCTAAGAGCACAAGGCTTTTCTGTCTCACCTCTCACAAGACTCACCAATCTGCAATTTCTACCTACAGAATTCTACCTACCATTCTAACCCTACAATTTAAGAACACAAGATGAATGGTATTGTAATTTTCATATGTATAAATATTTACAAATCAGGCTCAATGAGGCCTAGTCCATATAATTTTTGTATTTTTATAATTCAGTTTACATCTGAGAGAACATACCTCACACTGGGAAAGTTCTTTTCAGATAAAGGCAGCAGACAGAGTGAGCTGCAGGCTGGCCACTCCTGCATAGCTGCAATGCTTGACATTCAGTGGGGAAACGCCTCACTCATCATGCTGCTCTTCCTTTTGCACTCACTTTGGGGTCACAACCTCATCTGGATCTGTACCCAGTCCAGAAAAATGCCTGTGGTTTGTTAAAAGCTTAATTTATAGCGTGATTTTCAAGTCAATTACCTTGAATTTCTGCTGACTCCCAGAACTGACAGCACCCTTTGCCTTCCCCAGTATAAACTCGAGAGAGAGGAGAGGACCAAACAGGTGGGTAGAACACAATCCTGGATGATGAAGGCTACAATCTTGGATTTTTTCCCCTCATAGTTGTATGTGATACCTTGTACTAAACTTTGGGATTTGCTGCATTTCAATGTAACAAAGGAGAAAATTTGCATAGATAAAAACTTTCATACATATCACCCAAATCTGGCTCCAGAAATTATTCAAGATTAATTTCTATATGGTTTTGGTTTTTAATTAAAGTTCAGCTCGGTATTTAGGGAATTACAAAATATTAAATCTCAAGGAAGACTAATTTTCTCTTGGTTGGTGTCAAAGTTTATGTCTTCTGTCTCAGGAGAGGAAATCCCCACTCAGCAGTGGGATAAAGTCCAGCAGGAAATCTTCAAACTGCACTAAACTAGCAGAGGACATAAAATTTATATGATATGAGATGTTTATAACATGTGCAAAAATACATGTGTCCATAGATAAGGAAATAAACCTTTCTTTTCAATAATAAGGACTGGCATTATTGCCTTCTAGAGCAAGGATGTCATCAAACTAGGCTTATCAACAACCAGTATTTCCAATATTTAAAAATTCCAATTTCCATTTACTGAATGTGTTGTGAACAAAAACAGTAGAAGAAGAAATTAAATGTACTTTGTTTTTGTGGGTGTGATAAAACAGGGTGGGACTGAATGCATCAATTAAAAAGAGAAAAAAAAGTAAATCCTAATGGTTTTGGGTTTCAGAGGAAGTCAAGAGAACAAAAGCTTCCAATGAATTTCTTTGTAAACCACAGGAAGAGGATGAAAGAGATGAAAAAAACCCTCTATTTTTAACTAGTTTTTATACTAAGACTTCTTTTAAACTATCCTAGATAAAAATCCAATTACACAAGAGATTTTGTACTTTATTTTGTAGATTTTGTGAATGACTCATAAGCTTGCAGTCATACCATTATGCAAGTTATATTAATAAAATATGTATGCCTGGCAAAAATTTCATCCCATCCTGCCAGAATTTAGAGCACCTTTTTATTGGGAGGCATTTGACGTCAACCGGTGCCCTTTGGAGATGAGGCATGGTGGGGAAAATGAGTCTGTGATTCTCCATTCCAATTTTAGACTTCTAATACCTTGAATTACAAGGAAATATATCCATGACTATTAAAAGCACACAAACTCTTTTTGAGTACTTCTTCACATCACACATAACTGCAGTAAAGAACAACCTGTGTGTTCCTGATGCAGTCACCTGCTCTTTTTCCAGCCAATAAACATTGAAAAAAAAATTATGTTTGTGCTGTCCATCACTTCTTGCATCTGTTTCTGATCAGCCCTGTGCAGAACTCCATGGCTAATGCCATGTAAAATCTCAGCAAGCCTCAGTGGCTTTGTTCACTTGATAATGTTCTGAAGGAATAAGTAGACACTGTGACAGAAAACACAGTGTGATTTTGATACCACACACTTGTTTGCTGCATGAAAAACTTATTTTTTCCTAGTTAAAGATAATAAGTGTCAGACTGACTTGGATAATTACGACTGCTCTACTCATCTACTCAAACATCCAAATCTTCACCCAAATGAGTAAACTGTTGGAGTGGTGTTTAAGCCTTCAGTATTTAAAAAGCTGACTCAGGCATCCAGCTGACTCTCCTGTCAGACAAACAAGAACCTGCTTTTCCATCCCCAGGTAAATGTGCGCTGCCTGCATCCTTTACATATAAACTACATACAGCTAAGAATAAACTTGGGCAGAAATTGCCAATAAACAATGGTTTCTTGAAGCCGTGGCAGGCTAGAGGAGCCTTCTAATAGAAGCAACAATGCCAAGCCCTCGGCCCTAAAGCAAGATTTCCTTGCAAGGCTGGATGGAGCCCAGCCAGTTTACAAAACACTGCAACAACTGCAGGACCTGGGGCAAGCGTCTGGGCAGCTCCCCTCCTTCCTGCAGCAGTGCTTAGACCTCATTTATAACTTGAACCTACTGGCAGAGCTGGAATGATGTGCTTATGGGTCAGCAGGACCCTGAATGCCCAGAATGATGCAGGCTGACATCACCGAGGGTTTCTTCTCAGGCTGCCCTGCTCCTGTGCAGCTCCACCACTCCAATTACTGTCAGCTCCAGTTGTTCCTCATCAGGCAGTGAGGTGGGCGACGCTCCCTGAGGGCTGCCTGGGGCCAGCAGGGAGGGTCTGCTGCCTGCAGCCAGCTGGAGGAATGCAGGTCTGTTAGACCTGTCAGAGTGACCCCAGGTAAACCTGCACAGGGGTAAACCTGCACACATCAGCTCCTCCACATCCTCTGGAGTGCCTTGGCTGAGTGTCACAGGCTGAAATCAGGAAGGAAAAGCAGGGGTGGCTTCAGGCAGATCCCTCTGAACATTCCCCCTCTCTCTGCAGAACAAAGTCCTTTCCCAAGACCTCGAGGGGAGGCCTCACCCACTTGTCTGACAGCCGAGGGCGTGAGCACTAATTGGGTTTACAGGCTTCCAACCACCTAGATTAACCTACTGCCTGCTCCCCAAGGAAGCAGCTGACGAGCACTCCCTAAAGACTGGGACACTTTTCCTTCCTTCTGCTTATACAAAGGGCCTCCTGACCCAAGGATGTGCTCAGAAGCTGCTGCTGTTACCCCTTCAGAGTAGTGCAACTCCTCCAACAGCTGTTCTGTGGGAACCCAGGAAATTCCCTGGAAGACTCGAGCCCCAGTCTGGGGGGGTTCAAAGACCTTGGCACAGAGCCCAAGACCCCTGTGCCTTTGATTTAGCCCTTGGAAAAAACAATTACCAACCTGGTATGAAGAATTACAAGCCACAAAAGTTTAAGTACAATGATAGTGAATTTATCACAGGGTGAAAAATAGATCTTTTGTGGTTTTTAGAATGGAAGTTCAGGGGGCAAGATGGAAGAATTAGGGCATGACCAGCCTTTCTCCTTCTTCTTGGCCTCCATCTTCTGCTGTGATGTTGGTACTTTTAGATGGGTTTAGATTAAAAGCACACTGTCTAACATGGGTGATAGGTATTGGAAAATTGTAAATATTGTACCCGTAGTTTTTAGTATAAAAATGTAACACCACCCTGGGGACAGGCAGAGTGCCTGGAACTGTCCTGCTGAGTGGACCTCGGCAAAACAGGAGAAAAAGTTTTATAAATAAGATACAATAAACAACCTTGAGACTGAGAAATGAAGAGCTCTGACTCTTTCGACCGCCAAGCTGAGAAAAAAGACTTTCTAACTTATCTCGGGGTGACAGTGCCCAGCTAGAGACCCCGAGACTGCCCCACCCATCCAGCCTGAGCCTGGGGCTTCCTGGCACAGAACACCCCAAACTCTGACTCCTTCTGTGGCACACAACCTGGCAAGACAATCCCGTCAAACTGTGCCCACTCCTGCACACAATACCTGTGTTTTCCATTTTATAACCTGACCTGCAACAAATGCCCTGGGTGTGAGGGGTAGCACCACACCAAGCCACGGGATGCGCGGCCAACTTCCAAACCAGCCGTGTTTGTTTGTGTGGTGGGAAGGTGCTGAGAAGCTGGGGCGGCACAGCTCTGGGGGAGCTGGCACAGGAGCCAGAGGCTGGTGGAGGGGCCAGGATGCCAAGGCTGGGGAAGGAGGCTCTCATAGGAACAGGGTGCCCGATTTGGAGGCAAGCTGGCCGAGGAGCCGGCGGAGAAGCCATGTGTCAGACCAGCCCCAAGAACCCTCCGCCGGCTCCATCTCGGGGGAAGGACAAAATCCTCGCTGGGGGCTGCCATGGAGCCTGCAGCCGCCTAGGTTGGGCTGTCGACACCCAAATGCTTTCCCAAGGGGAATCACTTTCGTGAGAAGAAGAAAATCTGCGCGCTCCTCCCGCCAGCCCCCCCCTCCAAAACAACGCTCTTTTAAAGAAATCCCACTCTCGCCACGGCAGCCCCCCCTGGTTCCCCCGTCCCGGCTCTGCCCCGGCAGGAAGGGGAGGGACCCGCGGCCGCTCCAGCCGCCCGTGGAGCTGCGGGACACCGGGAGCCGCTCCTGCCCGGGATCGGCATGTCCGGGACGGGCTGGCAGCCGCTGCCCGCGGCGGTAAGGCGGGCTCCGGGATGCGGGGAGGGCTCTGCAGAGAAGGAGGAGGGCGGCGATGCCGCTCCGGCTGCCCCCGGTGCCCCGCGGGCCCGGCGGGGGAGCGGCTCCGCGCCGGCACCGCCCTGGGCGCGTCGCGGGCCGGGCCGGGCCGGGCCGGGCAGTGCCGGGCAGTGCCGGGCAGGGCGGGCAGGAGGAGCAGCCGCGGCGCTATGGCTTTCGCCCGCTGGTGGTACGCCATGGTGAGTGCGGGGGGAAGGACCCGGTGGGGAGCCGGGATCACCCGGGTGGGAAGCCGGGAGCCCCGCGGGGTGGGGCGGGCGGAATGCTCCCGATGCTCCGCGGCGGTCGGGGTGGAGAAGGGGATAAGGAAAGGGGTTATGGTGCGCATGGAGGCGAGACAGAGCTTTAAAAAAAAAATAGTTCGGGTCAGGTGGAAGCGCGGTGCGCTGTAGCATCCCATGCGCTGTCAGAAAGCGACACAGAAAACTGGGGGTTTTGGTGCTGTTGTGATCGTCGCTCGAGTAACGCAGGCGCGCGGAGTGATGAAACCGCGCTAGAAAGAGTGAGACGGGATTTTTGTGTGGGAATGTTCCTGTTTTGGGAAGAACTGCGCTGCGCCTTTTCGCAGGAGCGTGTTCTGCACGGCAGGTGGGTGGTGGCGGTGCTGCCGTCGCTTGCCTGATCCTCCCCGAGCAAACCACAGGTCTCTGACGGCTCCGTTTGGTTTGGGTGGACTTGGGTCGCTGCTCATTACTTTGACGAACCCGCGACTGCTTTAAAAGACTTTTAAAAGCCTTTAAGAAACCTTTATGGTTTATTACACATAGGAGGAAGCAGTTGGCCTCTATGTAGAATGGTTAAAAAAAAAAGTTTGCATTCTGTTAAAGTTTTACAGAAAGCACATGTTGTGAAATGTTGGTTTCAGAGAAAATATCACTTTAATGCACTTCCTAAATTCATGATCAGAAAGATTAAACCTCTTGAAGTGATAACTGTACTTTCAAGTTGCTCCATGTAGCTTGGATCAGTGTTTTCAGGTATCAGTCATTGTGTCAGGTCAAATCAGTGTGGTGGAGGTGCTACAAAATCACAAAGGGAAAAGTTTGAGAATTACTGCACAAAGCTATGGAATGGATTTAAAAGGCCTCCTTAGCTCTGTGTCATTGCATCCAGGGAAAGAAAGGATACCAAGCTATGGCTGTGTGTGATCAGGTAAGAAAACTGCTCCCACAGCTGCTCCTTTGGGGACCCTTGGCAGTGGTTGTTGGCACTTGGGACTGGAGTCCTCTCCCATGCATGGGGAGGTAGGAGAGGCAGAAGAGGAGGGTGAGAGGGACAGACACAAAGGAGATTAAGGTTTTTACTGGCTGGTGTATTTAAAGCTGGGGTTGGATGCAATGAGAGTCTGGATTTCACCTTTCAATTCTTTACCTGGCTTGATTGTAACTCCCCTGGCAACTCCTTACATCTGACAGTTTTCCAAGCAGTGCCAAAGATCTCTGTCTTCCTCCCAGCTCCAGCTGAGAGCAAAAGTCAGATTCTCATCTACTTAAATGTCTGTAATGCTGAGTTGATTGACTTTAGCTGAGAATCTTGCAAGACTTCACTTCTCGCCCAGTTACTGCATGTCCTCCGAGATGCTGCACAGTGGCCTTAAACCAAAGGCTTGTTAATGCCTTCTAAATCTCCTGAGGTTTAGAAGGAATTTCTTGCAAGCAAAGCCTTTAGTGGGGGTTGGATTTTTGTGCACATAGGTGTCTATTCAGTTGTTAGTAATTTTTTTCTGTGCTGTTTCACCAGTTACTCTCTAGTTTATGAGTGCTGTTTGAGTCAGGTGTTTAAAGGTGTGTCTTAATAGTGTGGTGACATTTTTGTGCACTTTAGAACTGGATGAAGATCTCAGGGTAAACCTTCTTGCTCATGACACTTATGTATTTTTGTGAACATGTGATTATGGGTAGGATTGTGTGGTTTTGTTTTGTTTGTTTTTTTTTTTTAGTTAGTAAGGTTGGAAAATATTTTGAGCCAGCTTAAAAGCTACAAGGAATTGTTAGCTCATGTGTTAAACTAAAATTGTCACTTCAGCTGTACGCCCACTGTTGATGTGAGGGAGCTGGAGCTGCTCTGATCCACTGCCTTGGTTATGAATCTGAATCTTTGGCACTGGAAGATGAGCAGGAAGAGGAAAGAGTGCCCAAAGAAAAAGTCAGCTTGTCTTCATGAATTGTGAATATGAATGAGCAGTGGATGTGCACTGTCTCACAAAACCTGAGCTTAGCCTTCTGACTAAGCAGATTGATTTACTGCCTGTTTGTTGTTGGTGGTTTTTGTTGGTTTTGTTTGGTTTTTGTTTTGGGTGTTTTTTTGTTTGTTTGTTTGTTTGGTTTTTTTGGTTTGTTTTGGTGTTTTTTGGGGTTTTGGGGTTTTTTGTTTGTTTGTTTTTTGTTGTTGTTTGGGGATTGTTTTGTTTTGATTTTTGTTGTTGTTTTGTTGGGGGTTTTGTTTTTGTTTTATTTCTTTTTGTATATTGAATTTTTTAGTGGAGGGTTCAAAGCTGGAAAATCCAGATAAGAAAAGAGCTGTTGAAGGGCATTATTGAAATGGGGTCCCTCATCATACCCTATGCATCCACTGTTCAGGGAACCAGCATGGTTTCTTCAGGTGTAGTGTGAAGGTTTGCTTTCCCAGGTTACCTCCTCAGGACAGGACAGACTTTCCTGCAAGGCAGAACTTTCACAGGCTGTTTTATTGTTTGAGGCCAGGGAATGAATTATCAAGGCTCTATGTGTACACAGTGCATTACTCAACTTACTGTGAAAAAAAACAAAAAAACCAAAACTACTTTGGTCTGACCACATGTGCTTTGGTCCCTAAGTTGGAATAAACATATTTGGCCTCCAAGTCAAAGTCTCTTTATTTTAGATGCTGTTTGGCATTGCCTTCTGGAGGGAAGATGTCATGCTTTTAGTGTCTCTGTGACTTGAGTTCAGGGGTAGGAAAGTTGTGGTCCTTGTCCTGGTCTGTTCTGCATCCTCTCTGAGCACTGAAGCTGCCCTGGAGTCCCTCAGGGAGCTGATCTGCCTGAGGATGAGGGAATCGTGCCTGTCCCTTTCCATACCTCCCTCTTCCCAGTCCTGGGTCTGGATGCTCTTTTGGTGCCAAGGTCCTGTCTGCTGTGGGTTTCTTTGGTGTGAAGATGAGGAGGTGGACTCAGGGAGGAAGGGTTTCACAGATTCAGCCCTGATGAAGGCCTGGCATGCTTAGTAGGAAGCAAATATTTAGTTCCTACATTCCCTGACGTGGTTTAGTAAAAGTAAAAAAAAACCAAAAAACCAAAAGACCCTACACTTCAGTTGGTGTTACTGCTTTTAAAGCTATGTCTGAATTTCAAGAAGGAGACAAATGAAAGCAAGATAATAGCTGGATTATTATAATTACTATACTAGCTGGATTATTGTAATGATTATTATTATTTAATAGCTGGATTCAGGATAATACTTTATTTTTGGAGCATTTTGATGCTGAGGGTATCCATGCAAGAAGAGAGCCTGATCAACAGAGTTCTTCTTTAACTCCTGAGCCTTATAGCAAGTGCCGGCTCTGAAATTCCTGTTCTGTGAGCAACAGGAGACTCACTGGCACTGCTCTTACTGATATGTGTGCAATGTGCTTTTATTGTAGCAGTAAAAAGCACAGATAGCTGGGTAAACTGTGTCTCTACTGGAAGTGCTATTATGGAGCAGTGAATCAATTAATCTCTTACCTGAATAAACAACCAGTGGGGCTTGTCTTTCCTCTGAAGAGGCACATTTGGAACATGACTATAGCATTTCCAATTTTAAAACTCGTTGAGTGTCTTAGTCATAACCAAACTCATTTTAAAAACTTGAATTGTTAGAGGTTGTCCAAAACAATTACTGAAATTTTTGTTGCTGTAGTACTTTTTTCAGCCTGCATTTTCTCCTGCTGATGTGCTGGAACTGATTTCTGTTGAAGATAGTGCAGTGATACATGGATCATTGCTTTCTCCCTATAGCCATGTAAAGAAAAATCTGCAGGAACTCATTACTTAGTGGATTAGCAGGCTCTACCTCCTGCTGCTCAGTCCCGAAAACAGAAGGGAATAAATGGGTCTTGAATCATCTCCTGTCTTTACTTAACGAAACAAACCAGACGTGAATCCCCCCTCCCAGATGTCTCAGTTGCAGTGGGAAGTTGCACCAGCTGAGATACTAGAGGGTAGCTGTATTATGTTGCCTTTTATATTAATTTACGCTTTTTGCTTTTATTATTTTTGAAAAGAGATGTTTTGAGGGACCACATTCACCCCTTTTCAGAGATGCAGACAGTTCCAACATGCTGGATGCCAGTGAGAAAAATGTGTCTTTCTTTGCATTGCTGCACATGGGAAGCTACTGGGATTGTACATCAGGTTAAGTGAAAGGAAGAGCAGACAAAAAATGCAGGAGGTTCAGGGATCCTGGAAGAATCGTATTTCCTAACGTGCGCCCATGCCTGAACTGTTGGAGCATTTATTTTTTTTTCCTGTATCAGCACCAGAATAACAGCAATCATGGTAAGGGCTTTCTTGCAGGCGAGGAGGGCTGCGCATAACAAACATTTCAGTGTGTTGGAGGGGAGTTCAGATGTTGGAGTGGGTTGCACACATCGTGTTGGTGCCTCTGAGAGCTGTTTGAAGCCTGTGGTTCTGACATTTCCAAAACAAGCACTGGAGAGTGTTTTGCTGGTGAGGGATGGGTGATAAGCTGAATATCTTCCAGAACTTTTCACAAGAACAGTCATGTACAGCCCTAAGTGTCATGACCTTATGACTGATTTCTCTTGAAGTTATCCAGCAGGCCATTTTAGAAATCCTCTCCATTAGTGAGAAGAAAAACTTCAAGTGTTCCCTGCTGTCATTTTGTGGTAGCTGAAAGGAATCATCCTTGCACTAAGTTTGAGAATTTCTTTGTGTGGAAGATAAGATTTAAGATCTAAATAACTACGCATCTATTTTCTCTGTTTACAGCATCATGACAAGAAGGCAAATGAAGCTTCTTCCAAGGCAGGAGAGAAGAAAGCAGAAGTGGAAGAGGTAAATCCAAGTGTTTGAATATATTAAGAAAAGCTGGCAATGAATTTCCTCCTATGCTGATTTTTGCCTTTTGATAGCAAAAGTAGTAGTTTTTGGACAATAAACTGGTGACTCCAGACAGTTATTATTCATCCCAGGAATAGTTTTAGTTTTGTTTGTGCTGCTGAGCAGCCTACTGGAAATGTTTTTTTTTTTTTCTGTTCATATTTTACCTAATACTTGGTATCCATGGAAGTTACCTCAGTGTGGTGTCTGCTGTGCAGTGCTGGTACAGTGTGGGCCACATCTGATGGCCCTGGTTTTTCAGCTGCCCAGAAGTACAGGTGAAGGGAGTACGCCCTGATGCTTTTCACCTGATGGTTCATCCTCAGCAGAAGCTGTGTGGGAAATAACTATGCCTGAGCCTGTTTGACTGCACTGCAAATCAGGGTCAGTGAATGCTTTTGTTACAGTCCTCTGAAGTAGATGATTCAAGCAATTGCTTTTCTTTCCTGTCCAGAAAGCAAGGAAAACTTCTCCAGCCTGAGAATATGTTCCACCTTTCCTCTCCAGACAGCTTGTTTTTTTCATGAATACCATTGTGCATTTATATAATCTTGGTTTAATGCCATATTCTTTGACTGCACATTGTTCTTCCTATTAGAGCAGTACTGACATTTTTTTGTGGGAAGGGTGGGAGTTGAGGCCTGTAGTTCAGGGTGCTGGGGTTAATGTTTCTGACCTCTTACTGAGAAGATCTGTTTCCAGCAAAAACAAGACTCTTACTAAAATTTATTGTCCGGACACTTCTTTTGAGTCCTTAGAATACTGCATGTATGTTTCCTTTTGTGAATTTCTTCATGTGTTTTATTTGCTCCATGCGCTCTGCATGGTTTATGATCTAGTTCCACTTTTAAGTCCTTAAATTGGAAATAGATCAAAAACCTCTTCCAGAGACCCACTGAGGAGCATTGACTCCACTGTGACTCACACCTACCTTCAAAACACTCTGATTTGTTAAGCAGTTGAGGAAGCAACTCAGAATCTTTCAACAGCTTTCCCAAGAGTCTGCAATATTACATTTTTTGTTTAAAAGTCAGAGATAATTCCTATAGTCTTCAATTTTTTGAGGCAGAAATTTATAATGTTTCTGTAGACAGCTTTGGGCAACGTTGTCTAAAATACTGAGTTTGTTCACCTGCCTACTAGAAAAGGTTTGGCATTAGAGAAATCAGATGAAAATATTGAGGTCTATGAGGAGTTTGTATCCATACTGAAAGGAAAACAGTAAAATCAGCATGGTTGTTGTTTAACCAAAAATAGCAACAAACAACTTTTGTCTCTCAGATTCTCTCTCAGGACTATACACCTGAGGGAGTGAGAGAAGGAGGGCTTTGAGAAGCAAATTTAGGAAGGGCCTGACACTGCTTTGAGTGGGAGATGCCAGTTAGCCACAGCATCAAGAGGAACTCTGCATCAATACTGTTAGGGTGTAGAAGAGGCTTCTTAACCCTTTCTTCTTAAAGACAAGGGAGACTTAAAACTAGACAGAAGAAAACACAGCAGGTTTGCTGTAGATAGACTTGTACAGTATGTAATTGAAAAAAATAAGGGCAGTTCTTCATCATTGCAGATGTCAATAAAAGTGGATGTGCTGTGTTGTATTAGGCATTGCTCCAGGACAAAAGCTCAAGTCATAGGGATCTGTCTTAAAATCTTAATGTCTTGGTTGTTAGAACCTTACATTTATTGAGCTCACCTTCTAGGGAGAATCAGACACTTGCTGAAAATCTTGGGAAAAAAAAAAGCAGCTGAGAATCTCATTTCAGCTTCACTGAAATGTTTTCATTCCTTGTGGGTGTATGTATGGGGGAAGTGGAAAATGGAAAAATAGAAACTTCCACAGATGCTGAGGGATTTGATCTGCAGCCTTAGAAGAAACTTAGATTGATGTAAAAATAAAGTACACAGACATTAAGCAGGAAAAGTATAAACTTATGTTTCTATAGTTGTTAGTAAGAGTGTGCCTTAAGTAAGTAAGAAACTGTATTGATAAGATGATGAAGGGTTTATAGTGTAGTAATGTAATTGTATAGAGTAAGCTAAGAGTTTATAATTTATAGTAGAAATGTGTGTAGCTGTGATAGTGGCCCATTGGATAAAAGTACACTCATTGCAACAGAAATAAGTAAAAGTGATAGGTTAAAAAGCAAAATAAACTTTGTAGCAAGTGCCCATTGGATTAGAAAGTTATATATGGTCTTGTAACAAAGAACTTGTGACTACTTTGAGCTATCACCAATTGCTTGCTCTTTAAAGTCTCACAGCCTTTGAGACTGATGTTTATATAGGCCATAAATCACTCTTAGCCCAACTGTAGTCCCATCCCTTCAAATTAAAGCGCCGATAATAATAGGGGGGTGTTAATAGAAGAGGAGAATTGGTGGCTGTTGCAATTGCTGGTTGCTCATGCAAGTGAAGCTGTGGCATATTGCTGCAGCTGCCACCCAGCAGAAGTGGGTGGTGTCCTGCAGGTTTCCCAGATCTGTCCCTCTATTCTCTCACTGTGATGGGACATCGTGGACCTGAGCCAAGGTGTTTGCAGCATGCCATTGCAAAGGTATGGAACAGTAAATTTCCTTTCTTCCCCTTGCTTCCTGGTGTGCCAAGGCTTTTAGCAGTTTGTCAGCATGTGAGGGACAGCTGGTGTGGTTTTATTTTATTCCCCATCTGGGCATTGTCTTCAGCTTACCTATGTGTGTGCCTTTCTACCAATTTCAGATCACTTCCACTTTTGAGGCCTTTTGGGCATGAGTGCTCTAGAAGCTCTTGGATGCTAAAATATAAATGCTTTCAAGGGCAGGTGGCACAAAATCACTGAAGAAAAACCCAGGATGGTTTATAAAATACACTGAACTTAAGAAATCACTGGCCCACAGATTGAGTCTGGAAGAGTATTTAGGAGAAACATCAACATAGACCTGAACTATTTTTACATCACTGGTTTTGTTTTCTTTCCTATCTGCTGCTGACCACTGCTAGAGACATGGGGATGATAAAAGTGAAGTTTATCCAAACTCGGGGAGGCAGGTCTTGCACTGTGGTGAGGCACATGGTCCTGCTGTCCTAACCTTGCAGTCAGTGCTGTCTGTCAGAGGGCTGCCTTTGGGGCACAGGGTGTTCTGCTGCACAGCCATATGAAATTCATAAAAATAGAGCAGAACAAGTGCTCACACTGTGTGTGGCTGTGCTGTGAAACCCCCCTGCTCTGAGTTGATCCGTGTTAATAATATGGAGAAAGATCTGTTCTCTTTTTACTGTCAGAGGGAAATGCCAGGGAGAGATTCTGTGTCTGTGTAAAAGCCCAGCCTGTGCATGGCTGCTGTCTGGATGTGAAAATGTGATAGTGAAAAGGAAGACCATCATACATTATAGAAATATGAAGCTCCAGCTTAGAGTGAGGCCATATTTCACCAGGTGTGGTGTGAAACAGGACCCTCTCTAACGTGTCCTGGCATTTTGAGTTGTTCTTTACAGGAATGTAGGCTGAACCTGTGCTGCTTCTTCAGCTCATTGTTCTTTACTTATCAGGAAATATATTCTTTACTTTGAAAGGATGACAGTGATGATTGGTGCTAAAGCATCTCTGTCCTTTTAGAATTGATTCTTTGCTCTGAAATCAGTGTGTCTGTGATAGTTTTTAATCCTGAGGCTTGCCACTTAGGATTCCTTATCCAGAAAAAGCATCAATGCTGAGTCAAGGCATTATGACTGGTGAAAATCTCATTGGGGTGCCCACTGCTGGTCTGAGCTGTGGAAGTGCATGGGTAGGTTTTACCTGCAGTGTTTGTGAGGTTTCTTTTTACTTTGGTGCCAAATTATTAATTTATATCTGCACTGTTTGTTTGTTTTCCTTCCCCTTTGTGCCTCACAGTGCCTCGGCACTGGCAGAGGGGATTGTGGCCTTAATCCATCCTCAGTAGAGGAGTAGGAAGGTTATGGGAAGCACAGCAGAAGCTTCTTTATCTGTCTCCCTTTTCTGTTTTGGTGCTTCTTTTGGTTGAAATGCCAAAGGTAGTTGAAAAATAACATTATTTCAGTTAAATTCTGGCACTTGCTGAGAGCTGTTGCGATGTGAGTGTCTGCCTTCAGAAGGAATAGAGGGTGATTGCTCCTCAAGCTGTTCTTGAATGAAAGATTGATAGGGGGAGGCTGAAATGCTGCTGATGGTTGTCAAAAGCATTTGCAGAACAGAGATTGCACATCCTTCCCTCCTGTGGGTTTTTTTTCCCCTCAAGACAAGTGTGCTGTAAGCATTCTTACTGCAATCTTACAACGAACACTTGAATGTTGTAGTCCAAAATGAACACTAAGTCCACTTTTCTGGATGCCAGTCTTAACACATGTCTTCCTGAGCAAATCCATTTAGCAGAAGAATGTTTCATCTCCCCTTATTAAACCTGCAGAATTAATATTCCACTCTGAATCAGTGCTCTGCCTTGTTAGCCGCTGCTAACAGTGAAGAGTAGATTCTGAGTATCTGTGTGCCACAGCTTTTATTCCTTCACACAGGAATACAGGTCCATAATCCATTTATTTCATTCCATAAAGAAGCTGTGTTTTGATAATTCATTGTCTCTGTTAATATCAGGTTGGGAAGCAAGGTGTGAGCCCAGCTGCAAGGTAATTCCTCAGTTGTTTGTGTCTGAGAATGTCACAGAAGAAAAGTACTCTTCCAGTTCTTGGAGGGGGAGAAGATGAGAACAGCTTTGATGTATTTGTCAGTAAAGGATATCTGAGCTGGTTTGCATGGAGGGAGCACCTTGGGAAACACCCAAACATCCTTATTTTAATAAAGGTGAAAAAAGGATGAACCTGAATTGAATGATAAACATTGAATGATAAACATTGAATGTTGGGGCCAGTTCTTCTGCTTTTACAAATGTAGTAAAGGATACCTGGATACCAAAGAAGTTGCTGTTGAAAGATGACTCTGGGAACTAAAATATATATTGCTCCATGTGCTGTGGTCAGTATTCACCAAGTGATACTCATTTGATATGGTGGCTTCTACTTCCACATGGCTTATCTCCAAGGAGTCTTTCGCAGTTGCAGAGGAGAATTTATTTGGTTTTTTTTTTTCTTCTCTATCTTTTATTGCTGTTTGGTTTACCAACAAATAATTATTTGCATTAACATTTTTTTCTTTATTCTGTTTTGTTGATTAACACAACTCCATACTCTGAACAAGGATTTTTTTCACTCTGTTAGCTGATTCTGATTTTGGAGGAGGCTTTTCTTTGGTTGTTTTTATTGTTTTTTAGGGGAACATTGGGGGTTTTTTTGGTGGGGGTTTGGGAGGTGGGACTTTTTGTTTCTGATTTTTGGTCTGTTTTTTCAGTTTGGGGATTTTTTTGTTTCGGGGGTTCTTTTTGGTTTTAATTTTGGGGGGTTGTTTGGCTTTTTGTATGTTTATTTGTTTGTTTTTTTCTAATTATTAGTTTGGTTTGGTTTTGGGGACTTTTTTTGTAGCTCAGACTTGCTGGGAGGTGGGGAAAGCACTCTTGTGCCCGAAACTCTTGAGTGTGTTGGTAAAGTGTCATAAAGACTCCCTTCTCTAAAACAGTAGTCTATGGATTTGTGGAATTCTGTGATTCTGTGGTATTTTCAGAGCATCACAGTTCTGTCAGACATGGTCTTGAAGGTAAATCTTGAACACCATAAACCCTGAACCAAAGGCTGAGCATGAGGTGGCAGTCAAGATCTGTGGTGCTGAATGTCTGCCCACAATTCTGGTTGCTCTTCAGAGTTTTTTTCTTTCTTTTTTTTTGTGATTCTTTTATGCTGACTTCTTGTTTTTTAAAATTTTCTCTTTGAAAAGGGGAAGCAAGCACTTCAGATTTTGAGCTACTTGGACAACTGAATTAAAAGTTGTAGGATTTGTGGGTAATGCTCATTACAGAGTCTTCAGTGTCAGAGACAAAGCCCAAGGTGCTCTGCATCTCAGGACTGTCTCTACAAAATTAGAAATGTATCACACTTCCATCACCTGCCTCCAGGATCATTACCACCTCAGCTGGAGCACTGCTTCCTTCCTTAGGGAGTTAAAAATGCTCATTTTAACCAGAGTTGCAGAATATGTGCAAGGAGGCTGTCTGCTCCCTTAGGCATGTGTGGAGAAAATATAGAGACAAACCTGACTGACGCATGATGGAGGGGGTTGTGGTGAGGTTCTGGGGTACTTTTGGGGTGTCTCTGGGGTTTGCTGCTGCTTTTTCCTTTAACCACATCCCTCAGCCTGGGGATAGCCCCCAGGTTCTGGGCAGGTCTGTAATAGGCAGCACCACTGGAGTTCAGTGGCTGAGCAGGAAGGTCCTGGGCTGGAACCCTCCTAACATCCTTTTAACAGGCAAAAAGCAGAGTGAGCCTCGGGTTTTGCAGCATCCTGTGGAGTTTTACTGGGATGTCATTTTTTTTCCAGTGTGATCCTGGATGTAAGATCCTTCTTAGTTTCAGTTGGTCCAGATTTGGGTCATATTTTGTGTTTGTATTTTTTGGGTTCTGTTTACTGGGTGGAACTTGGTGATTTTGAAGAACTGACAGCTTGTCTTTGCTTTTATTGCTTTCATTTGGGTCATATTTTTTTAATCTTGTCTACGGGGCCCTCTGCCTCATCTCTGCAGGTGACTGCTGAATGTGCATCTTTGCTCAAGCTTTCTGTTTTTCAAACAAAATCAGGAAGAAAAGGTGGAATTATCTGAATGGCAGAAATCTCTGGATCTCCCAGATTATTACAATTCTGGTGTCCCATCTATTGAGAACTGGTGCTTCTGACTTTGCTGGTTGAATCTCTGGTCCTTCTGCAGCCTGCCCTGCCTGTTGAAATGTGAAATCTTTAATTGCATTGTGAATCTTGTGCTTCTTAGAAAAAAACCATAATTTTGCCCTTAACTTTGCATCTTTACTTCCCTGCCTGAGGATGTTACCTCCTGGGTGATCTTTCACATTCTGTCTGAGCAGCAATAGCTTTGCCCCTCTTGTTTTCATATTTTTTGTATAGATACTGTTGCTTTAACTGTTAGCTTAAAATGGAGTCACGGTGCCACAGGAAATGGCACAGATTTATGTATCGTCTGTAAAACACTGCAGTAAAACTCAGGCTGTTTTGGGTGTGCACATTTCTGAGC
This sequence comes from Camarhynchus parvulus, assembly GCF_901933205.1. NCBI lineage: Eukaryota > Metazoa > Chordata > Aves > Passeriformes > Thraupidae > Camarhynchus > Camarhynchus parvulus. The sequence goes on from NC_044601.1 coordinate 9,930,980, forward strand.
TCTGAAATGTGCCTGTGTGAATTAAAGTTACGTAGGAGAATTCATTTTTTGATGACTCGCTTTGCAAAAATGTTCTAGGGGACATTTTAAAGTGTGCTTTTTCTTTTTTTAATACGTTGGTTTGTTTGGTTTTTTTGGGTTTTTTTGTTTGTTTGTTTGTTTGTTTGTTTGGGGGTTTTTTGCTTGTTTTACAGTTTTACTTGGCTTTTCTTTTCTTTTCTTTCATCAACATTTCTGACCTTTATATTTGTGATTTTTCTTTCTACAAGAAACAAGCAAGTGCTAATGTCAGCCAGCCACCCAAAACAGAGACAAGGGGAGCAGCTGTTTCTGCTAAGGTAACGTGTGTACTTAAGGAAATTATATTTTTTTACTTTTTTGTGATTTTTTTTTTTACAAGTGAAGAGAATGTGCTGTGTCTCCATCCCTTCATTGGGATGGAAAATTATTTGTTTGCCCACATTCAACACCGCGGGGGTGCTCCTCATGACTTGCTAGAAATTGTAACCTGCTGAAAGGAAAGGGGAGCACAAGGCAGCAGAATACCAGTGTTGACATAGCGAGGAAATAAATGGTAACATTCTCCCTTTTCACATGTTTTTTGTTAGTTTCCCAGTTATTTTAAAGAATCCTGGCCCTATTGATGTCAGTGGGCGCCTTCATTATTTGACTTTTGGGGGTGCTGTGTTTCTTTTTTCACCCTGAGGTGTTAGTATTTTTTTGGGGTTCTGTTCTGAACTTGGTGATTTTGAAGAACTGGCAGCTTGTCTTTACTTTCATTGCCCCCAGAGCAGTCCAGCTGATCATTCAAGAAGCATTTTAAAGCTGAATTGCAAAGGAGTGCAGGTGATATTCTCTGAAGGGAGGCAGGGTGCTCAGGTCTTGCAGGGTATTGAAAGAGAGTGTTGAAAATGCTCTTGCTGATGCTGCACCTGGTAGCCGCTGTTAGGTGCATAATTGTCACAGGGGACTAAAATGCAGATCACTTAAAAGAGAAGCAGCAGTGTGTTTTATTGAGGTAAATAAATATTTTTGATGGAATTTAGTGAAGTTTGATGGTAAAGTTTAACTCCAGCTGCAGTCCAGGGAGAACTCAGACTGGGCCCATTTTGGTGGCAGCATGCAAGAGTGAGGCAGGCGGGTGCTGGTCAGCAGTGCAGACAAGATCAATGTCTTTTTTTTACTTCTGGTACTGTGTTCTCTACTTTAATTACCTTGAAATTCTGGGTTTCAGAAGCACCTTTTAACGTATTTCTCAACCCACCTTCACTGCCATTGTGAGCCAGGGGCTTTCCAGCTCCTCAGTTCACACCCAGGATGTGGAGCTGGCTGAGAAGGGTCCAGAAATCCACCACAGTGTTCCATGTCTGGAGGGAGCCTGTTGTTGGAAGGATCCTAACAGCAGGAAGTTGTTTCTGCTTTTGAATGGGATTTTTTTACTTTCTCAGTCAGTGCTTTTGTAACATAATACACCTAAAGATACCTGCATGCTTCCTAAGTAATTTATTTTTCCTTTCTACTCACTGAAGGAGGAGACAAAGATAAAAATTCTGTTGTCCCTTTCTTTCTGTGTTGCTATCTATTACTAAAGACAGCCCGACATTTTTAATTTTTTTTTTCTTTCTATTCCTTGCACTTTGCCGAGGTTTACTCCTCCTACTCAACCTGGATGTCACCAGCTGCATGTCCCAGGGATGCTTACATCTAATTTGCTGACTAACACATTTAATTTTTATTTCTTTTTTCAATATATGTTCTTTCTATGATAAGTAGAAAGAGGTTTTAAGTGTGGAAGGCACAATTCGTACATGCTATTAAGCCTTGGAACTGGAGGGCAGTGTCATGAAAATAATGCAATGGAATTGCCAGGAATTGCTCTATGTTAGGTTTTGGCAACATGGATTGTGTATTTTAGCAGTACTCACCATTTTCTGTGACATTCCAGCATACTTAGTGGTAAACATTATGTACTATGAAAATACTCACCTCATACTACCTAATATTGACTTTTAATCAGTAGCTAATTCAAGTTCAGCCTTTTCAGTTCCCACTCAGCCATTTCCACCTTTTTTCACTTAGGCTATATCTTCTGTTAATTGTAATTTTTGCTCTCAACAATCTCCTGTGATCCTCTAATGTTACTTAAAATAGAGGAAAACTCAGAGATTTATTGTAGTTTGTGCCACCTGTACCTTTTTTCAAGCCATTTGTCTGTCTGTCTTCTTCTCTGCCTTTTTTTTTTCTCTCTAAAATATCTATTGAAAACAATAATTTTGCAGGGTTTTGGGTTTGTTTTTTTTTTTTAAACAGGGATTTTACAGGAAGGGAAGTATTTTTTGAAAAGTCAAGGCAGCACTTTCTGCTTTTCTGCAAAACCAGATCAAATCTTTTAGTGCAGTAAGAAATACTCCACCAGTTTTTGGACAGTTTGTGACTGCTGTTTCTTCCATTATTTATTTCCCCCTGATGTAGCTTTAATAATTCTGCTGGTCAGTGGTTGTCATTACTTATCCCAGATACATTTCTAAATCCTTACCAGAGGCAAGGGAGGTGAGATAGTTAAGTTGCTCCAGCTCAAGCTTTTTATTTTTTTTAACCAATTCCTACCTTATGGCGAAATCAATTAAACTGAAGAGCCAAGAGGGAGTTTGCTACCTGCACAACAGACCTCAGTAATTTTTCCTTCAGCTGGAAAGTCATAATAACTGATGGCTTGTTTCTTCTGGGGTTTCTGGCTTTCAGATGCAGGAGCCTGTGTGTGGGGAAGGATTGTCACTGTGTCTGATTGTCCAAGGGAGGGCACTCAGCTTTGTTTTCATACACTGTGCATCAGAAATGCAGTTCTCTGTGGCTTTGCTCTCTGTTGTGTCACTCTGGAGTTCCTGGAATTGCAGCCAGTGTTTACTCGCTGCCTCTGCTCCCTGTGTTCTTGCAGGGGTGTTAATGGCCTGCCTAAGTGTCCCTGTGGTGCGAGAAAGTGCCTGCCCCTCATGCCTTCTGGTCTGCACCAAGGCCACTCAGGAGGCTCAGTCAGCAACCTGGACGTGCCCAGTTTTTGTGTGACTCAAACCCAAATGGATAATTCAGAGAGGCTTCACTGAGGCGGGTGTTCTGACCCTTTGTTTCTGTGACAAAGCTTTCTTTCCTCTTTGATGGGGGAGTGCTGTTTGACTGCTGGTTTGTACCAGGGGGAGGTTTCAGTGAGCTCCTGGCTTGGCAGGTAGATGGAGTGGAAAGGGAGGATCAGGTAAGGCTGTCATCATCAGGAATGTTTATTGGGTTGCCTAAGAGCAGCCTCTTCCATGAACACACTGACTGCCAAGGTGCACAAACCAGGCCATGGCTGCCAGGATTAGCAGGCAGCACTGGGGAGGAAAAACTGAACTCACTTCCTCCCTCTCCTGCCAGCACTGCTGTGTTCCCTTTCACAGCCTTTAATGAAGATTTTGCCAGTTCCACAGCCACCAGGAAAGCCAATTTCCACCTCAGTGTTCAATCGTGTCTATTAATAGAAGGCACTAATACTCGAACACAGCTGGATCCAGCCACCCTTCCTGGATCTTTGTGTTCTTATATGGTATTTCTGTTGATAACAGATGGAGTTTTGCTGCTTTTTATGTAGCAGATTTTTTTGCATTGCTCCTAATGAGTGATTATTTTCTTTTTCTGGCTGGCTGCTATAGCTTGGAGAAGTGAGAATCTGTATTACTTCCATGGCCTATTGAAGCAGTGCTGGGAGAGCTCAACAACAGTGGTGGAAACGCAGTAATAATTACTGTTATTTCCAATTTTCAGAGGAAGCTTCTTGACCTTAATGATTTAAGAAATTTAAGGTTAATTACTTTTAGCTGGCACCCAAATTAACATTGTTTTAAAGAGCAATTCTTTCTGCTTTCTCATGCAACAAACAAGAAAACAAGGAAAAAGAAGAGAAATTGATCGGTATCTTTGGGTGAAATCCCTAATATTTTTGCAGCAGGCAAATTTATCTAGTTTATCATCAAAAGTGACACCTACTGTCAGTGGTTTTTCTGCTACACACCTTATTAACTGCCACCAAATTTTTATTTTGTGAGCTTTGGAGAGGCACCTTATTGTGAAGGAAGAAATTTTTGAGCAGAAGGCATCTGAAGTCACAGGATTGTTTGGGACTGTCCACAGAAATGCATAAATTTATTCTTACATTCCCAGTCATATTGTGAAGGTTGGAAAGGCTACCTCTAAAATTTGAGGTCATTTAGAAAAACAACAATTCAGGCTACCTGAGGACTTAGTTTCCATGTTCTCTCCGGGGTGGGTGTTTGTCATGACACAGAATCACAATTTATAGGTGTTCTGCAGCAGGACTGTGGCAAATCATGGGGCTCTTCCTGGAAGTTGCCCTCAGAGCTGTTGGCAGCACGTGAAAATCAGGAGGGCTGTGCCTGTGTGGAGAACAGTGCTGGCTCTCTTGGTGGCAGAGGCACGCTAAAAATAGGCCTAAACATTAAAAATTGGAAGCTGCTGGACTACAAAAGGTGTCTGGTGGATAGAAGAGCTGGCTTTGTGTAAAGATACAGGATTTGCAACTTGTAGAGCTGTGCAGCGGTCAAAATAGCACAAACCCTTTCACAAAGAAAAAATTCTCTACTTCACTCAGAAGTGGGATATTTTCTTCTTCAGTCTGCAGATGTTTATTCCTTTCTAATTTCCTTCCAGGGCTAACTTATTTCTTATTATTCGCTCAAGATAAAGGGGGAAGAGGGAAGATCCCTGTGACGCTATTATGAAAAAGTACAATACTGAGGCTATTATGAAAAAGTGGCTGAAGGTTTTGTTAGTGGCACAGGCCTTTTTCTTGAAAAAAACAGAACAAACCCTCCCATAATACCACAGATATTGAAAATTTGATTATATGGCAAAAAGAAATTGAAGAGCAGATCACTGTTAGTATTTCAAGAACTACCTGTTAATTTCTAAACTAATAGAGATCATTTGGATTTGTTATGCTTGAAAATAGCCCTACTCAGTGAAGTTTAGGCCTTAAGTGGCCAAACCCATCTCAATTACTTTCAATTAGTAACATCCATGTACTCAGAGAGTCTGGGTAGTCAGTCCAAATTTAGAGACTGTAAACTTGTAATGGGGCTGAGGGGAAATGAGCCAGGTTCCTCCCCTCTGCACCAGCGCTGAGAAACCAAAAGGTGGGAGGCAAATACTGCATTTTGGATGCTGAATTTAGCCTCACCCCTTGCTTTTGCTGCGCGGTGACAGCTCAGTGACAGCTGTCCCTGCTGAGGCACCCTGGTCTGGGCAGCTCCAGGAGGAACAGCAGCAGGAGGGGTTTGCTCTGCTCACTGTGGCTCAGTGTGGGAGCCCAAACCTGCAGGTCTGGGTGCCCTCCCCGTGCTGCTGGGTGGGGATTGTGTGGCTCAGCGCTGAGGCTTGCCAAGGGCTTGGCTTGGCCAGCAGCTCCCGGAAGCCACAGCCCCAAGCCCCAGCGAGGAGCAGCCGTGTCCCTGCAGCAGAACAGGAGCCTCACGTCCACCAAGTGAGTCAGCTGCTCCTGCTTCACTGTCCTGCTGCCCCTGCCTGAGGTTTGTTCTGTCCATGTTGCAGTTTTCTTTTTTTTTTCCTTTGATCGTTTTCTGCCCTTTCTTCCCCCTCTTCTGGGAATTCTGCAGGCTGAGATAACGCCAGCTGCCAGCTCCGGGGCTTTCTGGCGTGCCTCCACTGTCAGCAGGCTTCAGGCATTCCAGACCACCATGTAGTTAGTAAGCTTTTGAATTTATTTACTTGAATGTACTGGAAATGGCCTTTTCATTCACCACGTGACACGGCGGTTTGGAGAAGAGAGGGACAAGGAAGAGAAAGCGGTGTCTGAGTTGTTCTGTATTTACATTTCTGTTTTGGGGCGGGGTTGGTGTTTTTTCCTTGCTCACAGCCCACACTCTTCTGGCTTCCAAGACCTGTGTGATTTTTTTTTTCTGTGCAGAGTATTGCGTAGTCAGGGTGTGGTGATCTGCAAGAGCAACTTCTTGTTTGAACTGTGCTCAGGTATTAGTAGTTTATTGTGCTTAAAAATATATGTTTTAGATATGTTTTAGCATATCTAAAATATACTAAAACATCTCGAAAAAATAATACTTTTGAATGAATTGTATTCTTTCTGCAGTAGTGAAAATTAGATAGCTAGGCATTGCTTAAGTAATGCCACTGGTTGATTATTGCTGGTAATGTTCTCTCTCCTTTGGAGACAGTTAAGTAGTGCATGAAATAGCCCAGAATTTTTAAACATTGAAGACACCTCTGCTGAGTTCTTGATTTTTTTTTTTTTTGGTAACTAGTTTCCTCAATAGTGTATTTTTTTAGATTTATATAATACAATTTATAATAGCTACTTCTGCATTTCTGCATTAGACATTCTCTTTTCTAGACTAACATTTATTACACTCAGTCTTTTATATAACAGTGCTTTCTTGAGTGCTTTTTTGGTTTGGGGCTTTGGGTTTTTTGGGTTTTGGGGTTTTTTTGTTTCCTTTGAGTGGTTAGATACATGGGGTATGTAGAGCTTACAAAAAATTCTGTTTCTGATCTTGGAGTTGCAGAAATGAGCTCCATGACTGGTTTTTCCTCATGGCTCTGGTTGTACAGCTTTGCACATTAGGGGGACACTCCCAGTTTGAATTCTGGGCAAGGCTGTGCTGCCCTGGTGCTCCTTGGGGGACTGGGAGTGAGGGTAGAGAAGAAACCTCTATCTCCAGAAAGCAAAGGAGCTGTTTTTTCACCGAGTTGGTCTCCAGCCTCTCCCCTGTCACCATTTTTGCCCTTTGTTTCCCTGAGAGGAAGATGCTTGTGCTCATTAAAACTTTGGGGCTTTCTCCAGAGTCTCTTCTGCCAAAGGGAGAACCTGGCATGGAGACAGGAGGGTGGTAGCTTTCAGCACTCTTTGGGAGCTCCTTAAGGCTCAGAAACCCTGCTGGCTTTATGGAAGAAGTCAGGTCTGTGCCTGCCTTTATGCCATGCTCAGCTGAAGTGCTGGAACCACCTAGAAAATGAACATTTTTGATCCCCAGGAGGGAACACCCCTGTGAGGCAGGATAAAGCCCCAACAAAGTGGACATTTCATATTTTTTAACTGAACCATAATGCAGTTATTCCTCCAGAGCATGCTGAAGGCCCTTGTGAAGTGATTTTAAGTAGAAGCCAATGCTGAAGCAAGAAGTGCCCCAATCTGCCTCTTTTTATGTGGGAATAATAAAGCGATGTTGAAATTTTCTAAAATTATCTAAAAACAAAGCCCAATGGCACACCACCTCCCCTGGTTATACAGTGCTGCCCTTAGATGATATTTTAACAACCAAGCTCTATTAAGATTCCCTGACTTGGTGTTTTTTATTTATTCTCCTGTGTTCTCCATTCATTTTGGTAGCCACGTGTGTGTCAGTCCACACAGCCATTCACAAATAATTTTTTCTTTCCATTTTCTCTGCATTCTGGGAGTGAAAACCAAATTTTCTCTTCTGAGGGCTTCTCTCACATTTGATATTGCCTGGCTTGATTGCTGCAGTGGAAATAATCAAGTTCAATACCTCAGAGACTTTTAGCCTCGAGATGAAGTTGTGTTTTATGTAACTTCAGTGTCTTTTCCAACCTTCCCCTTTAGGGAGCACTGCTTCTGTTTGTGGCTCTCCTTTGCATCCCAGCCCTGCAGAGCAGAGTGTGGCGTGACACTGCAGACCAAGTGACACAAATCCCAGCTGAGCTCAGCGTGGCATGTGGCTGGCACCCAATCTCCTGTTTTCCTGGTTTTTATTTGTCAGCCTGCAGCTTGCTGTTGCAGACGACTGTGGAATGTTCCTGGTGTTTGAAACAGCATGCAGAAAATGGAAACAGTTGGCTGGAAAAGTTGCAACTAAATGCTCACATGAGGCGAAAGTGAAAAGAGGATTTTTGAGCTGCCCACAAAAGCAGGGGAGCTCTTCTGCAGTGACTAGCTCAGACATTACTGTAAATCCACTCTTGTGCAGAGTGGGAACCTGAGAAGAGGCTTGACAGGACTGGGGCACTGCTTCTAATATCTGAATATGACTGAGTGAAAGTGAAATTTCAGAGCGTGCCAGCTTGTAGTTTGTTGTCACAGAAACAGGAAGTTTCCAGGAGGAGGTAATTGAAGAGTACATTTTAAAGAGAAACAAGAATGAGGAGTTTAAAGCTGATTAATTTAAAATTGATTAGTTAGTTTAAAGTTGATTAATTTAAAAGAACCAAGGATTATTCAGCCTGAGATACTGAAGTGGTCTGTTTGCAGACACACAGAATGTGAAGGCAGCAGATGAAGTCTGTGACTCTGCTTGGAATATACTGACTTTAGTTCCAGATCACTTCCAATATCATGGAAGGACATTAAATAGAAATTGCCTTTGTATATAGTAAAGTCTTTAAAGCAGTAAGCCAAGCTGTATGCTGGAGTCTAAGTAATTCCTCATGGCCACAAATTGCACTGTATGTAAAGTTTTTACTGTATAAATACTCTGCATGACCTATATCAGCTAGCAGACTCTTTCCCTCTGCTTCCAGAAGAAGCAAACAGGCACAGTGCTTCTTGCCATCAGCTGTGGGAGACTTACAAATTTTTTTTTACAGTCCTATCTTCCTGCATATAAGTGAGCATAAACTGAGGCGTTGGAAGTTAAAGGAAGAGTGAAATAGTACAAAAATTACTTAAAGTGAATTGTCATTCACTGGCCTCAGTTGTGTTTTGTTCCAGCATAAAGCTGTTTCAGAGTCTTAAGAGTTGCTAAAATAAAGAAAAACAAACATGCCAGTATTAAGCCTTGAATTAGGTTGCTGCAATCCAGACATCTTAAAACAGACATCTCAGCTAAAGGTGGTTTGGCAGTTTCTAGGAGGTGTGAAGCCTTGTTTTACACTGTGGTAAATATAATACTGGTCTTACTCACTGATTTGCATGTTAACATTTCATTTAGTGTGACCAAATTCAAATGCAAGTAGGTTGTTTCTAAAAACACTGCTTAAAAACCTGTTGCATTAAATTTGAGTAGTGTGGTTAACCACCTTTAGCTGATGCATAAAATTCAGTAGTGAAGTATTGAAGAGTTTCATCTCCACACCAGAATGGCAGAAATTTTATTCTAATATTCAAAGTGAAAGAAACCAGTGAATCTGTGTAATGGAAGTTGTCTGGCTCAGTGTTCCATGAGCATCAATAAATTTAGTAGCACTTGAGGCCATATAAGTGTCTTTACAAATTAATCAGCACCTCAGTCTCCTGGTTCAAGCCAGTTCCTTGAAAAAATTGTCATGTTTTTGTTTCATGAGGAAATGGCTGTATTTCCTCTGTGTCTGTTACCATCTCTAAATGGTGGTTGTTCTTGCTTCTGGGTATAGATTAATAATTGTTGCAAATGCTTGCTCTGCGTGGTGAGAAAATGGCAGAATAATTAAATTTAAGGGTTATTCTTTTTCACAATAGTAGCTGCAGAAATTTGAACAATAATGGTAGTAATAGATTGTCGATATTTTTCAGTTATATTCACACCAGCTGAATTTATGAATGCTAAAAGTACAAGGAAGCATCTCTACCGACAACTACACCAGTGTCTCAGTAATACACAGGTACTAATTAGAAACCTGCATCCCGCTCTCCCATTTAATTGGATTCTTAGTATTAAGCCTCCACAAAATTTTCTGAGCTTGAAATCTTAAGAATATTATTTTCTTGATTGTTGTGGGTATTTTTTATTTTTCTCTTTATAAGCTGTTGTTTTTCTTAGAAACATAATAGCAGAGCTGCATATAAGAGCAGCAGTTGCAAAACAGTAGAATATTTCCAAAATTACTCAAAGTTGTAATTTTTTAACTCAGCTATTATAGATACTGTAGCAATAAAAGATATATAATGGGGTAATGCTTAGGTTTTTTTCCCATTTTGAGTCACTGCATGTCTGACATGCTGTGTAGCTTTAAATATACATGTTTACAGATCTATATATTTATTTGTACATGTGCACACACACCCCCTTGGTGATATCCCTGTCCCACCTTCTGCCTTTTGTGAGTGTGTCCAGGGATGGGAGGGCTGCACAGCCCTTGCCACACGCCATCAAAGCAAGTGAGAGGTTTAACCTCTTAACAGCTCAAGTGGTATTTCACACCTCAGCGAAATAACCCATTATTTTTCACAATGGTTCTCTGAAGAGCTTTTGCTGCCCACATCTTACAAGCGCCATTAATTAAAGCTCGGTATTAGGGCCATTCATGGAGAGAAGCAGCCACTCATAGGCAGGTAGATTAGGTTTTCCCTAGCAATACACACCTTGTGAGTTAGTAGTTGTGAAATCATAGGTGTTGTGAGCTCTAAGCCTGAGGAGCAGCCCCCACTCAGTCATACCAAAAGGGTGGGATCCCACAATAGAACTTGGGTAGCTCTTCAGTCCTCTGTTCTAGACCGGCTAGATCACTCTAAAAATGTTTATACAAGCTCCCCCAAAGGCTGCTGGAGCTGGAGGTGCCTGATTTATCCAGGTAGCCTTTGCCTCAGAGTGACTCTTGTCTCCAGAAGGAAGATCTTTGAGCACAGACCTGAAAGATTCTTTATTAAAGGCTAAGTCACTTCTTTGTTTCCCATTTTCTTGGGGCCCTGACCAGAGTACAAAGCATCAGGTCCTGACTCACCTTTCCCTGCCACTAATTCCCTCATACATACTTTTTCTTAATTTTTCCCCCTAAACCTGTCCTCTTATCTTTCAATATTCATCTCTGCTGCAGTGTGATGGCAAAAATTCCGCTAGCACTTGACCTAGAGGAGCTTAAGCCAAAGAGGCTGGAAGTTATATTTTACATTCATATTTATGTTGTCACAGCAACAGATGGCTTTTCCCCAGAGTCCTCTTCCCTTGTTTGTTTTTGGTAGGAGAATCTCAGTCTGTGACATTATGGCCTTCGCCTGTTTTTGTCAGCATTGCTGCCTGTCTGGAAGGGTTTGGTGTTGGTTTGGATTTTTGTGTTGCTGCCTTCAGCCTACCACCAGTGTCAGAGATCAGGAGCATTGCTTTATTCAGCTATCTGAAAGCAAGATTGTAACCCAGTGTTACAGACCAATTTCTCCATTTTATGGGAGAAAATGTCACCTCTAAAGTGAAAAGTTGCACTGACAGTGTGTCCTCCTCAGGAGGTTTGTTGCTTTATTCTTGTTGATTCTCATTCATCTTCTTGTTGCCATCTCAGCATTTCTCTATGGGTTGCTTGCTAAGTGTTTGCAGCATCTCTTCTGGTTTTTAAGAGCTCCACCTGGTGCATTGTGCTCTTTTCTGAGGTTGGGCAATGACCTTCCTCAGCCTGATGAATCTTCCTCACAAATTTCCAGAATTTATAATTTTAGTTGATGTTAGCTCTCACTGCACTTGGGGTAGTTTCGAAGATTTTTAGGTCTGTGAAACTGAGAGCACTCATGGATTTATTTGCCTGTTGTTTTATTTTTTCAGAGGGCATCTGCATCCAGTTCTCTGAGCTGTTCAAATGTTTAATTTTGATGTTGTCACTGTCATTATTTTCTTCTTCTCCTGTTACACTTTCCATTTTTCATGCAGATTTCTGTAATACTCACAGTGAGATTGGATAACCAATTTTTGATTGTTTTCTTTTGCTAACCTACTGCTTGGCTTCTGTGACAGTTCTCTTTCAACCAGCGCAAATACTGCCCTGCTAACTTAACAAATGAGTTTCCAAGGGTATTCCTTCTTTTAATTCAATCAAATTACATCCCAGATCTCTTCATCAGTCCGTTCTGTAAAGCCGTCCTCTAACTCAAGAGCATCTGAGGTCCTTTGGTCAGCTTCTGTCCAAAGATTGATATTACCCCACACTGCAGGGGTAATTAACAGGGATCAGTCTTTTCCTAATCCATGCCGTCCTGTAACCTCTTCCCTGTATGTCGAGTCCCTGCTGTGGTGGTCTTGGGAGTCTTAAGCAGGGAGCAGCTCCTGGTGGGCGATCAGTGGTCCTGGATGCTGTGCTGTGGATTTCCGTCCCAGCTGACACAAGAGTGACGAGGTCTCTGGTGTCAAGATGACCCTGAAGTGTTAGAAAGTCTCTTTTTCCCAGCCCCATACCAAAGAAGAAGACAGGATTCCTTGGCTCTCATTCCCAAGGTTGTTTATTTTCTCTTATCTAATACATTGTCTTTCTGACCCACTGAGGTCTGTCCAGCAGGTTGGGTTCAGGCACACTGACTGCCCTCAATGCAGTGTTATCTTTTTATACTAAAAACTATGTGTAGATTATTTACAATAAATTCCCAGTACCTATCACCTATGTTAGGCAGTGAGTTTCTACTCTAAACCAATCCGAAAGTGCCACCATCACAGCAGAAGATGGAGGCCAAGAGGAAGAAGGAGAAAGACAGAACATGCCCAGATTGCTCCATCTTGCCTCTTGAAACCCCATTCTAAAAACCCCAAAATTCTGCTTTTTCACCCTGTGATAAATTCACTATCATTCTACTCAAACTCTTGTGGCAAAGTTGGTAATTGCTTCCATGGGTTAAAATCGAAGGTACAGCTGTTTTTGACTCTGTGCCAGGGTCTCTGAGCCCCCTGCCAGGGTCTGGAGTCCTCCAGGGCAGGCAGAGGAATGTCCTGGATTCTGACACAAGAGCTGTGTGTCAGCCATCCCGCAAGCTGGGATCCCTCCTGCACCTCACTCACAGGGCACCAGGGCTGGCACAGCACCCTCCAGTCTTGGAACTCAGTACATCCCTCCAGGTGTTCAGAGTTGCTGAGGACCCTGCCAGGGGGGCTCAGAGACCCTGGCATGCAGCCCAGAACACCTGGAGATTTGATTATGACCCCTGGAGCAAGTTGCCAACTTTGTATGAAGACCTGAAAGTCACACAGGTTTGAATGGTGTAATAATAAAATTATCACAGGGTGAAAATGTAGGTTTTGGGATTTTTGGTATGGGAGTTATGGGGACAAGATGGAGGAACTTGGGTGTGTCTGGCCTTTCTTGTTCTTCTTCTTGTTCTCGATTTTCTGCAGTGAGGTTGGCACTTTGGGATTGGTTTAGAGTAGAAGTGCACTGTCTAACATAGATGATAGGTATTGGGAATGAAGTGTAAGTATGTTATACATAGTTTGTAGTATAAAAGGATAACACCACCTTTGGGGCAGTCAGAGTGCCTGTGGCTGCCCTGCTGAGCAGATCTCAGCTGGGCAGAAAGAAAATTTTATAGATAAGAATTAATAAACAATCTCAAGACTGGAAACGGAAGAGTTCAGGCTCTTTCTTCAGTTACACGGGCTGAAGCAGAGACATCCCACACCCGAGACTCCAGAGCTCATGCCTGGTTTCAGGCATGACCCACGGGGGGTGCAGCTGCCGGAAGAGAGGAGCCAGCACTGATTGTGCTGGTTCTCCTCTCCAGGGATCCCTGACAGCTCAGAGGACAACCCCCTCTCCCTTTGCAGCATCTCCTGACATTCTCTGCCTCCTGGTCTGGTTAAACCCTCACTGTTTGACACCCCAGCCTTGCTGTGAGGGGCTGAGCACACCAGGGTGAGAGCAGGGTGTGCCACAGCCACACAACAAAAAACTCCTCTGCCTCAGGAGGGTTTTGTTGCCAGGTTGCCAGGCAGCATTTCGCTATTTACCTCCACACCTGACACACATCCTGGTGTTGCTTCACGCCTTCTGCAGTCCGTCTGGGCAGCTGTGGCAGAAACATCTGGGCACAGCTGGCAGCAGAGCAGGGTCCTGGGGACAGGAGCACCACAGCAACGTGGGGTAAGAGGTTGATCCCAGAGCCAGGCTGGCGGTGACAAGGTGGCACAGTGGTGACCACACCAGACAGAGGGCTTGGAGCTCTTGGTGTTGTCAGTCTGGCTGCAGACCCTGCTGGCTGAAGGGCTGGCAGAACAAGGACCCTGCTTCTTCCTTGGAGTGGCTCTTTCAGGGGAGAGAGTGGAAAATTGTGGGTCTTTATTGTGGGACTTGAGTGGGAAGTGGGGAAAGTGAAGCAAGGTGCTCTGTCGTAGTCCCTGTGCTCTCTTCCCACCTGTCCTGTGCTCTCTTCCCACCTGTCCTGCTTTCCTCTGGCTCCTCAGGGCTTTGTTCCCCTGGTTGACCCCAGGGAGGATGGCTTGGTGTCCTCCACAGCCCCTGGTCAGCAGCTGTGCATTGAGCTGTTTTCTATTTTCAGGCAGCTCCTCTTCCTCCATGAGTACCTCCCTTCTTCACCTCTTTGCTTCTGCTGGTCACTGCCCTCCAGCTGCACAGGGCAGGAAGAAGCAGATGGGATTTTGGGAAGTTTTGACTCATCCCTGCAGGTTGTGGTGGTGCTGCTGTGCTGAGACATGGGAGAAAAAGAATTTAAGACTGTGGCTTGGTAGGAGTTTCCTGAGGGCTGGAAGGAAGGGCTCAGATAAATGTTCTCATTATTAAACAGACAGGGACTATGGTGACTAATATGAACGTGTAGAACAGATACCTACTTGTTAGTCATGCAGAAGGAATTCAGATTAATTTCTTGCTGAGGAAAGAAAAGGAGAGGAAGACTGTTAAAGAGCAAATTAAGAAAAAATACCTGATGGTGGTAGTAGAAATAGGTTAAAAGGTTATTAAAAACTTCATTTTTCGCCCTGATGTGGAGGCTCTTTAATTCCTCTGTGTGTCTCCACCCATGCAAAAGCTGCTATCTGTCAAGTAGTCAATCTGTAGGTATATGGAAGCAGCAATTATTCGTTTATTTTTCTGCAGTGTGACAACTGCAGATTCTCTATTATATATATTTGGGACAATCAAACCTCTCACTGAGGTGTGTGAGACACCAACTAAGCTGGTGGGGAGACCAGCTGTTTTCATCATAGTGTGCATTTTAAATTCTGTGCAGCTTTTCTCTTATTGCTGAAAAATCCTTATTGCTGCAAAAAGTTAGGGGAATTAAATTTTTTTCCATGTGGAAGTAAGAAGCCACCTTGGGGTCTAGAGTAGTAATATGGCTTCTGTTCATTCAAACTTTGTGTGTGTTTTCATACTCCAAGTAGCATGGTAAACAGAGACAATGTCAAAAAATTGATAGAAAGGAGAAAAAGTAAAAAAAAATTGATAAATTGTGCTGTAAATTTAAATGTGACCTATTAATGTGTTACTGTGACAGAGATGGCAAATCACAGAATCATAGAATACAGCTTTGAGCATATGCAAAAATACAAAATACACCTTTAAGCAGAGGAGCATGAAGCAGGAATAGAGGCGTAGTGTTACTTCTTTATAAAGTATTGATGAGCCAGCTAGAATGTTCTGGGCTTTGAAGTTTGATATAGCCACAACAGCAACACACCATGGTGGTTTTGGACTGACATCCCTGAAGCCAGGAGAACAGACCATATCCTTTGTGGGGTTCCAAAAAGGTCAGATGATATATAGGAAGACTGAGGGGGACATGTGTGGCTCACATATTAACTACTTCTTTTTGTCTTGACATATCTGAGTTTGATTCTTTAGTATTAAAAGTTTTCTGTAACAAACCAGTAAATCCAAAGGCGCAATTTTTGTTTAAAAAATTAAAAAAGTGTGGGTGAATCCTGCAAAGTAAGTATATGTGCTTCAGAGTGAGAACAGGATTTGAGTTTGCCTTGGTACTTGCTGGAAAATTTGCTGTCAGTGCATGTCAGAGGAGAAAAAATAATGCTTAAAGAAGGTCTGTGGACATCATCAAACTGTCAAAGTTCTACATGAATGCATTGTAGAAATACAGGCCAGGCAAAAGATGTCAAATAATAACTCTAATTTTCAGAAATTATTCATTCTTAATTTTCATCTGGATAACAAGTGAATTCGGATTCTTTATGCTTGCTTGATACAAGTATTTATTACAGAAGTAAAGTTTGGTTTTTTTTTCCTCTTAGAAGCAGTCTCCTTCTGCGGATGCATCAAAACCACAAATTATGAAGCCATCTGAAACTAGGGTAAGAATTTCAGAAAGAAATAATGCTTGCATGGCACATGTATGAAGCCATGAAATTTAATTTTTAGCATATGGGTCTATTTATTCTTCAGCATCACCAAACATAAATTTATGCCATGGAGTGGCTTCATATGGAATTTAATTTTTAACACTTTGATACTGAGTAACTTTACCCATATTTCTTATTGTAGCTTAGTTTCCTCTGAAAAAAAACCAAAAAAACAAAAAAAGCCAACCTAAAAAGGGGCTATTCAAAGCAGCCAGAGGTTTTTACAACAGCAATAAAAAGACAATTAATTGCAATGTTAAATTTTTGCTCTGTCAGTTTTGTGACATGTGTATAGCTCCCTCCAGTGTAACTGCAGGGTTATTTACCTGGTGATGATTTTTCACATACTCAACAAAGCCAGGATGAGCCTCAGCTTTCTCTATACGTACAGTTGCATCTTCTCATTAATCTCCTGTGTTTCTCTGTCTGACAGCTCCCCGGCCTTTGCTCTTCACGCTTGTTCTGTCTTGTTTTAAGACTGAGGCTTCCTCAGTGTCAGGGCTGTGTCATCAGTCCTGTCCTTTGCTTGTTAGGAGAGAGTCATTGTCCTCACGTTGCCCAACAGGAGTTACCTGTGCTGTTCAAACAGATGATTAATGCTTCTCCCCCCACCCCTTCCATTTTCCACAGCCATAGCAGCAAAACCAACAAAAGCTACATGCCAGAGCAGGCCAGCAGGGACTTGTGTGGTGGAAAAGGCTCGGGCTGCCCGAACCTTGTGTAAATGCCAGAAAAGGAGTGCATGGGGGGGTGAGGGTGGGAGGGGTCCCTGTGGGTGCTCTGGTGCAGGCAGAGCCAGCTCTGCAGGTAAATGGCACTGCTGGAGGCCCTGCCAGGCACCTTTTGGGCACCCTACAGCGTGTTGGCACAGTCAGAGCTGAGGTCTGGTTACCTTCACAGTGATAATTTTTTTTTTCCATTTGTGAAATGGGAAGTTGCTTTGTGATAACCTTTTCCTCCTGTTCATTCTGGCCTACATCCCCATCTCTGCATTAGCCATTACATTTCACTCAGCCTTTTAAAACCCCTTTCCTCCATGCACATGTACATCTAAGAGCTGAATGGCAATTAAACAAATTTTCTGTTTGTGCACCATCATCATTACTCACGAATGGAGGCATCTGCCAGCATCTGGTTTCTCCTCCCTGTTGTGTTTGTGGGCAAACTCATTTGTGTCATGTTCATTACTGCTGTGGTTCTCCATATGGTCTAACCCAGACAGCTATGGTCTTTCCCTATTTGAAATTTAAAACAACTCTCAGAAGAATGTGGTAAATGAGCCAAAAATAGAGTAGCAGAGGCATGCTTCAGCACTGTAAGACTGGTAAACACAAATCCCTTTGAAACAGTGGCCTGCATTTGCATGTGCAACATAATTAATGTTTTCTCTTGATGTCTGTTGAATTATTAATGTCTTTCTCCTGCTGGATTAAACAAGTAATTTGCATTTTTGACAGTAGACTTCTTTCAAAAGAAGTAAGGTTGCTGAGTCACTTCAATTTCTAGTCCTAAATTTCTTGCAAATTAACAGATCTTTCCCAATTGCCTGCTATAACCACATCTCATTTGTCCTTCTTGAAGTCTCTCTAGTGTGTCACTGCTCTTAAACATGCTCTGGACCCCTCCTTAACCTTCAGTTCTCTCTGTGTGTGTATCCTTTGCCTCCAATGAACCCTCAGAGTTGTGTCCTCTCTGAGCAAGCCCTGAGTTCACTGTGGCAGAGGAAGGAATGTGGAATTTCTTGTTCTGTGGGCAAAGCCTGAGGTTAGGTGGACGTTTTGGAGGATGAGGGTGTAGAGCCAGCACTCTGCGGATTTGGCAGGGTTGGAGCAAACAGGGTGCTGCCACTGGCACTGTCACAAACACGTCCCCTTCATCTGCCTTCCTTTTGCACACGTTTGTGCAACTGCACTGTGAACCAGGGAACCAGTGGAAAAAATTGCTATTTTTCATTTCCAGACCATTTCAGTCAGTTTGAAATGCAGCCTGTTGGATCCTGGCACAGTGCAGGTGGAAGTAGGCAGTTGAAGGGGAGGTGGAACATCTTTTTCTCCTCAGAAATTCAGTGCACACCATCAGCTGATGCCATGGCTTCAGCGCACACTGCTGACTCTGTTTAAAGGATGGCTGAACAATTCCTCTGAATGGATAGTCTCATACTAAAATTTTTGGTTTGATTACCTGTTTTTTTGTTTGATTTTTAAAAAAAATTATATTTGAACTTTGTAATTGCTAAAAGTATATCTAAATGGATGTGTCCTCTGTGTGAGCAGGTGTTTATAATAATATGTTTTATTGTGGCCTCAGCTTTCATGTGCAAGACTTGAATAAAATCCTTGCCCATATGGGTCTATTTATTCTTCAGCATCACCAAACATAAATTTATAGTATGGTCAATTCTCGATATTTTTAAATTTATTACAAAAGGATAGTGAATGATGCATACCTCACACAGAACGTGCATAAAGTAAACATAAAAATAACATTTACAGTATAAAAAAGAAGACTCACAGTTGTTCATAACTGGTTTGGCAGGTTGAGAATTTGTATTCAATGTTCTGTACAGGTGTTATTGGGTGTGGGCAAAGTGCAAGTACATGTATTTTATGGTCCTGCAAAAATAAGGTGTGTTTAGTTTTCTTCTGAAAGGCAGGTAAGAAGAACCTGAATTTGTACTCCAACAGCAGGGTGCTTAGAATCCTGAGTAAACAGTAGTCACAGAGCAAGAAGAGTCAAACTCTGTATTTTTTCTACTTCATCTCTGCACTTCTGTCACATTTTTTGCGTCTTGCTGCTGAAGGACACCTCACATCTCATTGACTGTTTGCTATAGATGTTACAGAAACATACCCAACCTTAATTTATCTTATAAACTAGTAAAATTTTGGATTGTCCTTTCATTACAGGATTATTTCGTGTACAGGTGCAAACATGGATGTGTGTCTTTGAGTTAGCAGTTGTCATTAATAAGGACACACAAATGGGAGCATATAAAGCATGACTGAACTAAAGAGTTGCTGTGCTTTAATCAGGTTTTAGGCATCAAGGCAAAATATAAAGCAGGGAATTTGGGGGGAAGATGGGAATCTGTGACCTTAAGTGAAATATTTACTTTTAATATCTTTTTCTCAGTTTGAGAATTGTTGCTTCTCCCTCTCCATCAGTATTTCCCCATTTGTGTGTGGAGGTGTGTCCCTCAAAACTTGAAGACCTTTGCCAGGATTATGCCCAGGCATCTGCATTTAATGTGTGCTCAGGGTTCCCAGCCAAGTGTCTGCAGTTCAGCGTGGGGGTGTGAATACTTGCGTAACAAAATGTAAACAAACTTAGCAAATTTCTCTGTGTGGTCAGCCAGAAAACGGAAGCTGGGTGATTCTAAGTGGTAATAAATGTTTGGCAGGCTAGTGGTTCTTTCTGTCTTGCTTATAGTGCAGTTGAAGCAGCAAGAAAAAAATAGGAAGAAAAATTTGGTGAGGAGGCTGGGTTTCTCTCTTCTCAACAGACATAACAATTCTATAATTTTTCTTTTTCAGTTCTTACTGTTGTAATTTATTGCTTGCTGTACTTTGACTGGATGAATCACAGGAATTGGTTTTGTGGCATGGCTGCAGAAGATTTTCAGGTGTAAACCCTGGAAGTGCAGTCATGTAATATTATCCTAGCCAGGTTGCCCAGCTCTGTTGTAAAATATGAGCATTAGAAGGTTACAGAGGAAAGAAAAAATACAAAATTTCTACTGTGTAGTATAAGGATATTAACTGAACATATCCCACCCTATGTATGTGCTCTGGAATCAAAGTAATTATGTCTTTTCCATCAGGACTACATATATTTTTTATAATTACTTGCTTTGCAATTATAATTATTTTATTGATAAATTAGTGAAAAATAATCCA
The DNA here is from genome assembly GCF_901933205.1 of Camarhynchus parvulus. Classification (NCBI taxonomy): domain Eukaryota; kingdom Metazoa; phylum Chordata; class Aves; order Passeriformes; family Thraupidae; genus Camarhynchus; species Camarhynchus parvulus. The sequence goes on from NC_044601.1 coordinate 9,950,892, forward strand.
TTTCATCCATATAATCCAAATAATATTTGAGGCTATTTCAGAAATTACTATTGGCAATTTGGGTTTGGTATCAAATTGGTTAATATATTTTAACATCTTCCCCTCTCAATCCCCTGCGTGAGGAATGAGTGTGTTTGTGTGTGGATGTTTGCACACATTTGAGTGCTCTTAAATCACTGGCAGCCTCTGTTAGGATGTTGTGAACTGCAAGATTTGTGTGTAGTAGTTAGCATGTGTGCTGACAAGTGTGAACCTATCTGATCTTCTCCTTTCCATAATCTGATCCTCTGCAAATAACCATGCATATTAATCTCTGCATAAATGTTGTTTATATTTCAGTCCACACCGACAACCAAAGCAGGAACTGAAAAAAACACCCAGTCAGACAAGGTAAATACCTACCTTTCACCTTTGCAGAGCTGCTGCACTTTGGTCTTTTACTAACTTTGAAAAAAAGAGTCTGAACTCTTGGCTGTTTCTGTGTCACATGAAACTGGTGTGTGACCAGTGCATAAACTTCAGAACAGCCCAAGAAGTGTCCTCTTAAACATCTTTAGATCTGTCTTGTGCTTGTTTGGACTAGCATGGATCACGTTCTCTAGCACTGAGTGGTGGAAATGGTAAATTATCTCAATATTTTATTTTATGACAGCCAACAGACTCTCAAAATAAACAGCTGTCTGAAGAGAAGCAAAAGGAACCCAATGATGTAAGTTGTGTAATTTCTACCTCCCTCTCTCTCTGTCTGTATCTCTGTCTCTCTTTGAATTTTTTAATGAGGGTTTCTTCTGGTATTTTACTTTAATTTTAATAAGGGTTTCTTCTCGTACTTTACTTCTGTCTTTCACTTAAAAGAAATAGTTTGAAAAAACCAAAAACTAGCCCTCCATATCTAGTGATAATAGTTTATCTCTACACAGGGAAAAAACCAAACCACACCTACTGTGTCAACAGCTTCTAAACCAAATAACACAGGAAAAGTAACTACAACTCAAGCTGGCCAGCCTCCACCAGCAACCTCCACAGAGACAGCAAAGGTATCATAGAAACACAACCAGTTTTTATTATTTAAGCTATTTTTTTATTATTTTATTGAGGGAGCGTTAGGAATCCACATCAATATGGATTGTTTAGCTGAGTATTGTCAAGTGAGACTTTTGGGCCCCCAAAAATCACTGTGTAGTTAAGCTTTTGGCCAAGGAAATAACAGTAAGAACATCACAGTTTTAGACAGACAGTTTCTGTGTGTTGGGGGCATTTCTGTTTTTCTCTCAGTGTTTTTTTTTTTAAGTTCCTTGTAGCTTCACAGCTGTCATTGGTTCTTTGTCAGGCTCTTCCCTTGCCCCCTCACTGCAATGCTGGCTCCAAACGTAGCAAGTCAGCCCTGAATGCAAGGCTCTGAAAAAAATTAAAGTGGTGAAAGCTGGGGAAAAAAGCTGGGAAGGGGTAATTTCCACAGGGTAAATGGAGAAAAAATGTGAAGGAAAAGCATGTGGTGGCATCAAGATGTGGATGTTTGGTCTGCTGGGGTGCACATGTCTGGTGACAAGGCTGGGGTAACACAAGGGCTCCTGCAGCTCTGCTCCAACACCCATATTTTTGGCAGTAAATGACAGTGTCAGTAATGCAGAAGTCTGCATTTTGTGTCGTGGTGTTGCCTCTCCACTTCCCTGCCTGCAGCAGCTTTCACCCCACTTGCTTGAGCACCTTTTGCTGCTGGGGTTTAATGGTGCATTGAGAGCTACCAGAAGTAAATGACAGCTTTCCAGAAAGACTTGGAAGGGGCTTCAAAGTCTTTCCTGCCCTGCAGATTTCTTTCACTGGCAGAATAAAAGAAGGAGGTAGAGTGCTTAAAATAGAAAGCTTTCTTTCCCATAGCAGAATCTCACTGGAAACAGAGCTTTTATGGTGGTAGCTCACTCTGCCCAAGTGCTGTGCATTATTATTATATATCTGGGTGCTGTGCATTAGAACCAGCCAGTTGCTGAGTCAAAAACATTGTGCACAGCCTCAGCATTGGATTTTTACTTTGTTTTGTCTGTCTTTTAACATTGTGATAAACTATCTCTTAATTTTTCTCTTTTTCTTCTCCGGCAAAAGTCCGAGGAGATGTCCACAGTGACTGGTGCAGCTGCTGGGACAGGCACAGCTGGTGCAAGTGTGGTTGCTGCTGCTGACAAATCAAGTACTGAGGTTGGTAAACATAGCCCCAGACAAAGGATTTGCTTGTAATAATGTCTCAGAGGGTGCTTCTCTCTCTGAAATACTTCGTTTTCAGGAAAAAAAAATGAATGGGTAACTGCTGAAGTGCTGATATATCCTCAGTGTATGTATGGTGGTGGAGAGCCATCTGCAGGAAGAGGTGAAAAACAACTGGTGTGTTATTTGTGTTTTGTTAAATAGGACTTCTTTAGAAGGTAGCTCAGAATTACACAAGCTTAAAATCAGTTACTCCCTGTCTTCGGTTATATTTGAATATATATGTGTGTCCACTGATACACAAATAAAAATATAAATTAAATAAATAAATTAAATACCTTGTTAATAACACTGGAGAATTGAGTTTAGAACTATTCTCACTGAAAAATCTGGCAAGTACACATCCTGCTAAAAGAAAGCTTTTAGGTTTGTTTCTAGGAGTATTCTACAGATTCACCAAATGCTTCAGTTTTTCATTTTCCCCTGTGCACACCTTTGTAACTGCTGTAATTGTTTGCTTATTTTTTTAGCCTGGTATGGATGAGTCAGCGCTTGATAGCCTAATAGATACCCTTGGTGGACCTGAGGAAGACGTGCCTACTACTCCTGTTTACACTGGCCCAGAAATTACGGTATTTTACACTTCACATTCTTATTTCTTAGAAGATTCATCTCTAAATTACATCTGTAGTTGCTCATTACTGTGTTGATCCAGGACTTGTACCCGTGATCTGTGAAGAGTTAAAACTGAGCGTGCACAGTTACATATTTATGTTGGTTTTGTTAATATGGAAATGACACAGTTTTGAGAATTTGTTGAAGAATGCATAACTTTTTGAGTGTGAATGGGAGAATCATGTAAAAAGGATTAGATTACAAGCTTAATGGCTCAGTAAAACATGACAAAATTTTGGAATACATAAATATTTAAAAAGCAATCTAGGTTCAGCAATACATCATATGGTCTGAGACAGAGAAATGGCTTAAATTAGGAATCTGGGAATGTTCTGCTGGATGATGAGCGCTGTTGAAGCAGGTGAGGAAGTATGTGCATGACAGTAGGTACTGAAAGACACCGTAGAGTGCCCCAGTCAATATTTGCATTTTCTTTTTGGTGATATCACTGTAGGTGGCTCTATCAGAAACTTATTTCTGATAAAGAGCAGTACACAAATATTAATGTGGGAATTATTTTCACAGGAAGATATATATTCAAGATACTTGGAAGAATTGGGCAAACGGGAAGGTAGTCTCCCTCCAGAGTATGTTAAACTGTTGAAGGTGAGTGAGTTAAAAATTAATACATTCTTCGTGTGTGTTTTCTATAATATTGGATATTTCTGCTTCCCATTTACTACAAAATTAATTCTCATTTTAGAGCAAAGGATATGGCAAAGACGTGGTCCCACCGAAACCGAATGAACAAGATGAAGTAAGACTTTTTTTTTAATATATTGGAAGGTGAAAGTAACCCAGGGGAAATAACCCAGTTATCACTGAATTCTTAGGAAAATATAAAGTTACCTGTTCTCCAAAAGTCCCAGGCAATGGCAGGGGGATGTGGGATGCCAAATAACCTAGCTACTGATAAAAATAAATAGAACTTGGCACAGATGTTTTTAATAAAGCTGTGGGGAATTTTGCAATGCTTAAGCTGAAATGAGTCAAATAAGTGTTTACAGAAATATTGGGCATACAAATAACAAAGGGGAGAAATACTGTGCAAGCAGGAGTCTCTCTGCAATGCCTTCAGCAAAGACTACTTGTTTTTCTACACTTGGCCAGAGATTTCTGTCAGCCAGCATTATTTTGCTGTTTGGGAAGTTTGACATACTAAAAATAAAAGCTTATCTGAGACATGAATCAACCAGTGGGGGCAAGCACCTTTATTTTTTGTTGTGTCAGGAACTTGTGCCAGTGAGGTTGCTGTGTGAGTAATTGTGGGACACACTCAAGCTGTAAACTGAGCTTGACCCATGATGATATTTGAAGTTTCTCATGGTCATAACTTGGTTTGCAATTCCTTGCTCAGAAGCCAATGACGGATGATGAGCTTGCCGAGGCCCTGTCATCTGACTTCACCTGCAGTGCTGATTCTGCTCAGGAGAAGAGAAGTCTGACAGAGGTACTGACACTTTCCTTGCCACTGCATGCATTTATTGTGTGGAAAAGTTGGCACTGTTATCATATTTCGTTTTAAAGTAGGTAAAATTTCCTGCTTCTTTTCTGTATTTGCAAATTTGCCTGTAATTTCATGTCACTTGTAGAAACCAAATAAAGAAGGAGAAATTGTGCAAGCACAAGCAGCAAGTTCAGTTAAGACCTCAGTTCCTCCTAAGGAGAAGAAAACAAAATCAACAGAGGTATGCGTAATCCTTCTTTCACTGGTTACCTTATAATTAAAATTTACAGGCATATGCTGCTGTCATGTGTTTTTGTTCCCATAAAGATGCTCATCATTCTCATTTTCAATTGTAAATCCTCTTTATTATAGAAAATATAGGAATTACATGAAATGCCATTGCCCAGATTCCATTGTGCCTTAAAGATCTTACTTTAGTGTATCAGAGGATTTTCCTTCTGGATTCTGAGAAATTACTATGGTTCTTCTCACTAGTGGAAGTAGAGTAGAAATATTTGTAGGAAAATTTTCTTAGCTCTGTGATCTGTGTTTAAAACTTGGATATGATGTAACTTTCTCATGGTTTATGAACTTTCTGTTTTTTCCCTCTGAAAACAGAAAAGAGCAAGTGTGACCTTACACTTTTTCAGTTTGCCAAGTCAAAGCATATGAGAATTGTGTTAGATGACATTGTGACACTGTGGTTTTTGGGGGGGGTTTTTACTTCCTTTTTTTTTTCATTCTTTCCTCTTAAGAAAAGCCTAATGTTTGACTAAAACTGTGCTAATTCTGTCACTTAATTTGGTGTTAAGTGAACTGGGTTCACGTAACAAAAAGCCAAACAAAAATGACCAATCTGGTGCTGGCTATTTTCTTTGTATACAATATAAAAATACTTGAGGTAAAAACCTGTGCCAGTTTAAAGAAATTACAAAGTGGTTTGCACATTTTCTTAAAATACAGGAAATGAAAGATGATGCAATGGATGCTCTTCTTGATACTCTTGGAGGACCTGAACCTGAACCTGAAGAAGATCTTACCCCTATTGTGGAGGTGTCAGAGGTAACACCTCACTCCTTTTTTACCCTGGCTTCCAGGCTCTGGCTGTGGAATCCTAAGTTTCTTTGTTAGACACTGGAAAAATGTGTAAAATAACAAGAAAGTGACTTTGATATCAAAGGCCTAAGGAACGTGTGAGCCTTCAGTGATTAAGAAAATGAAAAACATTCAGAATCCCAAGTGGATACAGGTAGAGCAGAACACAGTAAGGCGGTCTGGAAAATTATGAGCATGTAATTTGTTTGGTTATACAAGCAAACATACATATATACATACATACATTCATGGGTAGATACAGCTCTGTTTTGTGGTTTTTTCCCACAGCACTCTATACAATTTATAGCAAGCTTTCATTTCGCACATATTTGCTGTTTGAGTTTTGACTTCCAGTGTGCGTGCTCCTTTTTCCGTCAAACTCCATTATCTTTCTAATTTGAGTCCTGCCTTCACTGTCTTTTGAGAGTTTTGTTTTTCCCCAACAGATGGAATTTAAACAGTTACCCTGTGTTTGCATGTTAAGCTTTAACTTTTTGGTTTAGTTTTTCAAACTCTATCTATAACAATAGTTAGAGCAGGTTTTTTCTGTCTTCACTTATAGCTCAGACCAAGCAAACAATGGGGAAATACTAAAAAAATTCTTCTGTTGTTGAGCTAAATTTTGACTAAAAAAGAGCTTCTTGTATTGCAGATTTAGTCAATCTGGGCTTTCAGATAATTTAGCAGTTGCATTTATTCATTAAGAAGGCCCAGAGAATTAAATACTTTGCTTTGGTGCCAGTGATGGAAAAATACACAGAATTATGGGTTCTGTAATCAGAGTGCTGAAGTGCAAGAAACCTGACAATTTTGTACACACAAAATTCTAAAAGTGGCTGCCACAAAGAGCTCTGAATACTGTCTAGAGTTTTTTAGGATTTAAAATAATTTAGCTGTATTCACACATGGCATTGAATCTTAAACCATTATGATATTACTGCAGACGTTTGACAAGAATAAATTGAGGGATTTTAGTATCTTGCTACACAGAATAATTTCATCTGTTGCCAATCCTTTTGTACAGCAGGCAGAATAATCCTGATAGTGGAGTTGTGAAAAGGAACTTTTATTTTAATTTCTTTGAGTGGTTTTGGTTTTTTAATGTTGTTTCTTTTCAAGGCAAAAGCCAAAGAGAAAAAGGAACAAAAGGCTGGAGAACGTGATGATACAATACCTCCAGAGTACAGGTTAACACCAGAGTTGGTAAGTTTTTCATATCTCCATTGCTTTGCAGGCAAGGCACTGTGCCTGACCCTTTCTTTCATTACAGAGAAAGAACATGGGCAAAACAAACTAAACTAGTATTTAATCAATGGCTTTCTCCTTGGTGATTCCTGTACCTCTTATTTCCTCCTCTTCCTTTGTGGGCACCACTGTTTTTTCAGGCACTCTGGGCAAAGATCTCATCTTATCCATGAGATGAGTGAGTAATCTCAAATGGCAAAGTCACCCATTCCTTCTCCAAGAGTGATGTTTCGTGTTTCTGACATTAAATCTCAGCCTTGTAAAATCCATCCTTTTGCAGTAGTGCTCTTTGGTATCACTTTGCAATGTAACCTTGAAGCACTGATGTCATATAGTGGGAAATTATTGGGAACTGATGGGAAAATTGCAATTTTTTTTTGGTTTTTTTTGTGGTTTGTTTGTTTTTGGGGTTTTTTGGTTGGTTTTTTTTTTTTGTTTGGTTTTTTTTGTTTTGTTTTGTTTTGTTTTTTTTTTTTGTGTGTGTTTGTTTTGTTTTTTGTTTGGGTTGTCACCCAAAGTGATGGAGATTGAGTCAAAGTTAACCAAAACAACAGCAGAACACTTTTTGGTCTCTTGTAATGTCCTGACATCCCATTTGCTTTTTTTGATCTACATATCTGACATATCTGGCCATGTAAAAAATTCCCCAGTCAGGGGAATTCCTGTCACTGATTAATTCTTGAGTATGTGATTTACTTTACCTTATTTTGCTGATGATTACAGAGTATGGCACTTCTTGTAACAAGAGAAAAATGTCAATAATACTTAATTTCCTTCTAGGATAAAGATGGAAAACCAATATTGCCGAAACCTGAAGAAAAACCAAAGGTTAGAAAACTGACAATATTGTAGGAGTGTGGCTAGATATCCTGTTTTTTCCCTCTCTGTCATCACTTCTCTCTGTACCGTGATGTAAGTCTCTTGGTCTGCTTGTGTGTTTTTACTTCCTTGCACAAAACCTGCTGGTCAGAAGCATCAGGTGGAAGTTGGTTTTATTGAAATTCACTTGTCTGTGAATGAAGAGCTCATGTAAGGAGAAAGTTTAGAGAGTTCAGGACAGGAGAGATTTACAAAAATTACTGCTGACTCAAAAAAAGGCTGTGTGAGGAGTTACTATAAAGTATTCTATAGACTTCTGTTGGAGCTGTTAAGGATAGAGAGAGGTGAAGCAGGGAAATCTTTTGTTTTCTTTGCAGTTTCCTCTTGCTAGTGATCAAATATAAAGGAATTTGACTGGAAAGAAGGAAAAAAAACTGCTGTGGACATTTGCAAAGTCCAGGTTGTTCTTTGTGATTAGGAAAAGAGTATCCATCATGGCCTAGAAAGTGCAAGAGAGGATTCAAATACTGAAAAAGACAGTTGTGAATACTAATTTTAAAGGCACAGAAAGAAAGAAAGCAAAGGAACTGTGCACTGAAGAAACTGAGGGCTCCACTTTGTGAGCTCGAGAGTGCTGCCAAAATTTGGAAAAGCAAAGGAAATCTCTGCTCTCCTGAAATGAGGGTGAAGGTCAGGACCAGTTCGAGTCCCTTCTGGACTGAAATATGAAGTTTGGGGTTAAAGTGTGGGCAAAGTGCTGGAAAAAAAAGACTTTAGGTCTCTGAAAATTGTTATTTCAGGTCTCAGACATGTTGATTGTCGTGAGTGGTGGATGTTTGACAGCTGGACAGAAGGGAACTCCTACCAGGCCTGTCATGAGGAGGAAAAGGGAGCAGCTCTGCTGTGGGGGGAACTAGGCCCTGCTGCCAGGGATCACCACTAGTATTGAGATCAGTGAAACCAAAATCAGCAAAATTGGAAAAGTTGTGTTAATAGCTATGTTAAAAGCTTTGCTAATAGCTGGGAACCATCAGCCACTTGCCGTTCTTCCATGATTTCTGGTGAAGGCAAAGTCTTTCCTTCAGGAGTTCAGCTGGTGTTTGTCTTTTTCTGGGCCTCCCCTCTGTGTGGCCTTAAGCAGCGGCATTACTCTTAGTGAATAAAATTTACTACCTAAATGCCTTTTCTTATTTAGTGTCTGAAGGAGGATTTCAGGCATTATGAAAGTGGGGCCTTATGTGTTTATTTGGGGCCTTATGTCTTTATCAAGTGGGGCCTTATGTCTTTATCAAGTGTCTCAGACTTTATCAAGTGTGAGACACTTGATAAAGGATTAAGGAAAGGGAATGAGGGAGGGATTTCTCTCACAGAAATGTCATTTTATGCATTATGAGTCTGTCCCTAAGCTGTTAAGTTCCATGCAGCAGGTGAAGGGCCATCACTGCTAGCAAAGATTTAAACATTTAGCTTTGAACAGCAATTTAGAGGATCCCAGGAACTTCAGATGAATGGATGTAAGGATATATGGCTTGCAGAGGCCTAGTTCACATAGCATCAGTAGATTGTAATATATCACAAACAGCAGGAAACTAAAACTGAATTTTTATTCACCAAAACACACACAGTGAAAACAACTGAGTTTCAGCAGTCAGTGGTCCGGCTAAGGGAACTTTGAGGGAGCTCTAGTTCTGCTAGTAAATATTAGCATTTTCTTCCTAATTAAGGAGTTGTATTTTCCTTTTCAGTAGCCCTGTCTTGAACATTATATGTCTGGTTCTCTATATTATGTTTTATATTATATGTACAATTCTCAACATTATATTGACTTATGATAACAAAGAAACTTAATCTGAAGTGTTTTTCTTAATTTTATGCACTGCAAAATTAATTCTGTTTTGTTGCACATAATTGTGAAAGGTTATTTCAGTGTAAATTACAGATGTTTTCCTGCTTTATGAGTAGCTGTAATACAGTTCTTGAAAAAGTAAATTAAAAAGAGGCAGTGAGTCACCTGTGTCACGTTTTTTGTTTGTTTTTTGGGGTTTTTTTGCAGCCTATGAGTGAATCTGATCTTGTTGATGAATTTTCAAAGGACTTTGCCTGCCCTGCACAGCCTGCAGTACAATCCAAAGCACCAAAGCCCAACAACATATCCAAAGTAAGTCTTTCTGGTTCACTGGAGAAGCTGACACTGACAGTTTTGCTAATACTGGGAAGTGCTACTGTTCTTTCAAAAAAAACCGTTTTCTTCTCTTCCTGTTTTACCCTTCCAATTGCCTTTAGTGGAACATAAGTATTGGCAGTCAGCTCCTTATTGAGTCTCTTCAGCCTTTAAATTCAGACTTTTCTTTCTCATTTAGTACTGTATTTAGAAAAAAATAGGCCATTTAACGGGCACATTTTATGTTTTCTAAGCATATTCACTAAAATACAGTGTAAATTGTTCTGTTTCAGAAGCAATCAGATTCTGTGTCTGCAAAAGCTGCTGAGGATAAGGTGGTCCCCCGAGCCACAGCTTGCACTGTGCAGTCTGCAGCTTCTGTGCCTTCAGTAAGTAGTGGAGCCCCTTCAGCCGGAGCTGAAGCAAAATTCAATGTTTTATTTAGGGACTGGTAGAGCATGTTGTCAGGATGCTCATTTCATTATTGCATGTTCTTCCTCCATCGTGGTAACCCACAAAGGCTGAGTGGTTCACAAAAGAAAAAAAAACAAACCAAACCAAACCAAAACAAAAAAAAAAAAAAAAAAAACAACAACAAAAACAAACAAACAAACAAACAAAAAAACCAAAAAAAAAAAAACCAAAAATCCACAAAAAAACCCCAAAAAACCTAAAAAAAACCCAGGTCAAGCACAAACTGAATGATCAGTGACCTTCCCCAGAGAGGGAGCCAAACTGATCATTCTGCGGTGTCCTGTGCTCTTACTGCCCTAAAGGGGATGCTGTTTGTGAACCTAGTAGGGACTGCAGGAGAAGACAAAACCAGGTTTCTTCAAACTAAAAATTGTTTTTTCCTGTATCAACACCCATTCAGGTTGGTCCTGTGTCAGATGAAGCACTGGAAGCCTTGTCCAGTAGCCTAGGAAAGAGGGAGCCTGATCCAGATGAGAAAAAGCCTGCTGTGGACAAAGTTAAGGTAGAGGAAAAAAAACAGACCTCAACAAATAGACTGTTGATGTAATTACCTTCAGCGCTACTCCATTTCCTCAGGTCACAAACAAAGTAGATGTTACATTTTCACTTTCTTTACAAACAAAATGTACTGTTGAAAGCAGTTCTGTTCTGATTAGGAAGTACTAGAAGGATTTCAGCACAATGAATACACTTTCATAATAATTCTGACTATTTCAGTGCAGTAGTTCCCTCAGTTTCTGAAAACTGTGTTTTGTTGTGTCTTGCTGAACTGAAGTAGAATTAAGATGCACATCATGGGTACCACGCAGTATGGTTCTTTTTCTGCAGGAAACAGCTTTATGACGAGGGGTTTAAATTAGGAATTATGCACAAAACTTTTGAGGTTTATGTATTTTAAGTGGGGAGCCATAAGTAAATCACTGAAATCCTGTCCAAGGTAATGCTGTTCATAGGCACAGACTGAATGCCCCCATGTGCCACCCTAAACCAGATGGAATTGGCTGGAGTCAGAAACAGCCCTTCTAGAGGCTGGAACTCTGTCAGGCAGAAGTTCCCGAAGTTGGTTTTAGTCTTTTCTCTTAGTTGGCATTTTCCCAGCATAACTTGTATGGGGATAATAATTTTTGAAGTGGGCCACTGACTTCTCTCTTCAACCTTCCTTTGCATGCAGCCCCAACAGCTGTTGAGTGAATTTGCAAAAATGTCAAGAATTAAGACTCAGAGGTGTTTTTGGTTTTGGTTGACCCTTGCCTATTCACTTGCCTCTGCTAGCTTCACTGAAATAGGTAGAGCTAGTTCTAATACACAGAGGAAGAAACAGGCAGGGGAATGAGAAAATGCTCTCTTTTAAGTTTCATGAGATTTGTATGTGGTGGTTGGATTGAATGAGAAAGACCAGCTAGAATCAGAGGACTGAAGGCTGGAAGATTGCTCATGTGAATTTCTATGGGTAGTTGTTTTTCTTACTGTGATTCTTATTTTTCCTTCACAGGAGAAAAACAAAAAGGAACAACACAAAAAACTGGGTGAAGAAGAAGAAACAATTCCTCCAGAGTACAGATTAACAGAAGCCAAAGTAATTTATTTAGTGTGCTTAGTCTTCCCTTTCATTCCTCAGAACTTGTGGGTGAAACTGAGACTCCCATTTCATTTTGAAACGCTGATGTTTTGGTTCAGCCATTTTTATAATATCTAGAAATTCTGGTTTGTAGTTCCCACAAATATCTGTCATCTATCATTGGATGCCTGCATGGGCACAGAAGTAGTTTAGATGCAGGTACCTGCAGATTAATAATTCTGAGATTAGTCCACTGGCGTTTTTCTGTAGCTTCTGGTACTTTAGAAATAATTAAATTGTGATTGGTTAAAGCTGTTAAGAAAACCCCAAGGACCTGGATGTTTTAAGTGGCATTTTGAGTAGCAGCAGTAGATGCTATAGAAGCTGCTGGTTTTGTCCCTGTCCCCTGTAACACTTTCTGTTGCTCAGAGAATGCTCCCAGGATGCTTGAATTGCATGGCTGTTTAAGGGTTAATGCAAGGGGTTTTTTTTTTCTTTATAGGATAAAGATGGAAAACCACTCCTACCAAAACCAGAAGAGAAGTCACAGGTAAAAAAAGTGATTATTTCAAACAACTGTTTCATTCAAGACTTGCTTACCAAATGCCAGCAGTGTTCAGTTTAAAAATGGCATACATTACATGCTTACTTTTTACAAGATAAAGAGATTTATAATCTTCTTCTTTTTCTTTCCAATGGCAGCCTATGAGTGAAAATGACCTTTTAGAGGGTTTGACAGAAGGATTCTCCTGTTCTCCATCACCACCTGCACCATTACCTACATCAACTGTAGTAAAGGTATGTTAGATTTCTGAAATCTGGTTTTATTTTCAAGTTGTTTGAATAATCATGACATTTTCTATGTTTTCTTCATATCAAGTTCCTTAAATGAAATCCAATAACTAAAAATTTAAAATACGTCTTGTAGTAAGTTAATAGAAGATCAGGACTTTAAAAAACAAACAAAAACTAGTTATGTGACATATTTTTTACTAGTTGCTTGCATGAGTACTGCTTTCCAGCTGAGGATTTTAAAAGTGTTTTTTGGGAATATTAGATGGCTTGGTGAGATCTTAGTTCTTTTAGAGTCCTGTAAAACCTGTTTAAACTTCAGCTGTGGTGAGGTTTAACCCAGTGGTTGAGATGGAAGAACAAACTGAGATGAGGAACAGTTGCACAGTGTGGGGGATGTGTTTCAATCTGAAATAAGCAAAGCTTCTCAAGAAATTAAATCCTAGAAATCAGCTGTGTGGGTGCTGTGTTTTGGATGTGGTTTTGGGTCTAATGAGTGTTTTCCTCTTGTTCCCCTGTGTGCCTTGTTCTTCCAGAAATCCAAGGGTGGTGCCAAGCCTGCGAGTTCCTCGGATGTGATCTCTGCTGCTACAGTTTCCTCAGTGCACTCAGCAGCCCCTGCACCTTCTGCCACTGTAAGAAACCTCTCCTGTAGGTTCTTACCCCAAAACAAGGCACTGATTAGTGAGGAGAGGCAGCCCCATGATCTGGACAGTGTGACCAGTGTGGACTGTTGCAGAATTTAATAACTTATTGCTAAAAATGGCTATTGCAGAGAAGGAAAAATGTTCCCCTGGGGGAAAAAAAATGGAGAAAAAAAGAATGAGTGGACACTCCATTTTCAACAGAGTTCCACAGGTAGTGCCATGACCCCCTTTGAATACCAGGGGAACTTTCCTTCCTGGTGTTTCTTGTAATGTTGCTCACACATTTTGATCCATCCTGAGGGATCTTCCCCTGGTGCTCCCAGCCTGGCTTGGAAAGGGAATATAAAGCTCCTACCTGTGTTGGCTTTAAGGGCTTTTTTTCTATCCAACTTCTGTATAAAATTGCAAAATCCATGGTAACTGCCAAACAATAATTGCCACACAATTGCCAATTATTTCATAGATCTGTTCTCATTACAGCAGCTAGGCTTATTTATAAAAAAAAAAAAAGAAAACCATTGAAGACAATTCCATAAGCCCTTCTTGAAATTATGTTTTCTGCAGGTCAGAAATATTCTGTATTTTCCCCAGATATTGTGCTACACTGCAAGTACAACACGAGTGCTCTTTGTTCACTCAAGTTCTACAGTTCATTAGCTAGTACTTACAGTAGATTCATGAATTACATCATTTTTGCAGCAGATGTGCTTTCACAAATGTGTTTCTGCTTTGTTAGGGAGGAAAAGAGATGGATGAAGCCTTGGATCTCCTGTCTGATTCCCTGGGACAGAGGGAACCTGACCCTGATGAGAACAAACCAGTTGTGGATAAAGTGAAGGTAAGAAAAGACATTCTGAAACTTAAGCAATTTGGGAAGAAGGGTGGGAGGGAATAAACCAAACCAACAAAAAAAAAACCTCCAAACCCCCCAGAATCTGCAATGGTTCCCATACGCTCAGAGGAGTATATGGCATTGGGATTTTAGATGTTGTAAGAGTAAGGTTATTGGAGAAAAAAGTCCATGCTCTTACGTATAGATATATCAACCACTTTTTAGTCTTCTGGATTACCTGTGTTCTGTGAAAAATGATGATTTGGTTAATATACTTCAGCCACTTGAGGCAAGTGTTGAAATGTTATGGAAGATTTGAAATAATTTTAGTTCAGTGCCTTTCATTGCCATTATTCTCATCATTTTTCAGGTGTGTTCTCAGGCCTCAGTTTCTAAAATCGATTTTCTGGCCCTCTTTTTGTCAAGCTTTGACTTTCATAACCATAAGTTCACTTAATCAGGCACATTTTTAAACTTCCTTGTTTCTGCTGGTTTTGTCTTCATTTAGTCTCTCATAAAATCCTATAAAGGCCCTTCTGCTAACAAGAAAATAGAATTCTGCATAATAGTAGTAATAGTAGTAATAAATTGTAATTTGAAATAGCTAAGGTAAAGTACATTACTGGGGAAAATCAAAATCACCATATACTGCTTTCCATAAGTTTAGGCTGGAATCTTAGCTGGAGAAAAAAGAAAAAAGATATACTAAAATGTCTGCATTAAGAAAGACAAAAATGTTCTTTAACAGTCTGCTGAAAAACATCCTTGTGGTGTTCTGTGTATGGTGTGTTCCTGGTATGCTGCCAAAAATCAGAGCAGCATAAGTTGAAAAATAAATGGAGTTTTAAAAACTTTCAGGCATAAAACACGCTTCATAGGGAAATGAATATATGGGGGATTTCTCAGTAGTTTTAAAATTTTAAAGTAAAAAGGATATCTGTCCTGAGTGTGATATGCCCTCTGACTTATTGATTGCTAGTATTTTTAACATGGGTATTAAAGTTTTTAAAATCTAAATACTTTTCAGGAAAAGGCTAAATCTGAGCGCAGAGACAAGCTTGGAGAGAGGGATGAAACAATCCCACCTGACTATCGGAAACTTCTGGAGTCAGGTGAGCAGGTAAGGAAAAACTTCCCTAGTTTTTATTTGCAACGGAGGAAATTTAGTCTATTTGAGCCAGTCTGTCCTCTTTGGGATTACAAGTGGAATAAGTGAGTGTCTGTACTGAGTTATGCTAAAAAACATGGAAATATCCTTCAGTGAGAGTAGCTCTATCATCACATGCTTATAAATCAAAAAACAAAAGGGAGGGAAAAAAAAGTTTTGGTCTTGTTTTGTTGGTGGTTTTTTCTTTTTCACCTGGGCAGTCTGAACAAATAAATCACTTTGAACTACTAAAGAAATCCATTCAGAATGGTGCAGGTTCATTGGCAAGCTCTGAACACCCATTAGTGCCATATGTAAATACTTGTATTTTAAAACTAATCTGTCTGGTTCAAAATGAGTGAGGAACTGCTTTTTTTTTCCTTCCCAAGAGTAAACCAGCAAAGCCAACAGCAAAGGATGATGTGAAACACAAAGGAAAGAAGGTAACATTTATGATGGGGTTTATTGAGGGGTTTTTTTTATATTTATGATATTTATTCTCTGTTTTTTTCATGCTGTGGTCTTTGATTTTGTTTCAAAGTTGTGTCACTGTAGGCTTAAGGGGTGATTAATTGCAAATACTCATAAATGAAGGCAGGAACAGGAGCAGTAGTGGACAGTAAAACTTTTTTGAGGAGTAACTCTTCACAAAAATGCAGTTTTTATGTACAACAGCATTATGAATGTTCAGGAAATCATGCCTCTTGGGAGCCTCAAATAGATATCTCTAACATATGTATGGAGTTCAGGTGTGCTTTTCTTTAAGAAAAGGGATAATTAAAGCAGACATAAATTCCTGAAGCACTATTTTGACTGTAGGAAGCTGGGTTGCACATTTTGTAACTTCAAAATTAAAATTATTGCAGAAACCTATGGATGACAGTGCAGCTATTGATGCCTTATCAGGTGACTTTGATACTTGTGCAAAGGCTCCTGCTGCACCCCAGCACTCAAAGGTAGGACATTTTCTGCTAATAACTTGTAAAATAAACAGTTTTTCACTCCTCGCTTTTCCTTGCAGTAGCTCATTTTAGGTTTACAGAAAGCCTGTCCAGATGCAGGGGTTGTGTCATTTCTGCAGTGGAAGTTGGATGTACTTTGTTGTGTACTAAATATTGTTGGATGTATTTTTGTGTTCTAAATATTTGGAAGAAGGAATGTTTGTGGTAATTATAGCCTTTCAGACAGGCTTGGAGAAGTAAATTGAGCAGAGAAATGTGGTAACAGTTTTTTAAGTGTTCATAAACTGCAGAGAGGCAGAGAAACCTTTGCTCAATGATAGGAGGCACTGTGTAGCAATGGTTGTTGGCTGGAGCTGAGACACAGCCCAAGAGGGTTTTGTAGAGAGAAAAGCAGGGAGCAGCAAAGACTTTCAGATGTGTTAGGGAAAACAGTAGAGTTGACAAGAAGAAAGGAGAAGGAATGGACTGGAGAGGCCCTGCAACTGAGAAAAGGAGCAGCAGCTTTGAAACTGAGGTTCAAATCAGCTGAATTCCTGGGAGGAAAGAGCTGTTTCCAAAGAGCTCTGCTGGCCACTGCAGTGCTTCCCCCAGGGCCTTCCCTCAGTCAGCTGAAGGAAGGTCCATTGGTCTTTCAAGTGCTGCTTCATCTGCTTGTGAAATCCAGGGCTAAATCTGCTGCTGCAGCATTATTGCTGGTGGTAAATACAAAATCTGCCCATCTCTACCAGGTTTTTCTGATGCAGTCCCCTGTCAGCACGGCCTGTGCTGCTGCCAGACCCATTCAAAAGATTGTGTTTTGGCAGATGTCAAAGCAGGAGCCACCAGTGCTCTATTCTCCTTGTAACTGTAATTATTTTTTTTTCTTTGGAGTGTAGGACAAAAGTGGAAAGGAATCTACGACCACTAAACCAGGCTCCAAGGATAAAGGAAAGCCCAGAGACCCTAAAACGGTACAAACACATTTATTGTAGTATGGACAGTCATACTACAAGAGGGGCAGAGGAGCAGCTGGATTTTGGGCTCAAATTACAGGGTTGTTATTTTGGGGGGAGTTTTACATCAATATGTTGAATTTGATCCATTTTTGTAAATATGCATATAGGAGAAAGGCCCCTCTCTATTTCAAGAGAAATTGGCAGTTAAACAGGGGCAAAAATATACATATCTTTCAGACAGAGTGTTGTCCTCTGAGGGGGTTGCTCAGTGCTCCACAGGCTTCTCCTTCCCTTTGTAGATCTAAGAGTCCCACTTTGCATGTCTATAGCTGCCTTGGGCAGGATCCCCACCACCTCTCTCATTTCTTGACAGTTTTGAGTAACAGCGTCCCAAAAGTGATTAAAAAGTGCTCCAACAACTACAGCCAGGTTCCCAAGTTATTATAATAAATTATTTTTTAAAATTAATGAAGACCTACATACTTTCATTAAAAGAGTATGAATTAACATGGTGGGGAAAGGTAGGCAGCTGTTTCTATATTCAAAAAAAAAGGAAAAAAAAAAGGGGGGGCAGAAGGGGAAGGTAAAAAGGGTTGTTTAGTTTTTTTTATCCAGAAGTAGAGAAAATTGATTCAGGTCAGGGTGAAGCTTGTTCCATCATGTTGTTCTCACAGAGGGTATGTGCAGTAGATGCCTGAATCAGATGATTGCATCTGTCCTGGGAGTTTTACATTTCACATGTCAGTGATGGGATTTCTGGTTGTTGTTATTATTAAATCACCACAGGTGCCTTTTTTGAGACCCCAGAACTGACTTGCAGCTCTCAGTGTAAAATTGAGGGGTGTCTTTATCTCCTCTTCAGGAGGATGTTCTGAGCTGTGGCCTGATCACTGTTGTGGATAAAAGGGTGTTTAGGAACAGGGAATGATGAGGTCAGGCACAACCCACCCTGTCTGAAGGAAAGCAATTGATGGTGAAAAGGTGAAAATATTTGTACACAGTAGGAGTCACAAATACTCTTGCTAAACTATCTGTATTTCAGGCGCAGTTTGTATTTATGTATGAACTGTGACTCTGACGAGTGTCTTGTCACTGCCTGATTTCAGGTTTAACTTGGTTCAGTTTCTCATTGTCTCATCCTCTCTTCAGGCAAAGGGACAGTCCTCCAGCAGCAAATCTGAGAAGCAGAAAACAAGCTAAACGTTAACCTTGCCAGGTGAGATTTCTTCTTCCCTGCTCCCTGGGCTACCACAAAGACAATTTCATGCTTGTGAATTAAAGCTGAGTTTTGCTAGCAGTTTTTGAGCCAAACCAAGACATGGTTAAAACTGCTGCTAAATCAGAATGCTTGGGATGACTTTGCACTTCAGGGTTCCCAGGCAGGAAAGCTTTTTCACACCCATTATCCATTCAGTATTTACAGAACTACTTCACGGAACTAAACTCCTTTAGGCTGGTGGAATTCCAAGCATTCCAAGGTGTAACATGCTGCTTCCCTAAGACATTTTCACAGAGTAATGAGGATCTCAGCTGGGAGTTTTGATCTTTAGGATATTGACCTTGTGTCATTACCTCTGCTCTGGACCCATCTGGAGGCTTAGTTTCCATAATTCTTCCCAGATTTACATTGTGAGTTTTATTTCCAATTAACAGAAGATGAGCACTCTGACTTTATTTTTTTTGTTTGTTTGTTTTCTCCCCCCACCAGGATCCTGCTGCATCGTGTAAAATGTCTTCTTTCTGTGGGTGGATGATTATTCCTGAGGAACAAAAGCTGATGGCAAAAGCACATAGTTTTTCTGGGTGGTTTTTGTACAGTGATACTTGCTGGACTTTTCCTCATCTTTTCTTTTTTTCCCAGTAGTAGACTCAGGTTTGTTTCTTTCCCCCAGCAATTCAGTTTATTTGGACTCACATAGTCTGACTTAGTTGTAATTTCCTTCAGCATTCAGGGGGAAAGAATGCTTTCTATTTGCAGGAAATATATTGCATCAATGAAGAGCTATGCCAAAAAGAAAAAAAAAGAGAAAAAATATCTGCAGACTTTTGCACATAATCTTCACATAGTGCCTGTAAATCTCTGAAGAGTTCATATGTGCTAGCATTTTTTAACGTTGCAGTGGATGCATTAAGTATTCTGGAACATAGTGAGCTTTAGTTACTCTCAGCTGGGCTGTGCAGCCTTCTGCTCAGGCCAGTTCCTGGTGGGAAGCTGCAGGCCAGCTGTGGGGTGGCTAAAGAGTGAGAAATTGGGGATTAGCTGCTTCTTCCAGCACGTCTGGACATCAAGCAGGTATTTGGGATGCTGCCTTTAGCAGTAGTTAAAACACACTAGGGCAGGACTTCTTTTTTTTTTTTTTAACTATTATTATTACCATTATTTCCAATTGTATCTGTACTGTTATCTCATAATTTCAGGAGTCTCCTGGACTGAACAAATCACAAATGTAACACAGAGGGTGGGGAATGAAAGGAGGGGCGCGAGCCCCAGCAGCGATCAAAGCTCAGGTCCAGTGTTGGGCTCCTTTTTATCTTATTTTGCACTGTTTCCAGTCCTCCTGTTCCTGGCACTCCATCAGGGAATGCAGGGGATGGGGCTGAAGGTGTTGCTGCAGGGAGCAAAGCCCCATTCCTGCTGTTCCCTGCAAGGACAGGCACGGCCAGGCGCCTCTCACGGGCCTCCGTGGGCTTTCCTCCGCCTCCCTGCCCTGCAGAATGTCCTTCTGCTCATCCTGACACGTGCACAGCTTTGCCCTGGGCTGGCAAGGGGAGGCCACTGGCAGCAGAGCCCGGGCTCTGCAGGCAGAGATGGCACAGGGACTGAAGTTGGGGATATTTTGACTCGTGACTGTACTTGCAGTCTGCACCGTGCCACTCCAATAAAGGTTTTAAGGATGCACTGTGCCCTTCCTGGCTTTTCATTCATCACCGCTGCTGTCAGGCAGAAGAAAGCCTAGAAATAAAAAAAAACTTCACAAATGTTAGCATATTAAAATTGAATCTAACATTTCAAAAATAATCCTGCAAAATACAGAATTGCAGAATCAGGTAGGTTGGGAAAGACCTTTGAGATCATGAGGTCCAAGCGATGACTGAACACCAGCTTGTCAGCCACACCATGGCACTGGGTGACACATCCAGCCTTTTCTTAAACACCTCCTGCAACTCCACCACCTCCCTGGACAGCCCCTTCCAGTGCCCAATCCATCTTTCTTTACATTTTGGTGACACTTTCCATGTTGGTGGCTCCAGGAAAGCCTTCACAAGATCAGCAAGACCCTGCTACATTTTTTTTTGCCCCTTTTCCTTTGCCTTTCAAAGCTGCATCGTAGCTGACCAAGAGCAAATCTAACTTTTTAACTGCTACCATGCTGGGAGGCAGCTGTAAGAGCAAGATGCAATTCACTGAAATTGTTTGTGCCCAGATAAATTGACAGGTCCTGAAATACCTGTGTGTGAGGTCCCATCTCTTCTGTAGGAGGGCTGCAGTGCACTTGGGAGAACAGGCACATCCCAAGTTAAAGGGTGGGGAGGGAATAATAAGAGAGGGCTCTGGGGTACCAGGAAGGCCACCTAATTTTGCCCTCAGAACTGAGAAGTTAAAAGCAGAAAGCAGAAATGACATTTACTGCTCAAAAAAAGAAGTGAATGCACAAAAGGGGACAAAAAAAAGACCTTGCAGAAAAATCACCTGCAATTTGAGTTTTTGTCAAATTCCCCATTAGGCTCTTAAGATGCTTTAAAAGCAGCAGTTGACAATGCTTGAATAGCACAAAATGTCACTGGCGTGACGCAGAGCTTTCTCAGAATTCCTGATTTACATATAAATATATGTATATATTTAAAAATGCATGGAATTTGGCATGAGCAGGAGGAAGTGGTGCTTTCTGCAGGGTTTTGTCAGACCTGCTGGCTCTCAGCAGTGCAACAGGGAGAGGGTTTGGACTCCTTGGGCAGGCTTGATCTCCAGGTGGGAGAAAAGGGAGGCATGGTCAAGTCAAATGCTTGGGATTAATTCTAGATTATGGGGTTTTTTTTCCCCTCTTCAGTCTTTACCTCTGTTAAAATTCCAACTGTTTGGGCACAGCCATGAGGAAGCTGAGACAGGCTGGAAGCACACAGGAAATAAACACCAGGGACTCAATGTCAAGGGCATGTTGCAAGAGCAAGGAAATCAAGTGCCCTCAAGCACAAATGGCAATTAACAGATTTGGGTTTAAATTCAATAGAAAAATAAGAGTTTTCAGCAGGAAAAACGGAGCAAGTGTGCCTTTAAAAACAGAAACTCCACCAATAAAAACCCAACCAACCTCCAAGGTTTCAGCCTTTTTTGGGACTGGATGTGGCACTGGCTGTCAGGGGCGGATAAAAGGCAGCATTCCATGGCCCTGCAGGTGACACACGAGAGCCACCAGGGCTTGCCGAGTGTCCCCTGCAGTGACACGCTCCGGCCACGCCCCTTTCCCCACTGGCCCCGCCTCCTTCGCGTGACCACGCCCCTTTTCCAGCTCCGAAACCTCCGCCCTCAAGCGCCACGCGCACCTCCCATTGGCCAGCGGCGCCGGCTCGCGCCCGCCGCGGCCTCCCATTGGCTGCGGGTGCCTCTGTTGTTGTTATTGCTGTTACTGCTGTAAACAGGAGCGGAGCGGTGTCACCTGCCAGCTCTGTCACCTCTGGTCACCTTTGGTCAGCTCTGATCACCTTTGGTCTTTTCTGGTCACCTCTGGTCAGCTCTGGTAACCGCTGATCACCGCTGGTCACCTTTTGTCCCCTCTTACCGCCTCTTATCGCCTCTTACCACGCCTCATCTCTCACCCGTTACCTATTTTCACCGCTCGCTCCTTGTCAACTCCTTGTCCCCTGTCGCCGCTCGCTTGCCGGAGCTCGACCCTCGCTCGCCCGGGCCATGTCCCTGCGCAGGCTGCCCGGGCTGGCGGCCGTGTCCCCGCTGCCCTCCCCGGGCACGGCCCCGCTCACGCCGCTGCCGCCGGACAGGGCTGAGAGCCCGGACAGGTGAGGGGGTGACCGGGGAGGGATCGGGCTGGCTTTGTCCAGGGACTCCCCGGATGGGACATGGGACACAAAAGTGTCCGAGGGCTCTTTTGGGGATGCTCTCGTTCACCTCCAGCCGCCGGGCCACTGACCCTTCCCCGTCCCGACCGCCCGCAGGTACCGGGACACCCCGAGGAGGGGACACGGGCGGCTGTGGCACCCGCTGGCCCCGGAGCCGCTGGCCTCGGACCGTCCCCGTCCCCGGGACTCGGTGTCCTGGCAGCCCAGGGATGCAGGTGAGGGATGCGGCCGCTCCGCCCCACGGCCGTCCCCAAAGTCGTGCCGAGGGTGTCGCAGAGGGGTCGGGGGTGTCCCGGCAGGGCTTGGCCGAGGGGGTGGTGGCGGGGAAGCTCCTGGGGAGCGTTGGGCAGCAACCCGTACCCGGAGCTCTGCCGGGAACCGCTCCCCTGGGGACACCGCTCAGGGTGACACGCGACATCCCGTGCGGCGCCGCTGCTCCCAACGGCGCTGCCACTCGCGGCTCCCGGCCTGGCCACATCCTGCCCGGAGCTCCGGGCTGCGGCCGGGATCCCATCCCCACACCCTGTCCCTTGTTCCCCCGCAGGATCGGGGCCGGACTCCCAGACGCAGCAGAGCCCCGTGCAGGAAGAGTGAGTGGCCCGATCCCTGTGTCCCCCCGGGGACAGACAGACAGACAGCCGCTGTCCCTGCCTCGCCTCTCCGGAGCAGCAGGGCTCGGTCTCAGCCTGGCTGGGGGCTGCGCATCTGGCTGTGACCCCCATCTGTGTCTGGGGGTGACAACCTGGGCTGCTTGGGGGGGACGCGGATGGACCCCCCGTAAATCCCATCTCTGCTCTCCCCACAGCTTCCAGAAAACCATCGCGGAGTTTGGGAGAGCTCTCAAAGAGTACGTCGGGGGGCTCTGTCCCTGCGGCACATGAATGCCAGGCTGTCCCCGTGTCCGGGCTGTCCCTGTCCCAAAAGCCGGGCTGTCCCTGTACCCAGGCTGTCCCTGTCCCAAAAGCCAGGCTGTCCCCGTGTCCGGGCTGTCCCTGTCCCAGACACAAAAGCCAGGCTGTCCCTGTGTCCGGGCTGTCCCTATCCCAAAAGCCAGGCTGTCCTCGAGCTCGGGCTATCCCTGTCCCAGACCCAAAAGCCAGGCTGTCCCCGTGTCCAGGCTGTCCCCGTGCTCTGTCCTTGTCCCTGTTCCAAAAGCCAGGCTGTCCCCGTGTCCAGGCTGTCCCTGTCCCAGACCCAAAAGCCAGGCTGTCCCGTGTCCAGGCTGTCCCTGTCCCAAAAGCCGGGCTGTCCCCGTGTCCCTCCTGGTGTCTCACTCAGGCCATTGGTGCTCGCTCAATGCCTGGAAGTGCTGTTGCCCCAGGTCCCTTTGGGGAACAGCCCTGGGGAGGTCTTACCCAACCCTGAGACATAGGGGACAGAGGTGACAATGGCAGAGGGGTGGGACACAGCGGTCAGGGACGCCTGCAGTCATTCGATGCTTCCCTTTCCCGGCTCTTGCATCAGGAAGCTCCTTGGCCAGAGGATCAGCTCCTTGCCGGTGAGTGCTCCAGGATCCTGCCGGGTCTCCGGCCGAGCCGGGACGAGGAGGATGGAGCCAGGGCTGTGCAGCACCGCTCATCCCCTGGCTGTCCCGCAGCAGTGCCAGCTGGAAGCCAGCCCGGTGCTGAAGGACATCTCCCAGCTCCAGGTGCGCAGGGACAGAGTGCAGCAGCGCCAGAGCGAGCCCGAGGATGAGGTGAGGGGCGCCAGGTGAAACCTGTGGGGGTCAGGGAGGGGACACTGGGGTGCTGACGCCGTGTCGTCCCCCCCCCCCCCGCTGCAGGAAGGTTTTGTCCCCAAGAAGCTGCAGAGGCTGGGCCAGCGGAGCCGATTGCCCGCCGGCCACGGGGCTGCCAGGAGGGATCTCCTTGCCAAGAGCCCCTGCGGCGCTCCAGAGCTGCTGGTGAGAGAGGCTGGAGCGATCAGGAGGAGTCACGGATGGGTGATCACGGGCAAATTGGCATTTGCTGCTCCAACCTGCCCTGGAGGCGTGTGCATGTGGGCTGGTCACCCTGGGGTCACCCGGGGGACACCCTGACTCCAAAGCTGCGAGGCACTGGGAGGTGGATGGATCTTGGGTACGGGATCCGTCCCTGACCGAGGGGTGGGAAGCAGCTGGAATCCCCTTCACGATCTCCTCTGCTTTTTCCCCAAGTTCCCCCAGCTGCCGCCGTGGCAGAGCGATGCCACCGTGCCCCAGGGCATGGAGAAGCCGGTGTCCACGCCAGTGATGAAGAAGGAGGAGGCAAAGCTGGTACGTGGCGACCTTTGGCAGTGGATGGAGCCCCACAGTCCCCTCTTGGGGGCTCCGAAGGGGGGTCCCTGGGCTGGGGGCAGCTCGGTGAGCAGCCTCAGCCCTGGAGCTGGAGGCTTGCCAGACCCCTAGGCAGCAGCGCGGGCTCTCCCCACAGCGTCCGGGCAAGCGCGGCCGGGGCCGGCAGCTCTTCCTCTCTCCCTCGGTTCCCGGCAGTGTCGCCGGGCCCCTCCCGAAGCCGGGACCCCCCTCGGACAGGGACAGCCCTGCCAATGCCCAGCGGCAGAGCAGGGGGGCCGGAAGCCCTGAGCAGGAGGCGTCGCTGGAGCCGGTGGGTGATGGCGAAGGTGTGGGGGGAGAGCCAGCCTGTTCCTGGCAGCACTGGGACACTGTGCCAGGGCCCCTGCTGACATCTGGGGCTGTCTCTGGTTGGTGCCTCCGCAGGAAGCACGGCTGGAGCCCTGCAGGTCTGCCCAGCTCCAGGAGATGGAGAACCTGCTGGCCAACGATGACCAGGAGCTCATTGGGGACTTCTCCAAGGTAGGGCCACCAGGATGGGGCAGCTCCGGGGGTGCTGTCCCCGTTATTCTGAGCAGGGACCATCATCGGAGCCCCGCAGTGCCGCCAAAGAGAGCTCAAAGTGAGCTGGTGGCCCTTGCTTGGGGACACGGGGCCTTGGGGCTGTGACCTTGCAGGGAGTGAAGAGCCCCCTCACTGCTCCTCTGCTCCGTGCCCGTGCCACAGGCACATTCGTCTGTCCCTTCCCCGCCCAGGGATGCAGAACCGGCCACGGGGGGCTCCTGGGCTGGGGGGACAGTCCCACCCCCTGGGACAGAGCTGAGCCCAGGGTTTGTCTCCTCCAGCCTCACCTCCTGCCGACGGTGGAGGGCAAGGACCCGGGCCTGAAGTACATCTCCCCTGGCACGGTAAGAGGACAGCCACCCTTCCGCCTGTCCCCCCGCCCCGCCCGGCCCCATGTGTCCCCCCTTGGTGACCCACTTCCCCCGCAGCTGGCGGCGGTGCTGTCGGGAAACTACAGCAGCTTCATCGGGAGCAGCGTCGTCGTGGATTGCCGGTACCCCTACGAGTACGAGGGAGGCCATGTCAAGGTCAGAACCCCACCCCATGGCCTCGGGGCTGGGAGGAAAGGGGGGTGTCCAACCTCCAACCAGCCCCAGAGTGCTGAGCCCATCCTGGGAGGTGTGGAGACAATAGGGATTCAGGATGCCCCAGAATCTGTTGAGTAACCTCCAAGATTAAGCAGCCCCCCCAAAGATGCTGAGTTCTCAGAGAGGAGTGAAGCAGCCCCCCCAGAATGCTGGGCTCTCAGCTGGAGTGAAGCAGCCCCCCCAAAGATGCTGAGCTCTCAGACAGGAGTGAAGCAGCCCCTCCAGAGCCCCCGGAGGGGTTGAGCAGCCCCCCATGAAGGGTCCCGAGTCACCTGGAGGGGTGGAACAGCCCCTGAAAAGTGCCAAGCCTCCCCACAAAGGGTTGATTCCCAAGTGGAACGAGGAGCATGATGGTGGGGGAGGCTGGGGGGCAATGTTCTTGGGTCCCTGGAGAAAATGAAATTGGAGGCAGAAGGGGAAAAGGCGCCTGGTGTCCCTCCCCAGGGCGCTGTCAACCTGCCGCTGCAGCGGGACGTGGAGGAATTCCTGCTGGAGCGCCCCATCGTGCCCCAGGAGGGCGGCAAGAGGGTGATCATCATCTTCCACTGCGAGTTATCTGTCGAGCGGGGGCCCAAAATGTGAGTGAGGGCACGGGGGGCCCACAGGGGTGTGTGTGTGTACCTGCCACACCCCCCCGCACCCCCGGCCGGGGCTGATGCCGTGGGCTTTGCCCGGCCGCAGGTGCAAATTCTTGCGGGAGAGGGATCGCTCCCGCCACGAGTACCCGCAGCTGCACTACCCCGAGCTCTACGTCCTGAAGGGGGGGTACCGCGAGTTCTTCTTCCAGTTCCCGGTGAGTTCCCTGCCGGTGTCCCCGCGATGGCAGGAGGGCAGGAGTTGGGAGGGGATGGATGGGGGGCACAGGGCAGCGGGGAGGGGCGGCTCTGGCTCAGAGCATCTTCCCTGCCGTGGGAAGGGATCTCGGCGCTGACGGGGACGTGGGTTGCAGGGCCACTGCGAGCCCCGGGACTATCGGCCCATGGAGCACCCGGCGTTCAAGGAGGAGCTGCGCAAGTTCCGCGGGCAGAGCCGGCGCGGGCGGCGGGCACTCTCCATCCTCTGAGCGCCCCGGGAGAACGCCGGAGCTGGGATTGTAGGAAGGGTTCCCTTGGATGGGGGATGCACCTCAGCTTGGGCTGGCTTGTCGATGAGTTTGGGATGGTATTTAGTGTTAGGATTGGTATTTAGCGTTAGGATTGGGTATTTAGTGTATTGGGTATTTAGGATTGGGTTTGCGTTTGTTTGCTGTTATAAATATTTTTTTGTCTATTGTTATGAATATTTTTTGTGTTTATTGTTATGCTTTTTCGGTTGTTAGTATAATTGTTTGTTTGTTGTTATAAATATTTTTGTGTTACTTGTTATAAATATTTTTGTGTTCCTCGTTATAAATATTTTTGTTTTTATTGCTATGAAATTTTGGTTATTGGTATATTTGCTTATTGGGTATATTGGTATATTTGGTATATTGATATATTGGGTTTTGGTTATTGGTTATTTGCTTATTTGTTTGTTTGTTCATGATAAATATTTTTATGTTTATTGCTATGAAATTTTGGTTATTGGCATATTTGCTTATTTGGTATATTGGTATATTTGGTATATTGGTATATTTGCTTATTGATATATTTGCTTTTTTGTTTGTTTGTTCATTATAAATACTTTTGTGTTGCCCGTTACAAATATTTTTGTGTTTGTCTGTTGTTGGGGCCGTTTGTCGCAGTCTCTGTTAATAAATTCCTCTTACAGGAGAACAAACGCAGCTCCTGAGCTCTCCAGTTTGGGGTCAGGGCTCATGGGGGCACTCAGGAGCATCAACCCCTCAAATTCTGAGAAACAATTCCCAATGACCTGTTAAAATATGCTGTGGGGGGGAAAAGATAATATCAAAGCAAATTAACTTTATATAAAGGGTTACCGCAACAGTTTGGCTGTCACACAATACATTCCCTCACTTGTAAATAAGAAGGACTATTTATTTAATTGCTGATATCTTTTAAATTTCCCTTGAAATGCTAAAACGTTGACCTTCTGGTCTACAGGTTCATAGGCCCTCTGGTATCCATGGCACCTGCCTTGCTATGGATCTATGTCATAGTAACAAAACACCAAACCTGACTCTTTCTCCAGGAGTCTTTATATGCTAAAGCTTCAGCAGGCTTTGGTGCTCCACAGCTACCATAAAATAATGATAATAATATTATATCACTAAGTAATTTTTCATTACAGAGAGGAATTTACCACCACGAGAAATGGGAAATATAATCTACACTGCCACCCTTTGTGACGTGGCTGTGAAATACACAATGACTAAATAGCAAACAAAACCAATGAGTATGGTAATGCTTCATCATAACCCCATTTTAAACAGGCTGCTGAGTAACTTTGGCATGGAAACAGCATGACAGCAAAAGCATATTGCCTGAAACTCACTTAGTGTTTATCTGAGCAGTGTCACAAAGAAGCCAGGAAGGAATTTTCATCGTGGGCTGCCAGCAAGAGGGATTTCCCTGAAGGATGCTGTGCTCAGACCAGTGATGAAGACCAAACTTTCTGTGTGGAACCCTTGTCCTAGCACAGCCAGGAGGACACAGTTATAAAAGCCGCCTGCAAAGGTTTTAGGCTGCCCACATGGATCTGCAGCCACCCAGTGTTAGGCTCAGCTCTGTAAAATCCTCCATAAATAATTGCATTTGACCCATACTTATTATTCTGGGACACTCCTGGCCTGCTCTTTACCCTATGCATGATCAGGAAACTGAACCAGACCTGCTCATTCTGCTGCAGATCCTTGAAAATTGAGTTTTCTGGGACTGCTGGATCTTGCTAGCAGCTCAGAGCTCATTAGTGAATCTAATTTAACATCCTGGCAGTGTACAACTGCTTCCCACAGCATGCATGGACACATAGCAGCCCCTGGATTTGGAAGCCCCACAGCAATGGTGTTCCCACTGTTCCAACTGGAGACTGAGCACAACTCTCTGAAAGGAAATAGTGACATTTTTTTCTGCCTCTGGTTTTTTCCCTCCACTGCTCTTTCTTACATCTGTTCTAGGCCTCTAACAAACCAGCAAAGGGCTGTTAGTGCCCTGAGAGCCCATGACATGGTATCTTTGACCAAAAAAATAATCCAAATAATCAGTCTCCAGTCTTCAAAGGCATTTCCTGGAGCAGCTGCTGCTGGGGACAGCCCTGTTCTGAGTGAGGTGGGCTGTGTGACTCAGTGTGCCTGGTACGCAGGCAGCCCAGGAGTGCTGTGGTGCGATGTAATAGCCTGTCTCAGTTATCCCGGTTCTTTTCCCCAGGTGTGTCAATCACCTCTCCTTTCCCCCACCCTGACCCCTGCTGAGTGCTGTCTGTCAGTCCTGGCATTCCAGAAGGGCATCAAGTGATTGGCAGAGTTCAAAAGATGCCTTACACCCCTGGAGGACATGGGGCCATCCTGGTGTCATTTGTCCCCTGAGACTTCTCCCCCCTACCTGGTTGGTGGGATCCCTGCCCCTTTCCTCCCCCTCTCCCCAGGGTTAAAAGGAACAGCAATCATGCAGTTCGAGAAGTTCTGTTAGAGCTGTTACTGGATTCAGAGGCCTGTGGGCCAGGAATAAAGCTCTGGATCGACTCCTTTCCTTCATCCTCACCTTAAAGCTTCTCTGCCAAGGCAAACCCGAGCTCCTGCATGTCTAGACTTGTCTCTAGCGCCCAGCTGCAGCATCCAGTTTAGCCAAAGGTGTCTCTGAAGTGAAAACACCACAGTTGCTGCCTTTTGGTCAAGCAGCAAGGGCCAGACAAGCCCAGGCACTTCTCTTCTGGCTATATTGGTATTTAATTCCAATATAGGAGTGCTGCCAGAAATAGGAAGAATAGAAGTTTGTGTCTCAGCTATTCCAGAGTCAGGATCTCTCCAGGCTCCTGTGTGACCAAACTGCTCTCCAAGAGATGGCAGAGAATCAGCCTTTGGCACAAAGCTCATCTGCCTGTTTCATTTACATAAAGAGTAGGACAGGGTCAGAACACCCATTTCTCGCTCCCCAGATTTGTGTTACCTTATCATGCCCAACCATACTGTGGAGTTTTCTTCTTGCTGCCAGTCTTTAGCCCTGCAAAATCCGGCAAGCCAAGGCATCAGGTCCATCATCCACTGCTGCTTTTCTAAGAGGGCACACAAGAACACACAACACTGCCTTTGCAGAGGTGCAGAAATGCAACTTTCAACCTTTCTGTAATCCTCTTATTGTCCCCCAGGCTCACACACCCTGAATTTTGCTTTTTACCTTACCTCAGTCACTGTAGTCCTAATTTTTTCTTTTCTTTGAACGCGCAGGAAGTCCTCATGCCACATGTAAAATTCAGCCTGGCCTTCTGCTGACAGTTTCCTTCTCCATCATCTGGCTTAAGCCCCTTCTCTCTCCCACACTCTCACCTGGTTGTGCCTCCCTCTCTTTTCTGCTGCCCCATCATCCTCCAAGACCAAGTCCATGGCCCCAGACTTGCGCACCATGTATGATCCACACCTCTCCTCTCTCAGGGTCTCTCGCTGCTCAGAGAGACCCTGAGATGCGTTAGAAAGTCTCTTTTCCCAGCCTGGCAGTCGAAGAAGGAGTCAGAGCTCTTAATTTCTCAGTCTCAAGGTTGTTTGTTTCTTATCTATAAAATTCTTTCTCCTGTCCTGTCGTGGTCCACTCAGCAAGACAGTCCAAGGCACTCTGCCTGCCCCTGGGCAGTGTTATCTTTTTATACTAAAAACTACGGGTACAATATTTACCATAACTTCCCAATACCTATCACCTATGTTAGACAGTGAGTTTCTACTCTAAACCAATCTAAAAGTGCCAGCACCACAGCAGAAGATGGAGGCCAAGAAGAAGAAGAAGGAGAAAGGCTGGACACACTCAGATTCCCTAATCTTGTCTCCTGAACCTCCATTCTAAAAACCCCAAAAAATCTATTTTTCACCCATGATAAATTCACTGTCATTCTACTTAAACTTTCATGGCTTGTAATTCTTAATATAAAGGTTCGTAATTGTTTTTTCCAAGGGCTAAATCTAAGGTACAGGGGTCTTGGGCTCTGTGCCAAGGTCTCTGAGCCCCCTGACATGATCTTGAGTCCTCCAGGGCAGCCAGAGGAATTTCCTGGGTTCTGACACTCCTCCACCCCGACTTTTCCCCCAGGTCACTTCTCCTCCATCTCAGACTTGAGGTGTCACACAGCCACGGCTGCGCACCCCAGCTCTGCTCCTGAAACTTGGGACAAAGTTCCTCGCCTTTCCACCTCTCTCTCTTTCTCTCTGTCATTTGTCGAGCCAGATATAAAATCTGTCTGTCCCACAGATTAAACATCACCTGAGAGAAAGGAAAAAAGAATGGAAGCTGTCTCCAACTCTGGCTTGCCCTGATGGGGAAATGTATTGAAATCTCTGCCCTGCCTTTTGTGAGATCAGTCGATGACCTGTTCTGCAGCTGTTTTAAGCTTTAATCTCCTTGCTTTCTGCTGGCAACAGTTAAAGTGGGTGCAAGTTCCTTGCACATCCCTGCTGCAGTTCCTCTCTCTGTGGAGGAAACCAGGGGTGCCAATCCATAAAATGTCTTGGTGGGATTTTCTACTGCTCTTGGCTCTGACCCCCTCAGCAAACAAAGGGGAGGGCAGAAAGGCACTTTCAAGTAGTTTTAACCATCCCACCTTAAAATTACTTAAACAAGGAACTCTTATGTAGGGTGGGTTTGAACTTAACCCTTCAGGTACCGTGAATGTGGAAGTGGAAGATGCAGGGTCACTTGTTAGCACTGCATTCTCCACAAGACAACAAAAAACACAAATAGAAGCAGCACTTTGTCTACGTTTTCATTCAGAGGCAAAATCCAGACTCAGGTCTTGTGGTGATGTGGCAGAATCCCTGGGATGGTGCAGGCCATGTCAAAGCCAGTAGAAATGCTGGCAAATTCACACCCTCCATTTCTCTGGCTTGTCTTTGCTCCTCAGACCTTTGACAAAGTCGTCCAAATGTGCCCAACAACTTCTATTGGCCTGAGCAAAACTGCAACTACTTCAGAAGAGCTCAAAGTACTGGAAAGCCACAAGCCAACCTTGGCCCAAGTGGTTCAATTAAAGGCTGTGGCCATGGCATTCCAGAGATTTTCTCAACAGTACCTGATAATTGTATACTGTCACACCTGATTAATTTCAAATAGTTGTTAGAAACTTTTTTTAGCAGTTTTTTTTTAAGACTCAGCAATTCTCTTGCGAAGAGTGCTGCAGCCACACGTCCCCAGGAGGATCGGGGTAAAAACACTTTTAAAAATAAAATTCCCGGCGGATTAATTAAACCCTGCGGCTCGTTCGGCCAGCAAAAGACACGCTGGCTTTTCCATCCAGGAAAAAGATGCATCGCCTTCTCCTTGTTATGAATAAGAAGCTTGACCAATAAGAATAAGAATAAGAATAAGAAGCTAGGCCAATATGCAAGCAGCAATCAATTTATTAATTAATATGGTAAAGTATGAGCAATACAATGCTGGGTACAGTGGGGGAAGTTTTCCCTCCAACTGCACACTGATAGTTGAGGGTTACAGGTATTTATAGGGGTACTCATAAGCTTTCTCAGCAGTTTTTATTCCCAATTTTTACATCACAATTCTATACACTATTGTGATTTAGTTTTTCTCAGGATGTATCCCAGAAAGGAGTATTCCCAGATGGTGGTGGTCTGGTTTCTGAAAGAAGGAAGAAGCATCCCATCTGGTGAGGTCCAGCTCTCCAGATGTGGGTCCAGCTTTTGATTGCAAGGATTATAAATCTCATAACAGTGATGTCCAGCTTCCCTTGGTCGAAACCATAAATCCTTGAGGTGATGTTCATCTTCCTATCTCAAGCTGTTTTTCTCTGCTTTATTAAGGTGTGAGATAAGCATATTTCCTTTATTTATATTCCAAAGCTATAGTTTCAAGGATACAGCAATATCCTAAAAGTATAGTTCAAAAGTTTATTATTGCAGAGCTCTTTAAGGATTAACTACAAGCAAAAAGCAACATCCTTAATGCTTTAATTCCAGTGCTCCTAAATAAACCAAGGTTAATTGCAAACAAGAGATAGATTCAAAGGCCTTCTTCCATGCTTTACTTTCCTCAGTTATTATTAGAATTCGCAACTGTCCTATTGTTGGTCTCTGCACATATCACAATCACAAATACACACGTTGCCTGTATGTACCTGACACGAAACACAGCTTTGTATTTTACATCCTCGGGCCGGGCAGACTGAAGGGACACAGTGCCATCAGCTGGGCACTGGCAGCCACCATGCAAGCGCTTTTCCAGCCAGGAAGGGTGGCAGGAGCTCACTCCACCGCATCCCCTCCCTGGAGAAGTTCCTCGCACAGACAGCAGCACCCGCAGAGCCTGTGCCCGCCCCGGGTGAGGAGAGCAAGCCAGCACAAAACCAGGATTAGCAGCTCCTGAGCCCATTAAGAGGACAGCAGCTAATCCTTGCTGCAAAGGAGCTTTAGGGACCTTGTGTCCTGCAAGGTGCACCAGCATTTATTACCTGTTTCGGGCTGGGATTGAGTTAATTTTCCTCTAGGCTGCTGGGAAGGGCTGGTTTTGGCTCTGTGCTGGAAACAGTCTTGACAGCCCAGGTGTTGGAACCCAGGGCACAGGGAGTGTCTCCCTGCCTGTCCTGAGAAGTCCTGACTGCCAGGTGAACACTGCTTTTAACCTTCATCCACGGAGAAAGCTTCCAAGACTTTGGGATGAATTGGAATCTACGAGTGTGTGAAGTAGATTGTAGTATAGGTTATCACAGGGTGAAAAAACTTAGAGCTTTGGGATTTTAATACAGAGGTAGATAGAAGACAAGATGGAGGACTTTGGGTGTTGTCTGATCTCCTTGTTCTTCTGTGGGAACCCAGGAAATTCCTCTGGCTGCCCTGGAGGACTCAAAACACTGTCAGGGGGCTCAGAGACCTTGGCACAGAGCCCAAGACCCCTGTGCCTTTGATTTAGCCCTTGGAAAAAACAATTACCAACGTTTATATGAAGAATTACAAGCCATGACAGTTTAAGCAGAATGATAGTGAACTTATCACGGGGTGAAAAATAGATTTTTGGGGGTTTTTAGAATGGGAGTTCAGGGAGCAAGATGGAGGAATCTGGGTGTGTCCAGCCTTTCTCCTTCTTCTTCTTGGCCTCCATCTTCTGCTGTGATGCTGGCAGTCTTAGATTGGTTTAGAGTAGAAACTCACTGTCTAACATGGGTGATAGGTATTGGGAAGTTATGGTCAATAATGTACATGTAGTTTTTAATACAAAAAGCTAACACCACCTCTGAGGCGGGCAGTGTGCCTGGAACTGTCCTGCTGGACGGACCTCGGCAGGACAGGAGAGAGAATTTTACAGATAGGGAACAACAACCTTGAGACCGAGAAATGAAGAGTTCTGACTCCTTCTTTGAGTGCCAGGCTGGGAAAAGAGACTTTCTAACACTTCTTGGGGTCACTCTGACCAGCAGAGACCCCAAGATTCTTCATCTACTCCATTTTCTGCTGTGTTGGGAGCACTGAGTAATTGGTTAGAAAGAGCTGCAATGCACATGTTGCGTGAACAAACAAATTAATTATTGGTAGAAAGGTAGAAACAAAATATGTTATAAGAGTTAATTGGACAAAATAGTTTTAAAAGACCTTGAACATGTGTGTCTTGTGACTTTTGATCCCCTTCTCCTTGTACACTACGTCTGGTGTGCCCATGGAGTGCTGAACTGTTGATAAGAGAAAAAATAAACAACAACCTGAAGACCAAAAAAAAACCCACCAAAAGTCCCATCCATCTCTCAATCCTGGCACAGAACTTTTTAGGGGTCTCCCCATCAGAGGGATCCTCAGGGAAGGTTTCCACACCCAGGGATCTATTTGTTATTGCTGAAGAGAACTTGCACAGCATCAAAACCTTTCCTGCTTCTCACACCGCCCTGCCAGTGGGGGAGATGCACAAGGATCTGGGAGGAGGCACAGCTGGGAGAGCTGATCCCAATTGACCAGAGGGATATTCCAGACCATATCGTGTCGGGGTCAGCAGGCAGAGCTGGGGGGAGAAGGAGGAAGGGGCTGTGTTTGGAGGGATGGCCTTTGTCTTCCCAAGCCACCTTGATGGAGCCTGGCTTTCCTGGACATGGCTGAACACTGCCTGCCCATGGTGAATGAATTCCTCATTTTGCTTTCCTTGTGTATATTTTTAAAGATTCAAAACCTCATTTGACACCATATTTATACTGGGCATGAAGGTAGCACTAAGTGAAGAGCTATTCAAATCTCGGGTTTGTGGTTTTTTTTGGTCTCATCCCACAAGTTTTCTCACTTTCACACTTTTGATTCTCTCCCCCATCCAGCTGGTGGGGCAGTCAGTGCGTGGCTGTGTGATGGTTGGTTGCCAGGTGGGGTTAAAACTACAATATGTGTATAAAACTAGAAAGGAAATGGAATTTAATGGGAATTCCAGGGGAGAAAAAAAAAATCTGAATTTATCTTAAACTTTTGAA
The DNA here is from genome assembly GCF_901933205.1 of Camarhynchus parvulus. Taxonomy (NCBI): domain Eukaryota; kingdom Metazoa; phylum Chordata; class Aves; order Passeriformes; family Thraupidae; genus Camarhynchus; species Camarhynchus parvulus. The sequence continues at coordinate 9,985,904 of NC_044601.1, forward strand.
CTTTTTTTTTAAACTTTTAAACTTTTTTAAGCTTAAACTGTATTTATCTTGTCCCATGAGTTTTATCACTTTTACCCTTCTAATTCTCTCCCCAGTCCTGGTGCAGGGACAGTGAGTGAGCAGTTGTTGGCCAGGGTTCGATCAGTGACATCAGTGGTGGCCCTGGCCCTAGCAGCAATCTGCCATGGAGGCAAAAGCTTCTGCCCACAATTTGCTCTGGGACCTCTGAAAAAGCAATGGGAGGTCCACGTGACAAGCTGGAGAAGCAGTATTCCTTAATCTTTAATGGCCAGAGGAGTGCAGCTGAGTGCATAGCCCAGCAAAAAGTGCAGACAGCCTTGAAAACCTCATTAATTGTGCTCCTTGTCTTCCAAACCACAACTGGCCTCTCCACTGGAGTATGCCAGCACATCCCTCCCTGAAGGGGAGAGCTCTTATTTTCTCTTCTCCTCTTACCTTCTGCTACATGAAAAAGCCAGGCAGCTGCACACCCTTTTCCCCAGGTGTGCTTGCTATTATGCCAGGTAAAAAAAACCAACAAACTCCCTTTCTCTTCTTTTCCCCTCTTTTTGTTACCTCTGTAGTTTATCTCCTCACTGCCTGCCTTCCTTCTGCTGCTGTCTGGCTGCAGGGCATCTCAAACCTGGTTTTAAAATGTAAAGTGATTTTCTGACTGTGTGGCTCTGAGCCAAGCCTTCACAGGCAGTGGCTAGGAAAATGCACTTATTCCCTGTCCTCTGAGGTGGGTCAAAGCTTATTCCAAGAGCTGCTTTGGCATGAGAGCAAAAGAAAACTTCAGAAACTGACAAAGCAATGTGATTTGAAGGACTTAGACTTCAGCTTCATGGGTGGGTGACTCCTGACCACTGTCCATGGAATGAGTATTTTTGTTTCTTTCCAGCAGCTCTCATGGACTCCTCTGGCTCTGCCTAATTTGAGCCATGTATGTGGATGTATCCTAGTTATACAGGAAATAGGTATATCCTATTTATAAAGGAAATATTTATACAAATATTTTCTCTCCTAAGAGCTTCTCTTTCTCTCTCTCTCTCTTTCTCTCTCTCCCCCTCTCTCTCTCAGGGGTTGTTAAAGGAATTTTCCAGCCTGACCATTCAGACACTCTGGGATGAACCACACTCCCACTACCCAAATCTTTAACTGCTGAAGCCGTTTCACAGCACACAGTGAGAGGGGTCAGAAAAGAAAGAAACTCACAGTAGTTAAGTGAAATTGAAGGCCAAACTCGACTGAACCGGGTCCCTTCGAAACTTACCCAATGGAATGATTAGTAGGAAAAAGAAATTCACAGCAGGGCCATGTCCCAGCCATGGCACAAGCCTTGTCAAGGCACTGCTGTGATACCAGAGCAGCACAGGGCAATGCATGGCATAAGCAGAACTGATTTTGCTGGGCTTGGATATTCCCTTTTATCCCCACAGCTCACGAAATTTAATGCCAGGCCAATTTTCAAGGATGGAGAATGTCTATTTTCTTTCAGTCCTGGCTACCATGAGCTCTGTACCACCTTGTGGCACTGAAGGTTGTTTCCTGCAGGCTTGGATGTACCCAAAACGTGCAGCACCTATTTCCTCTGCAGCCACATGCAGTTTTTGTTACCACTCTGAACAGGACTGTGACCCAGGCACAGCCCTGAGGGGCTCTGTGACACCTCTGGTGCCATGGTAGAAGTTTGTCTCAAAGGGGGACCAGGGTCTGACAAAGGAGCTGACTTAAAAAACGGGTGTGAAATGGTGTGTGGTGCTCAAGGGAAAGTCATGCATGGTGTCAATATCCAGAGTGTGAAACCTAGGGAAGTGGGAGAGAAAAGGAATGTGGATTTTAACCAATAAAATGTGCTCTGGAGAGCACAAGGCGTCTAACTGATTAGTTTAGCTATGGTTCTCTGTCATTTCTTCTGGAATATTTTTAATTGTAAGAATGATTTGTAAGAACATAAGGAGTACCAGGAGCCTGTACAGGTGTTTTCAACAAAAACCCACAAAATTAATCTGCAAGGGGCAGGATGTTTATGTCCTCTGGAAGAGGCTGTGTTTCAACACCAGGTCAGAAATTCTCTCCTCCAGGAGCTCCTGTGGGCCAGCCTGTCCTGCATCCACTGTCTGTCCAGATCACTGTGCTTGCAGGAATCAGGTTTCTACCCAGGCAAACAGCAAAACTTCCAAATCCAAGTGCTGTGATTGACAAAGGAAGTGCTCCATGCCACATTTCCTTTTTTGTGTGTGGGGGGTTTTTTTGGTTTTTTTTTTTTGGGGGTGGGGGGGTTTGTTTGGTTGGTTTGTTTGTTTGTTTGTTGTTGTTGTTGATGGTTTGGGGTTTTTTTGTTTTTTATTTTTTTGGTGGTTGGTTTGGTTTGGTTTGGTTTGGTTTGGTTTGGTTTGGTTTGGTTTTTTTGGGGTTTTGGTTTTTTTGGGGTTTTGGTTTTTTTGGGGTTTTTTGTTTGTTTGGTTTTGGTTTTTGGGGTTTTTCCCTTCCCCTCAGAAATATCCAAAGTTTGAACTCCAGGCTGCAGGGAGCAGGTGGGGAGAGAGCTAGGACAGCCACGCTGCTACCTGGTACAGGATGTGTCCTTAAAGGGTTCAGACTCCCAAGTTTTTCTGTCACATTGATGATGTGAAGCTGGGGTTGAGGACAAAAAGGTTTCATCCCACCTATCCTGATTTATGATGCACTAAGTGATGACTGTGGGTTTTACATCAATCTCACTAAACTCTTTTCCTCCCTCCTTGCAGTTCCACTGGCGACAGCTTTACCACTGACTTGGAGTGCTTTAAATGATAAAAATACTATTTTTAAAGATTCAAACACTCATTTGACACCATATTTATACTGGGCATGAAGGTAGCACTAAGTGAAGAGCTATTCAAATCTCAGGGTTTGTGGGTTTTTTTGTCTCATCCCACAAGTTTTCTCACTTTTATGCTTCTGATTCTCTCCCCCATCCAGCCGGTGGGGCAGTGAGTGCGTGGCTGTGTGATGGTTGGTTGCCAAGGTGAAGTTAAAACTACAATATGTGTATAAAACTAGAAAGGAAATGGATTTCAATGGGAATTCCAGGGGAGAAAAATCAGTTGCTCAAGTCTCAGAACACATTTTACTTTCCCCTGTTTCTAACTGGAAATTACTACCGAGAAAACCCATGAAGAATCAAAGCTCTGCTATACTAAGTGTAGGTACATAACACACAGTTCTTATCACAGAGCTGTGCTTGTGTGCAGATTTTAAATTCAAATAGGTGCAGAGCCTACAGTAGAAACAATAAAGCAGATCTGATAGTCACAGCTTTCTCTGCGCGCACACAAATAAAACCTCACTGTGCCTCCTCCAGTGCAAGGGCTGATTCAGAGAGCTGAGGGAAAGCCTGTTGTCCTCTGCCCAGCCCTCTGCTCTTGCTGTGCAGCAGAACCCTACGAAACAGGCTGCAGAAGCTGTTAGTGGGAAGCAGGGAACTTGACAAACCTTGTTTTCTTGGGTTGTGATGGAAACGCTGCATTAATTGCATCCGAAGACAAACGAGCCATCAGCAGAGTGACTTCAGAGGCTTTGCTGCTCATCGAGGTAATGAAGTGATAAACAAGCATTGTCATGATCTTCCAGCCCACCCACAGCGACTCCCTGCAGGCAGCTCAGCCATTTCCAGGTAGTTTGATGGGTGGAAAACCGGGGAAGTGTATGGTTCTCAGATTATTTCATGCCCTGCTCGCAGAGGCTTCTCTGCTGCTCCACCGACCTCCCCCTGGCTGGCTGCTTGTGCTGGTGGCTCCCGGCCTTCTCCAAATAGGGACAAAATAGGGAAAAACCAAGAAAGGAATGATGCATGCAAGAAAAGCCTGCACAATGAAGAGCCTGCTGAGGCAGTTTGTGACTCACTCCTTGCTTTGTCTGCTTACAGACCCCAAAAACACAGGAAGGCTCCAGGTTGGTGATTGCAGATTTAGTTTGACCACCCCAAAAAAAGGGTTTCCAAAGGCACAGTGACCTGGAGCTGCCCAGGGAGAGGGGTTAGCTGGTGCCAGAGCCACGCTGAGTTGCACATTAGAGCTGCTTCTCAAAGCCAGCTTAAAGAATATTTACTGCGTCATAAAGGCCTTCTTCCTCTCCTGTTATTTGGTTAGCTTGGTTTCTCAGAAAGAGTTTTTGTGTAATTTTTAACTACTTCCAAGCCTTCTTCCATACAGAATGCAACAAGCTGCTGCCTCCTGACATTACATATACATTCATCTGGCACTGCAAATAAATTAAAGTGTTGTGGTCCGGCTATTGTTTGAAAAAACCACAAAAACAGCCTTATCTTACGCCTGGAGCAGCAAGAATAGTGTGTTAATATTCTATTTCTTGTGACATTCAAGATAGTAAGTGCTTTTTGGAGGTGGCCAGGTGAGGCTAACTCTTGGTTTATGCTTCAGGGGTAAAGTGTAAGGAAACACTGTGTTTGGTGGCAGAAGAAAACTGCTCAGGCAAAAATGCCTCCCTTAAAATTCTAAGCCTTGTTTCAAAGAAAAAATTGTTAAAGAGATGCATCTAATTCCCCACCCTGCATGGAGATGGATAAAATGCAACTTCTACTTGTATTATTTGTGGTTGCCCTAGCTGGTCCATTATTGTTTTGGGGGCCTGAAGTATTTCTTCCCCCTCCAACTTCTTGCCATTGTTTCCTTCGGGTCTTCTGTCTGTGACATTTCTTTTTGGCCTAAAATACATGAAGATTGTTAACTTTGAAGACATTTTTTATCCCCTCTAGCACCACCACCTGCGACAGGACCTTACCACCCTCAGAAGGAAGAATTTTATTCCCAATGCTTAATCTAACCCTGCCCTGTGCCAGTGAGAAGCCATTTCCCCTGGCCCTGTCACCCTAGGTCCTTGTAAATTCTCTCTCTCCATCTTTCTTGTTGGCTGCTTCAGGTATGGGGATTAGGTCTGCCCACAGCCCTCTCCTCTCCAGGCTGAACAATCTTGTATGGGATGTGTTCCACCCCTCTGGTGCCCTTCTCTGGACTCATTATCACAAGAGTGCTGGAGAAACCCACAAAACTCTGGAAATATTTCTCCATTATGACATTTCCCCTCCTCTCACAGTTTAGAAAGGAATTTGTGATCGAATCTTCCTGCACAATCCAACCTGGAATTAAGAAATGGTCCCACAGCTCCAGAAATCAATTTAACCACCCACCCCAGTACACCCCAGAGGGTTTCAGTGTTACCCCTGGGTGTCTGGCCACAGGCACTATTTCTTACCCTGCTGCCTCTCAGGCCAAGAGATGAAAAAATCTCATTGGATTTTAGTATTTTGTTTCTAAACTGTTTGGGGAAAACCTTGATTTATGAGCTCATGGTCATTGTCTTTGCCTCTGGACAGCCAGAGGCATGGCATGACCAGACTTGATTTTCTCTCATCTTCTGACTGGCTGCAAATTGAAACTACCACTACCAGCCCAGGTTGTGGGTGCTAATTAGAAAAAAATAAGATATCAGGTACTTGGAGAAAACACAAATATTCAAACCACAGCCAAGGCCCTGCCTGGTGCCAGTGAATGCAGCCCCAGGAGGTCTCTGGATGGAGCTGGGGAGACTGGAGCAATGCTGCTGCATCCTCCTGCCCTGGATTTGTGTCAAGCGTAATTTATGCCCTTTGAACTGACTGACTTTCACAGCATTAAATTGCTGTATTGTGATATAGCAATGCTTAGTGCAAGCAAAAAGATGCTTTAAGTAGGTAATAAGCAGAAATATTATAGTAAGGCTATGAAAAGCATGGTAGTAATAAATGACACGGTTATGAAGGTTTCTTTTTAGGTGAACAGAGAGGGGGAATTGTGGGAATCCACAAAATTAGAGGGTTTTGGGAAAGCTGCAAAAGGCAGGCCTCAGAGACAGCAGAACTGTGATTAGAACAAAGCAGTAGCCATGAGATAGGTCAGCAGAAAAATTATTTAAAAGTAGAAAAGCAAGGACAAATAGAACAATGGTGTGTGTATTAATGCTTGTCTAGAGTAAGTCCCTAAGCTACAGAAAAGTATATCTAGCAAGATATGAGCAAGTTCTAAGCTTAATACTGGAGCTCTGTGCATTGTGTTTTAAGACTTACAAGCAGGTATTGTATTTGAAATAAGCAAGCATTGCTTTAACAAAAGAGACGTGTGCTTGTAGTGGTTGGATAGAACTACTGTCAATATGCTTTTGCTTTGTGTGATTGGTCAAAAAACTTAAAAACTAAGTTGTAACATTAAGTTCTTTGTCTGCTGCCTGGGATGTGAGATGCTGGCATCTTCCCATTGTCATTAACACGGAATGAGACCGATACTGAAAAACAACACAGCTCAAGGCACGTTCCACAGCAGTCCCATCCCATTTGTGATTTGTATATAGACCTCTGCTGACGTCAAAGCTGATAATGGAGAAGGCACAGCCGGGGTGGGAGGGGACTCACAGAGGCAGAGATGGCCTTAGAGAGGCAGCCTTTGCCACCTTCACTGGCAGGGGGCAAAATCTCCCCACACTGGTGAATTTCCACACTGGAAGCGGGCTCCTATTGCCGTGTCCATGCCAAAAGAGCTGCTTTTTAATTCCAGCACAGTGCTCAGAGCTGCCAGGAAACCACCACACTGCACTCCAGCCCAGTGGCTGCATCTCTGCCAAATGCCATCATCATCATCATGAAGTTACTATTCCTTTCCAACACCACAGCTTTGGAAAAAGAGAAAAATCTCCCTAAGATTGGATTAGTGAGATGTGAGCTAAAGTAAAGCTGCCTCGCAGGACATCCAACCTCATACAAACGTCATGGAATGATGTCCAGAGAAGAGAACGGAGCTGGGGAAGGGAATGGAGCCCCAGGAGAGGCTGAGGGAGCTGGGAAGGGGTGCAGCCTGGAGCAAAGGAGGCTCAGGGGGGACCTTGTGGCTCCACACAGCTCCTGCCAGGAGGGACAGCCAGGGGGGTCGGGCTGTGCTCCCAAATCCAACTGGACCATCCAGTGCAGGGACACCTGGAGCAGGTGACACAGGAACACATCCAGATGGAGTCTGAATGTCTTCAGAGAGGCAGCCCTCCCCAAAAGTGTGGAAAATGATTGCATTATAGATATGTAATGTGACGGTGTTCACAGGGGTCCGAGGATGAGGGAAGAGATGAGGATCTGACTCCATGTTTCAGAAGGCTTGATTTATTATTTTATGATATGTATTATATTAAAACTATACTAAAAGAATAGAGGAAAGGATTTCACCAGAAGGCTAGCTAAGAATAGCAAAAGGAAGAATGAATAACAAAGGCTTGTGTCTCAGACAGAAAGTCTGAGCCAGCTGGGCTGTGATTGGCCATTAATTAGAAACAACCACATGAGATCAATCACAGATCCACCTGTTGCATTCCACAGCAGCAGATAATCATTGTTTACATTTTGTTCCTGAGGCCTCTCAGCTTCTCAGAAGGAAAAATCCCAAGGAAAGGATTTTTCAGAAAATATCATGGCTACAATGTAATGTGTCAGAGGGTCTCCTAGGCAACTTCCAAACCTCTTGGTCACTTAGGGCACGAGCATTTCAAGCACTGAGCACAGGTAAGCTGCATTGCACAGTAATTTCTTGCACAGCTATCACTGTTTCTTGTGTTTAATGCATCTCCACGAATTTTGACAGCCTTGTCTGTGTCACAGTTATTGTCTTTAGGTCTCCTCCTTCACCTCTAAATAATTTCCTGCACTTAAGTATCATTATTCCTTCGGTTGTACAATTATGCCACCCCCTTAAAATCCATGCTATATTTGGGCATGAAGAACACGCTGTTGGAAGCATCCACTCTTTTTTATTTCCTTTTAAACCAAAAATAACCGGTAATGAAAGGAATAAACGCCCACAAAGTCTCAGTATTGCCCTGTTACACAGCAGCCACTGAGACCCCAGGTCAGAAGCAGCTTCTCCAACAAAGACTTGCTGGAGGAGATTCAAAGTGAGAGGAACAGTGGATTTGTCTTTACAAACAAGCTGTGGGTCTGCTGGTGGATAAAACCAGCACTGAGAGATAAAAGATACAATGGGAAGGATTCTACTGATTGATGACTGGAAAAAGATATTTGCTTTTACAAATAAAGTTCAGGTTTGCTGGTAAATGAAATTATACTTTGAAAGATGAAAGAAACAATGGGTAAGAAAAATCCCTAAATCCCATAAGAATTAAAAATGAAAAGGGAGGCTTATACATTATACAAATGCCTGGTATCAGGCATATTGGGAAGTCTGTACCTCCGAAGTACCTCAGCCAATGGGGAAAGAGAGAAGGGAAATGTGGCCCGGAAATTGGGATAAAAAGGGAGGCTGCGTCCTCCAGAAACGTGAGAGATCCCAGGGGAATGCCCCATGGCCTCTCTCTTTATTTGAATGAAGTAAAAGGACTCCTCTGTCTCCTTTTTAGACATAAACCTCTGGTGTTTACAGATTAATTTTCCTAACAAAAGAAATGCTGGTGGGTGAGCTGACCAGTGTCCTGCCATTCTCAATGGAAAAACTGAGGGGGAAGATCTGGTGTGAAGTTTATGACAGTGAGCACCACCAAGATGAGTTTGGAGGTACTGGTATGAATTGGAGGTATCGGTATGGATTGACGGAGACGCTTTCTCAGGGCGAACGGAGCAGCACCCCCCACGCCGCCCATCTCCGCTCCGGGGCCGGGACTCGAACCCGCAGCACGGAGGCTGCGGGCGGGCGCGCAGGCGCGCGCAGGCCCGGTGCGTGCGGGGCGGGGCGCGCGGGCGCTCATCCCGCGGGAGCGGCGGCGGCGCTGGGAGCGCGTCCCCGCTCCGCGCGTCCCCGCTCCGCCGGCCCGGCCGCACCGAGCCGCAGACATGGACGAGGAGCGGGTGAGTCCCGGCGGGGCAGGGGTTGCGGGCCGCCCGGGAGAACGGCGGGGCGTTTCCCCGGCATTTCCCGGCGCTTCCCGGCGCTCGGCCTGGGAAGAGGCGCGGTGCGGGAGGGCAGCGGCGCGGGGAAGGGATGCTGCCGACGGAGTTGTGGGGGATCCCGAGTCCGCTTCCCTGCTGGGTGTGTCTCCCTCCTTCTGGAGACGTTCCGGTGTGAGCCTGCTCTGCCACAGGGATTGGGTTGATGCTTTCCAGCCTTGGCTGTTCCGCGGTTTTCTGGAATGAAGTGCTCCAGCGGTTGTGGAGCTCTTTCATTCTGTGTATTCCTGTCATAAGTAATTATGGTGCGTGCGTAAGCCCTTCTGTTTGCCATTGATGTCATCTAGTGTGGAAGGGAACTAATGCATAAAAGGGTTTTGTTGGGGATTTTTTTTTTCCGGCGTGGTTGCTGCCTGCCCTGTAATTCATTCTTTGCATTTCTTGCCATCAGACCCCTCGGGGAGCTCACTGAAGGGCAGAGATGCGCGCACCCAAGCGTTGGGGCTTTCTTGAACAGATATTCCTGTGCAGAAAGTTGTGGTTCAGCCTTTTGGCTTCCAGTCCCTCGGTGCAGAAGGGCTCCTCGTTCTGTGTCCTGTGGATGCTGTGCTTTACTCAGCTTGGGTCTGTGTGTGTGAGGTGTGAGTAATTTGGTGCTGATAATGAAATTTACAGATCTGAAATTTGGTGTTGATGATGAAATTTACAGATCTGAAATTTACTGTAAATTACAGAAATTTACAGTAGTTTTCTCTTGCTAAAGCCAAGCCCCAGCACTGTAGGAGTTACTGGGAAGTTACTGAGGAAATTAACTGTATCCCAGACAGATACCGAACTTGCTGTGAGTTCACAGCTGGCAGCCCAAACCTTCAGCAAATCCAGCTCCTCATCCTAAGCAAGCAACACCCTAAATCACAAAACACCGTAATTCCGTATAACTTATTTTACATAAAACTTACTTATGCTAATGTCTCTGAAGGTGTGCTTTGGAATGTGAGATGTGAAATGCCATAAAAGGTGTGTTTCTGGTAGGAACTGTCAATTTGAGTCTGTCTGCCTGCTCCATGTGAGATTTGTCCCTCTGGGGGAAGAGTAAATGAGGAGTGACCCTTTTGTGGATGTTTCTCAGGGGGGTCATTGATCGTATTTGAGTCTCAGAGGTTCTGGATGCAGCAGTAAAACTGCAGTGGATCTTGTATTTTACAGTACCTTCTCTGCCAATGGTAAATTTGGTAATGTCACCTGTACTGTATGAAGTTCTTCAGACTCTAGCAGCCTCACTGTGTTGACAAGTGCGGGAGTTTAAATTAATGGAAGCTAGGCAAGCATGACCTCCTTGAAATTTGATCTGGATATGAAGGTTATAATGTCTCGTGATTTTGTCCTAGACCCAGGACTGTTTCAGAAACTGTTCTGCCTGCAGCCAGCTCATGAGCCTTCAGCGTGATCTTGAGCAACTTTGTAACTTGCTTCTTATGCAGCATTGCCGTGATTGTTTAATTTATCAAAGTTTAGTTTTTATGACGTGCCTGTCTGCTTCAAGAGGTGCCATGTCATGTTAGTCACTCACTTTCAAAGGTGGCTGTTCTGTTTTTATCCACCTGGCAAGACTGCAAACTACATGTTGTAGGGCTTCCTTATATTTTTTCTATCCTTTTTTACTGCTCATCCTTTGCTCATCCGCACTCTTGCTTTACCAGTGGCATGTTCGAGTTGTTTTTCTTTTTTTTTTCCCCTAACAAAGTGCATTAGATTCAGAGAGGAAAATTAGGACACAAAAAGGAAAAACATCATGAAACTCACTGGCAGCGGCAAAAATTACCCCTGTAATAAACATTTCATGATGCTTTGAAAATCCATTTGAAACTGACCTCGCATAGAGAGGTCAGAGAGAAAGCTCAAAGAAAATTGGTTGAAATAGAATTCTGTGAAATACTGCATTCATCAGTGGGCAGTAGAATTAAATGTCCTTTAGTGCAGAAATACCAAGAAACTTTACTGGGCTTAGTGCTGTTGAAATTCTTCTATAAACTAATGTAAAACCTAGGCCTCATCTGCTGCTTACATTGATAATTTTTCTAGAAGCCTTTTTTCCATTAAATTATATTGGCTTTTTCAGAAATTCCCCTTAAAGGAAGAAATGGAAATATTGGAGCATGTTTTTAATTTGGCATGTATGGTATGTCTGGAAGGAAATCTATTTATTGCTTATTAGTGAAGAAAAAATTATGTTGGAAAATAGAGTAAGATAGTGGTTCCTAAGAGCAACCTTTGTTGTTTTGGTACCTTGTGCATTGGTGTTTTAGAAAAGTTCTCTCTAGTATTGGTGGATACTTTTAAAGAGCATTCATACTCATTAAAATTTCACCAAACCTGGTTGAATTTTGTAACTGAGAGATGGGTAGCTTTCTTAAAAAGAGCCATACCAACCCGCATTTAGTCAGCTAACTGTAACTTTAGGTGAAAATCTTCTTTAACAGCTGGTTTGCAGTTGCTGCCACGCGTTTGGCTGTGGAAAGGCCTTTTAAATGTTCCTCACATGTAGATACTCCCCTTTAACCAGGATGTGGCTATAAACCCAAGCAGCATTGTTCAGCACTGCACACAAGAACACTTTTCCCCCATATGCTGCAGCTGAGTAAGCCCTAAGATCCGTGCTGAAAGAGGATTGTGAGTTTTCCGTGTTCATCCAAATTGACAGTTGTGCTCATAGGATCTAAGGCTTATCTCCAGGCTATCTGGCCTGTGGAAACAATTGCCTCTGGTCAGTGGTGAATGCAGAAGCAGCTGGCTGGACAATGGCTATTCATCTGGCGTTCTGATGTGTACAAAACTGCCTTCAAACATGCTCAGTTTTCACCAGGCGAGGAGAAGGCTCAGTAATGAAGTGGTCAAGATTTTCTGTGCCTCTGTTTTCTGTGAGAAGCCAAGGTCTTGTTTCTGTTCCCCCCAGAGTCCAGACCTGAGTCAGTGCTGTCTGTTCTGTTGCCTCTGTGTGTAACACCATCCAACATCCGTGGTAGAAGCACTAAAATTTGTTTTTTCTACTTGTGGTTTAACTTCCTGGGTATGGCACTATTAAACAGGCAGGGGCTGGAGTACCCATAAATATCTCTTTGCAGATTTGTTGGCAGCTGCCTGGGGAGTTGTCAGGGGAAAGAGGAAGGAGCACAGCTTAGGAATAGTGGAGAAGTTCTTTAAATTTCGTGTAGTGTTGAGGTTCCCTGTGGGTGTTGTGAAAGGATAAAACATTTTTCTTGGTTTTAGCAAACAAATGTGGTCTGGATAGTACGTGGTTATTGAGAAACTGCTTCTGGGAGGGACTTTGCAACATCCCTTTGGTGGTCTGGTTGTTTCCAAGGTGTATTTTATTATCTCCCTGTGCCTTGGCTTTCTAAATTTTATCAAATAACAACATTAAGATGAGCATTTGAAACTCTGGATCAGCTGATTAAAAATTTATTAATTGAGACTATGTTTACCTGTCTTTTTAGAGTTAGATTTGCTTCTAAAACTTATCAGCCAGCCTGAGTTAAATTACAGAAAATTCTTAGTTAACTCCTCATATTATCCTTTGTTTCTACTTACATGTCCTGATATGCTTTAATAATACAACTTTACTTAAAATTCTTGAACAATACAACTTGACTTAATTTTATTAAGTACCAAGGATTGATGTGTTTTTGTCACATTCTTAGATTATGTGACTAGCTGCTCAACAAAATTAGACATGGTGGTCTTATTTAATTTAAAATAAGTTTTGGTGTACTTTAATAGTTTTGCTGGCTTCGTATGTATTTTGTCAGCTGAATCTACTGTTTTTTTAACTGCTGGGATGCACATCACTGAAATAACCTTCTCTTTCTCAGCTGTCAGTAGGCTTTCCTCTTTGAGGTCACTTTTAATTGGAATATAGAAATTACTCACCCAAAATATTTTCCCAGAATAAGTTTACAAATCACTTTTACAGATTTATTCTGCATGTAGAACAAACTGTCAGCATGGTTATTTCACAGTTGCTTCTTTTGACATGAGGAGACCTCAGCTTTTCTTCTGGGTTTCCTTTTACCAGCTTTAAAAATTTTCGTTGTTGGTTCTCTGTTTGGCTGCACAAGCACCAGCTTTTTCATCTGGAGCTGTGGTGCCAGTGGATATTTTGGTGCAGGTGACTTGTGTAGAAAAACATGTCAAACAGTGGGGTATCTTAAAGCAGGTTCTTGATTTCTCTCAGACTAACTCCTCAAGATCTTGCATGCTTCCTAGAGGTCTAATATTCTTTCACTGTCCTGAGAAAATGCCTTTTCTCATCTTGTCAGAACTGAATTTGCTGTAGGTGGAATGTCTGTGATGAATCGTCATGCCTGTTTAAATGGTGATGATTTGAAAAAAAAATTGCAAGACAATTTTTTACAACTTCTCTCACTTGTTTTGTAATTCTAGGAGACTCTGCAAAGGATTGTCAGTACTCTAGTGAACAAAAATGATGAAATTCACAACTTCATTGACATGCTGAACCATACAATATCAAATGTTCAGGTATTTATTTTAGGGTTCATAGCTTGTGTCTGAGAGGGGGGCACCTTTGTACTTTTGTTAGTCTCAAACTACGTACTGTCTAAAGGATGGGCTGTGAGAATCCAGTTCAAAATACATCTTCATGTTGGAACTAGATAGAAGAACATTTTATTTTTTAAGTCTGTCTCTAGATGACAGGTGTCGTGGCCTTGCATTTTGTGTAAAGAGGTTTTGTAGAACTTCCTTTGTGTGGGAAAGATAATCTTTAATCTGATGCAAGATCTGAGTCTCCCATTAGTGGAAATAGTCTCTATTTTCTGCTCTGTTTGGAAGACTGAAAGATGATACTTGAGAGAAAGTTCTTTCTGTTTTCACCAGTTTCAAATTGTTTGGCTCAAGTTTAGAGTTAGGCATGCCTGTTAGAGCATCTGCATGAGGATGAGGTTTAGGTTCCTTCAGCCTGTCAGTCAGCCAAAAGTTGTTTCATCCTAAAGCTGAGTCAGGTTGGCTGCAGAAATGGAAATTATCCAGCAAATCTTTAAACTGCCTTCTTGAGTGCAGTTTTTAGCATCAAATGAAATATTTTTATTTGGAACTGGGCAACTTCCTCCTTCCAAACTTCTAGCAATCCATATACGATTGTGCAAGGAAAATCAAGGCTTTTGGCGTGGAACAAAGTTGCCAAGTGTGCTGGTTTTGTGCAAGTTTGAGTATCATGGAATTTTCACAGATTGCAGCATTCAGTGTCCTGATGTAGAGTCTGCTTAGGAGACTGTTAGATCATTCCTAATATTTTTTCCCTTTTTGATAAGCTGAGCAGCAGTCACAAGGTATCCAGTGGTCATGGCAATACATATGTAGGGAATTGTGTGACCTTCAGTTTCTTGGCATTGTTTCCGGTGTAAACAGCATTTTCAATTCTCCTTTCAGGTAAACTCCTCTAATGCCATCAGCGAGCTGGATGAGGAGTTTGATGGTCTGTATTCTGTCCTACATGAGATGAAGGGGAGCATGGCCAACACTATTCAGCAAGAAGAAGCTCGTAAAATTCAAGCTCTGCAGGTAAATAAATAACTCCTTCTGAAAAAAATTTTGCATCTGCAAAGAAGCATTTTAAAACTTCCTCTGCTCCTGTTATGCTATCCCCATTTGTTACACAGCAATATTGATTTTCAGGATTGTCTTGTGACAGTTCCAGAGCTGGTAAAGTCACCATCTTTTTCAAGGCTATTGCTACACAGTCATTCAGTGATGAAGTGCAGTCCTGTAAATAGAAATTGTAGTGCACATGAATATAAGTGTTTATTTCTCTGCTTTCTGAAACCCTGAAGCTGGGGGAAACAGGACATTGAAATTAAATCTGGCTTTTAAGTCAGACTTCAGCTTTCCCCCCCTTGGATTTGTGGGATGTGCCAAGTATCACTGTGCACTTGTCAAGCATGGTGAAGTGAGGGCACTGTCAGGGGCCTTGGTTATATAAGGGAATAAGTTGTCACAAATGCATAACAAATCCATGAAGTTCCTAGGACTGGTGCCTCACAAACTGCTGGTTTTGTGGGAATACATCACATTATTCTTTCTGCTTTTGCTCCAGGATCAGCTGAGCCAGTGCAGTCGTGCCCTGGAGAGCTCAGAAGAGCTGCTGGAACTTGCTGTGCAGTCGCTGGACATAAAGAACCCCGTGGAGCTCTTAGAGGTAGAAAACATTGACTGGATGTCTGTGAGACAGGTGTTGACATCTGTCTTGATTTGAAATATCCTTTGCATTACTCTCCTGGACACTGCAAACTTACCAGGTGTACTTAAGAGTGAGGATAGACAGGTGCATAAAAATACTGTTCTGCTGAAAAGCCAAGTTAAACATTGTAGTCCTGAATTTTTATGCAATTTCTGTAAAACAAGTTGGCTTTTTTCTTATTTAGGGTGACGGGAAGGGAATACAGTGCCTTCTCCTGGACATCTGTCATTGTTAAGCAAACTTGCACAATGGCCCCAGAAAGGGAGGGTGAAATAACATGTATCTAACTGGAAGAATATACTTGCAAATTAGGGAAACAGTTCCACATATCCGCTGAATCAGTACAGTTATGCTTGCTACAGTAATCCTGCTGGTAGCAGTGGGATCAGCCACGCCAAATCCAAGGCCCAATTACTTTTTTTTTTCTCTCCACATTTTAATGGGAACAAGGACACAAATCAATTTGAAAGAGTGAGGGGGAAAGCTGTCTTCCTGTGTCAGTTTTACCTTTTGGATGCATGTTTGTGTGATGTCATGCTTTCTGGGTGCCAGCTTTGATTTATTTGCCTCTAAGAGCACCAATTCCTAAACAATATTTTTCTTCAGCTGGAGCTGTCCTTTCTGCCTTGTAGCAAGACATTAATTTGGCTCTTGAACTCTGTGCAAAATGCAGCTTTGACTTTCTTGGAAGTTGTTCTATTTCAGATTTCTCTAATGCCTTTTTTTTTCTAATCAAACACACCAAGGAAAGCTGTCTGAGCATTTGCTGGGGGAGAACCTCTTCAGATTTGGAGTCTGAAGATTAAGATACTGAAATCCAATTCAGTGAGCCCTAATATGTAGGATTTGATACTGGTATTACACTTGCACACTCGGGGATGATGTTTTAAGGTAATATTGCCTTAGCTATTAGGCAGCTAATTTTATTGCTCTCCTGGTAGGAGTAGCCAGTGTTCCTGAAGGGGCAGCTCCAGCCCTGACTCTTGTATATTCACAAATTTTCCTCGGATATTCCAGTGAATCAGTTCAGGAGCAAGTAGCATAAGATAATTTTATTTTTTTTCCCTATGTTATATTTTTGTGGCTTTATTCTCAGAATTAATTTACCTGGAAGTCAAAAGAACATGAGTGGCAGATTGCAGGGGGATTCAGTGTTTAGGTAGGATGTGATCAGACACTGCTGGGCAGCTCCTGTGGGATGGGCTGATCCTGCTCTGTCAGTAGCCTGGAAACAAAGTAAAGTCAGTGAAGTTAAGCTGGGACTGTCTTGCAGAAGATGTTGAGTCCTGGCTTCCTCATATTTTACAAGATATGGAAATGAAACCCAGAGATTTTGTTGGGAGGTATCTCTGTTTTATGCCATGTAGGAAAATCAGTCAGTAATTCCTACAGTAACTTTGTTTTGAGGTAAAGCAAAGCTGCCTCTTAAGCTAAATTATTTCTGAACACTTCGTTTGGTTTTTTTCTGCGTCCCATTTTATGACTATATAATCAATTTTGTAGCAGGGACAGCCTGATTTCCTATTTATTTTTCTCAATGAGATTTGTATTTAGTGAAAAATTGGGAAGTTCTCCACTTTTTACTTCAAACTGGGAAGCTGCCTGGTGATTCTTGGCTCTTTGAAAGGGAAAATAATTCAGCTGAATGAGCAACTGGATCAAGGAGCAGTGTTGAAGTGAGGCTTCAGCAGACACAACCAAGCCCTCACTACTTCAGCAATAATCTTTTGTCTTAGGTTTGCAGCTCCTTTTGGTGAAGGAGGGAGATTTTTCTCTTTCAACATACCAGTTGATATTTGTCTTTTAAATGTCATCACTTCTGCATCTGCTTCAGTGCTATTATTTGAGAAGAACTGTTATTTTTGAATGCTGATATACAGAGAGAGTATTATTGTACTTTTCCAACAACACTTTCTAACTTTTGGAGCAAAAGTTAGAATAAGTCCTGTTTTTTCTGATTGCTCAGGGCATGCATCCAGGTTGTGTAGTTCAGCAAGTCAGGCATGGTTAATGCCACAAATAAACACTTAGTTTCACAGAAAATACCATGGCAGTTAAATGTTAATGGCTTGGTTCTGTAGCTCTTTTAAAAAGCCATGGAGAGTAACTCAAAATTATTAAGAGAATTCTGAAAATACAAAATCACACTCAGAAAGTTGAGTAATTTGGAATTGGTTTGGTGTGGTTCTGGAAATCAGGTTTTTTCTCCCCCAGATGTTAGTGTTGCTGTGCTAACCCATGCTATTAACATGCTTCACAGGGCAGTTTATTTTGAGGAAAATGTTAAACTCATTTTGAACTTCAAATCTGAGCAATGCAGCAGAGATTGTTCTTGGCCTTCTTGCATGTTGCTGTCATTGATACTTGCATGGAAATACTAACTACTTTCTCTCTCTTCTCCCTGACATGCATCAAGGCTTCCAGACAGATCAAAGATAGGTACAGTACAAAATCTGTCACTTTTGTGTCTTTGAATTAATCTTATCCTTGAAAATGCATTTACTGTAAAAGGGCCATAGTCAGCTGTAATCAAATTCATTGACTCTTTTCTAAGTGTTAGTTATCACAGCTTCTGAGAGGGAACTAAAAACTTCTGTGCTGCTCATGTAGTATGGTTTTTCCTGGCTTTCTGTAACTTTAAATAAAAATATATTTTTGATGCAGGGAAGTGGAGCTCTGCATCAGCTGCTGCTGCAATTATTGTCTTTGAATATATATGTATATCATTAATTATTATTGTTAATAAGCTTATTATTAATACCTCATAGCTGAAATTTAACGATGTTTCAAGCTGACTCTGCCCCTTTTAGTTGTGAGAGACTCTTGTTGGTTTTTTGTTTTTCAAGTACTTAGAGACTTTTGCTAGCTAATTTTTCTTCAAAATGTAAAAAGTGTTGTAGCTGTTAAAATACTTTTGGTGACACTAGTACCATGAAATTATTTCTGGTAACTTTTCTTTGAACAATTGTTTAAAAAGCAAAACTTTGCTGTTTGAAAATCAATACTAAGGCCATTTTCTTTGCTTGGAAGAATATTAACTCCATTTCAAGAGTATGACCTTCTGGTTCAGAAAACTTTCTGTGGTGTACAAAATATTTTGAGAAGCAGCTCACAGAATGTTGTTGCTTTTTTGGACCAAATAGGTTGGCTTTCAATGTTCAGGGTTTTCAGTGAAGGCTCTGATTTACTGAATTCTCTGAATTTCTGTGTAAAATGAGTAATTGTTAGAGTTTAATTTAATCTTTGCTTTTCCAGAGGTAAAGATTTAGTATCCTTAACAGGTCAGAGGGAGAGTGGATAGTGTCAGTGATGGGACTTTTTAGTACTTTTTGTCAGTAATAAGCATCCTCTTCTGATTTCTTGAAATTATCACTAAATCCTTTGTGGTTCTCTGTCCAAGACTGGTGTCTGAGCAGAAGTTGAAAAGTTGTCTGAAGCCCACTGTTCCCTGGTGTTCTCTTACTGCTAATCAGAGGATTATTATTCCTTAAGGAGAGATTTTCTCTACCCATCTGGCTGAGCACTGATGTGCTAGGCAGCCCATGCTGAATTTCAGAGTGTGAGCTTTGTCTTGGGAAATCAATTGAATTGTCTTTCATGATGTTCAGCTCAGTCTCATAATTGTCTCATACCTCAAAATTGCAAAGCTCATCACTCCTGACTTGCATATATCTTTAATATTAAACTTCACATTTCCTCTTCCTTCCACACTACTAGATTTTTTGGTTTTTGGTGTTCTTTGATGTATCTGTGGTTAGCATACAATCTCTCTTACATACTAGTGGAGTGCAGGAAGCAGTATGTATTAGGTGTTCAAAAGGTGCCACACATCAGTGGGTGTAAAATGGATTCAGGTCTTGGCAGTTTTGTGGCATATATATTACTTTGTAATTGAGAATCTTTTTTTTAAAGGAGGAATTGGGATCTCTGTGCAGTCTGAATCAATGTTACTCAAAATCTGCTTCATGGCCTGGTATCTTCAGAGTTAGAGAATTACATGAGAGCCTTGGGGGGTTTTGGGGGGTTTTTTGGTGGTGTAGTTGGAGTACAAAAATGTCTTGGGGGCGTTCGTAATAGTACGCAGCTAGGATTTCAGGAGTGGAAATGGGAGCTGTGCTTCACAGAATCCCAGCGTGGGTCAGGTTGGGAGCACAGTGGGTCATCTCCCCTAATGTCCCTGCTCCAGCAGAGTGACCCTAGAGTACATGGCACAGGGTTGTGTCCAGGTTCTGGAATATCTCCAGTGAAGAGAAACTCCACAGCCTCTCTTGCAGTCTGTTCAGGGCTCAGTCACTGCACAGGGAAGGAGTTCTGCCTCATGCCCAGGTGGAACTTCCTGGGTATCAATTCCTGTCCATTCCTCTTGTCCCATTGTCCCTACAGAGCAGGTCCTGGACCTCCCTGCAGACAGGGACACCCAGGGATGAGGCCCCTCTCAGGGCTGGGCTCCTCTCCAGGCTGAGCAGCCCCAGCTCCCCCAGCCTTTCCTGGTGAGGGAGATGCCCCAGGCCCTTCCTCACCCCCACAGCCTTTGCTGGCCCTGCTCCAGGAGCTCTGTGTTCCTCCTGCCCTGAGGATCCAGAGCTGGACACAGCCCTCCAGAGGTGCCTCCAGGGCTGGGCAGAGGGGCAGGATCCCTCCCTGACCTGCTGGCAGTGCTCTCCCAAGGGCACTCCAGGATCCCCTTGGCCTCCTTGTCCCCAGGACACTCTGCTGGCTCAGGGACAGCTCTTTGTCGCCCAGGACCTGCAGGTCTTTCTCTGCAGAGCTGTTTGCCAGCAGAGCACCCTGGCCTGTGCTGGTGCTTGGGGTTATTCCTGCCCAGCTGCAGGACCCTGCATTTCCTTTGATGAGTTAAGGTCCTTCAGTGTATAGTGTATCTTGTAAAATTGGTCTGGTGCTTGCATGTTCTAATTTGCAGCTTGAAAAATCTCTTAATCACTTGATAAGGTAATAGATAGATATAATATCATCATCATCTTGTTAATTTCTGTTTAGAAATGCATAAACATGATCCTGAGTCTGCACTTCTTCAAACTTTTCATACTTGCTGAATTTATGTCAAGTGATGTGAATTTTGTTTTGTTTCTTATCCAGTTTTTTTTGTCACTAGTAAAGGGTTTTAAACTCATCTCTAGTGATCTCTTTAGTATTTATTTGCTTAGTAATATGGAACAGCTGGTAGCTCACACCATTATTCTGAGACAGTCACATCAGAAAAACTTTCTATTTTGAGTGTGCTAAATGGTAAACAGTTATGTGTTAGAAAAATGTTCTAACCTTTGATCGGTTGTTTGACGTCAGTGATACAGATTGTCTGATTGCTGTTTTGGAAAATGGGATATAGGACTTGACAATGGGAAATACATTTTGGTAATGCTGGTTTCTTGGCTTCAGTGTCACAGTGGCTTCAGCATTCCGCCTCTCTCTGAAACCAAAAGTCAGTGACAGTATGACTCATATGATGGTGGACTTTGCCCTGGAGAAGAGGATGCTCCAAGCTGTGAAGTTTTTGCCAGGTAAAAACCATATCCAGGGAGTTTAATTTGTTGCTACATGAACAGCTTGCTATATTTAAACCAACCAAACAAAAGAAAATTGCACCTCTTGCACCCTAATAAGCAAAATTTTCAGAGTACCTAAACTCATTCTTACTCATTGTATGTTAAATTGGATACCTTGAGGATGAGAGTTTTCTAGTTTTATTGTGTTAATTTCTACACAAGACACCGTTTTGGACAACAATATTGATCTCAGAAGTGAGAATGAGTCTTCCGGACCATGTTTTTTCATGAGTTGTGAGTTCCTTTGTACTCTGTGAAGTTACCTGAGATTTCTTAGGACTGTCCATACCAGCTTGATCCTGAGCGACACCCCAAAGTCCTGCTCGTGTGCAGGAGTGTTATGTGTGAAACTGTAAACTTTCACATTGCTTACAAGAGTGGTGACATAGTCTGAAATACAGGTGAGGGACAGTCCACTATACAGTGATATTTCCATATTACAAATTGTGTATTAATGCATCTGTTCCTCTTTGATAGTAAACTTGGGTGCATTAGACCAGTGTGTATCTTTCATGCCTTTTTAATCCTATTGCTTTCCAATTTAAAACACTTTGCCCTTGGCTGTTACTGAGAATATATTGACAAGAGCACTGCTGGCAGGGATGTAAAGTTGTTTCGTCTCTAGGTCATGAATCCAAATCTGTTAAGGACTTCGCAGCATCAGTTTTCATTTCTGCCCCATGTGTTGCAGATACAGTATGTCGTAGCAGGTGTAGTAAATGACCACTGTTATTCCTAGTGGTCATCTGTCAGTGTCCAGGCAGAAATTCACCATCTAGTCTTGGACGCTGGATGTCAATCACTGCCCTGCATTTCACAGTGCATGTGTTCAACAGAGTGGAAAGATATAACAGCAAGTGTGAGCAAAGTTTTGCATCTAGATAAAGGTATTATTTAGTGTGACTCTTAAACATTTTTCCTTGTCAGATATATAGGAATTTGAAATAGGCCTCTGATTTGTTAACAGGAAAATTGACTGTCTGGATATCAATCTTGCTTTTTCTACTGTAGTGCTCTGCTTCCAAATTACTCAGACGCCAAAAGCTCAAACTGAAAACAATAAAACTTCTTTTTCATTTCCCGCAGCAAAAGTCTTCCTTGCATGTCCTTTAGACTCTACACATAGTATGTAAATGCCTTCTTTTTCAAAACTTTTTTCCCACAGACTTAAGTGCTCTTTGATTTCATGTAAGTAGAATTCTGTTGCCTGTAAACAAAACTTCAGTCTTTAGTGGACCTGAGGAACTGTTTCCCCCTTCCTTTCAAGGCAGAGGGGTGAAAAGAAAGGAAAACTGGGTAACTGAAGAGAAACTAGTGCAAAATATTAGTGTCTGTAGGGATGAAAATTAATAAAAGTTATGCTGTATGAGGGGTGTAGCTGAACTTACCTTCCACAGACATAGGAACAGAAGTTTGTTTCTTGGTGTTCTTCCTGTAGGTTCATATTTTTAAGTCCACTCTTTTCTAGCCTTCTCTTTTTCAAACTGACCTATGTGCTTGTCTTTCTGCAGTCCCTAAAGCTCCAGAGATAGATGTAGCAGCATGTCTGGTTGCTGACAACTGCATAACAATATCGTGGAGAATGCCTGAGGAGGACAGCAGAATTGATCATTTTGTGCTGGAGTATAGGAAAACCAACTTTGATGGGCTCCCTCGACTAAAAGGAGAACAGCATTGGGAGCTGGTTGACTACATTAAAGCTACTCAGTACACATTATCAGGTAAAGGTTTTTTATACTTCAAACCCAAGAATATTGATATAACTCTTTATGCTTGGAAGTTTTGCAAAATGCCCATTTTTCTGCATGTAATGAAGCTGCCATTATATCACATCAGTCACGGGTGCTTTGTACAATAACAGTTCTGTCTTTTATTTTGACTTTGAGGTTTTATCAAAAGTTGTGTGTTAAATGAAGTTCACATTGGTATTCAAGCATGTTTTTTGCAGATTGAGATAAATGAAAGACAGCTACATGGGGATAGATCTTAGTCTCGTAGGAGTCATCAGTAATGAACGCAACTTCAAATTTGTAAACATTTGCTTTGTAGGTCTGAGATTTGATACAAAATACATGAACCTTAGAGTACAGGCTTGCAACAAAGCTGTGGCAGGTGAATACTCTGACCCCGTGACTCTGGAAACCAAAGGTAAAGTTTGAAAAACTCCTGAACCTTATCTGTGGTGAAAATCCTGCACTTAAACTTCTCTGCCTTCATACATGAACCTGTTATGTTCAGTCTGCTTCTGCATGAGCCCTGCTGAAACACTTCCTAAGTGGAAAGGGAAACAACTGTAAAGGATTAAGAAGCTTATTGGCACAGAGCTGCCCTTTTGGCATTCAGATCCTGAAAAAAATGGGGCAGTTAATGTCACTTTCTCCAAAAGCTTGGCATTGGTTGCTTTGAACTGTGGACTGACAGTCCCATGTGCTGCTCCATGATGCCAACATCCAGCAAGAAGGAGGATGAATGTTGTGGGTGACTCTTTGGGCATCTAAACAGTTGGTGTGATTATCCTGTTATTAGTGGCAGACAGCATTCTGTAAGTAGAAGTTGCTGGAAAGGGTTTTCTTGACTTTGTAGCTGCAGTTTCTATTCCCTGTCAATATTTAAAAAGCTGGCAGCTTCAAATTGCCTAAGGTGTGCAGTCATGATGTTAGTTGATCTGAGAATTCTTAGAGTGGCTTCCTAACATTCTGTAAATAAACTGAAAGAGAAATTTCTTGGAACAGATGTTTTGTGACAGAACACAAATCTTAGCTATTAAGGTGAGAGTGATCCTGAGGTTTGATTTACATCCAGGTCTCGTAAAAAGGGCAAAATGACTGGTATCAACTGTATAATTTATATAAGTATAAATTCACTTCCTTTTGAATGTTGTTTCATAAGAATAAAGCTGTGTAGAATTTGAATGAGCTGATGGGCATCCTGGTAACTTTACTATAATTATTTTAATACTCTTAAGCAACAGTCATTGTCAGAGACATAGTATCTGTTTAATAGCCATATAATTCCCTAGTCCAGTATCAGAAAGCTAATTCTGGTTTTGATTGTCTGGGCAGTTACCATGCTTCCCATATTATTTTAATTATTCCTGGGTGAGCATTTAGTTCACTTTCTTTAATAATCAACCCAGAGAAAATCAATTTCCTTGTCCATATGCTTAACCTGACTGTTGTTTACACTTGTGCATTTCTGAGCTCTTAAAAATCTCAAGTATATGTTCTTTCAGGGTCAGACTGTAATATGTGATGATATCAGGATGTTTATGGAACACTCTCTAAATATATTTAGGAAATTCAGTCTGCTGTATTAGTTTTTTTGATTCCACATGTCAGACTGAAAAGCTGGTATTTTCATTATGCTCAATAACACTCTGTAACAATTTTACTACTGGTTCTATCATTTTCTCTGAATAACCATTATACCATTTCGCTGTTTTCTGTTTTGTCTTGACCAGCATTTGTGTTCAGTTTGGACAGTACTTCATCTCATCTGAACTTGAAAGTTGAAGACACCTATGTTGAATGGGATCCTACTGGAGGCAAAGGCCAAGAAAAAATAAAAGGAAAGGAAAATAAAAACAGGTAAGAACTCTGTTTTGTAAGTGTCTGGTATATCTCATCTTACCTTACCTTCCTTAAAGGAAGAGGGCAGGAGTGAATTAAAGCACTTGGGGACAGTGGGACATGAAAGGAATTTTCATTCAGAAGTGTTTCTCTGGAAGAAATTTTAACTTTTTTTTATTTCCCTTCCTCTGCCACACTGATGCAGAGGCTAGAATTGTGACATAATTGTTAAATAATATTTCTTTATTTTAAAAATGCATTTGTTAGGGTATCATTCAGTGTACTGAGCTAAGGTGTAGCTGTGATGGACTGACCTTGGCTACTCACCAGCTGCTCACGCACCTCTTCTATGGCTTCTTCTTCTCCTGGTACCAAAACCTTGCCACATAAGGCCAGAACAGTAGATAAGGTAAATGTGAACAGGCAGCTGATGTAATTCTGTCTTTACTAGTGTTGCAGGTCAATTCTGGTCAATAGACAGCATTTCTGCTATAAAAAAGTAAGGAAAGAGCTGACTGCCTTGCCTTTTTGAGGAAGAAGAGGTTAAATAAAACTGGTACTATATATAGGTGATGTCTGAATTTATCTCAAACCCTCACTGGAGGGGGAAAAAGTACCAATAAAACAGAACAGACAGCAAAAGGTAATGGATAATGAAACATAACTATTGTGGATGTGGCAGCTCTAAACATACTGATTTCATCCAGGAAAAGCATTTAACTTCAGTAGAGCTCTTGGTAGATTTGTTAGATGTCTGCTGTTCTGAGTCATTGGATAAACACTGTTGGAAGAATGTTTAACTCTGCCTACTGTGGCTGAGCCTTGAATATTTCCAAGGATGAAGACTGTGTGGATGAGGAATGTGTTAACTTGCTAGCCCTCTGTTCCAGGCCACTTTTATGGGAGGGGAGGAATATCGTGACTGGAATCCCTTGTGGTTCAGTGACTCCCAGGTGCTTCTCAGCCATCAGTGTGACCCCTGTGAGGACAGCCTGGCTTGATCTTCTGTGCTCCCCTTCCTGTTACCTCATTAAAGACGGCAATTGGTTCTTGTCTTCCTCAGGCAGAGCAAACCCCATTGTCTTTCTGTGCCCCAGACCTTAACTGTGGTGTTGGCTCTCCACAGACTTGCTCTGCTGTGTCAGGGTGTAAATTTGAGGAGCCCAGACCTGGACACAGCTGTCAAAAAAAGAGGAGAAGTCACTTGCCTTGGGCTCCTGATCACTGTGTTGGGGCTGCAGGCTGGGTGTGCCTGTCCACGAGGGCACAGGGCACTGTTGTTGTCACCTTCTGCTTCCCAAACTCTTCAGTGGCTTTTCTGCAGGGCTGTTCTTCCCTTGGGTGTCCCCCAGCCTGTCCTGCTGTGTGGATTTCCCTCACCTGGAGAGCTGTGAGCCTGTCTGTGCCTCACCTCTTGGGCTTTGGGAATATTCTGTGGGAATGGGTCCACACAATTAGCTTCTCCCTCAGCCGTGGTTTTTTAGCTTTCCATAGTCACATAGTTTGAGATAATTTATGAACAAATACATTCTCCACAGGCATATATTGCCAGAAGCATGATAGAATAACTTCTACTGGCATTTTAAAACTGGGGATAATTTACTGCAGTGGTAGAACAGTTCTTTAATGACTACTTATTTCTGTCGACAGTGGCCAGAATCCTCTGCTGAAGAGCAATAGAAGGTGATAATATACCTCTTATTCCTAGAATCTAGCACCTAGTTTTGGTGGGAATCTGTGCTACTTTCCTTTGCTTGATGTCATGAGAAACAAATCTAATAGCCTTTATCAGTAACAGTGCATGTGTGCATTTAGAAGTTATTTTGCAGTTTAATTTGGATTCATAGAGATTATATATTCTCCAGTGACTGAAAGAGTCTTTCTGGAAGGATTCATCCTAATGTGTATGAAACCTGATTTGAAATGGCTGGAAGGGCATCATGTATTTTAATGTTGATCCAAAGATCCCTGTTACTTACAGAGATATTGATGCTTTCTTAATCCTTTGGCAAATTTTTTACAAATATTGTAAAGATCTCCTTTCTGAGAATTTTAAAATGTTTTTTTGGTGCTTATTTTTGAACCTCAAAAACCTCCTTGCTTCTGAACTTGTGCTGCAGCTGTTAGACATCAGAGGGTAAGAAGCAAATGGTTTTACATGTTTGAAGAGAATGAAGCATATGTTGGAAGCTTCATGGCCATTCCAATTGCAGAACCAAGTGTTTGAATGAGAAGTCCTTTTCTTTGAGACGCAAAGTTAGGTAAAATATTCTTCTATTCTTTGTGCAGTTGTGGTTTTTTAGTATCACATATTTTCATTGTTTTTCTAGTGAAACACCTTTTTGAGAAATTATTTTCCTATTTTTTTTCTATTTTCCTATTCTCTTTTGTTCCTATTCTTGTTTTGTTGCTTTAGAAGTCATAGGACCAAAAGAAGTGCCCAGGATCCTAATTTCTTACAGGTTTTACTCCCCTGTTATTCATCTATCAGGTGGATCTATCTCTGGTTTGAAATCAGAAGTAAAGCAAAGCTTTTGTAAAAAGCAAAATAAGCTCTTGGAGCCATTCAGTTTCAATTGTTCTACTACACAAATTATAGCAATTTATACTAAACTAAATTTAAAAAATGTCTTGGAGATGCTCCTACCTGCTCAGCTCAGGGAATTTTACACCTTGGTCTCTCTTTGTAGCTGTCAGTAGAGAACTTCCCTAGTTCTTGGCTCTGCTTTGCTAGAAGGACATGGTCATATGTTCAATTTCACATCTCAGACTGAGCTTGTCTAGCAGGGGATTTAGATGAGCTTTGTTCTGTAGGAGGCTTTTATTCCCACCTGAAAACATCTGTGGGATGTCTGCGTTAGAAGGGAAATTTGGAACTGCCTCCCTGGGAGCTGGATCCATGGGAGTTGGGGGAAAAATTGTAGTACAGTTACTTTAAACAAAAAAATGTGCAGTTTTGAAGAGTTGGAAATACACAATGGCAACAAAATTCTTAATTATCTTTCATTTATTAGACCAGAAAAAAACCTCTCAATAATTTCTGATCTCCTTCCTTGACCTTTCTTCTGCAGAAGAGAATGCATGTTGTGTGGAGTATATTCTGAAATGGATAAGGAAATGGGGACTAATTGCAGTGCTGTAGGCAGCAATCCTAAACCATGAGACAAGTATATCTGGCCACTGAATATTGGAAGAAATGTGTCAGTTACTGGCTAATAAGGACTATGCTCTACTGGAAAAAGGGCACAAAGCTGAATTCCTGCTATAAAATTTGCTGCCTTCCATTGGAAGGGAGATATAAGCACTGTGGAGGAAAAAAAAGCCTGAGCAACTGGTTTTTTGCAGCTTTTATGTCAAATAGTCAGCGTAATTTTCTGAACTGATAAAGGCTATTAAATTTTGAGAGGACAAAGCACATGCAGTGGCCATTTACAGACTTGAGCAAAGTAGATGATACCAAGAAGCTTTTAATGCTTTCTTAACCTTGTGAAAATTCTAGCAAAGTACCTGCATTTTTCTTATTGTAATTCTCTAAATGGCTACATTGCTTTCTGCATAGCCCATTTGTACTGGGTCTAATAGAAAATTTTCAACAGCATTTGTTGGGAATGTGAGTGGATGATATCTGATGCACATGAAGCAGGTTGGAATCTGCAGAGCGCCTCCCTCTGAAATTATGCTTTAATTCTTGGCTTTGCTATTTTCTTTTTTTATGCTATCACTTGCTAACTTTTTCCTTTGGTAAGTAAACTGCAGCATCCCCCATATTTACAAAATCCAAAAGCACTTGATGTGGTGCACCTGTACAATGTACACTTAACCCCTCTGTGTATCTCTTGTGAGCAGTTTGGAAGCATAGTTGTCTTCTGTTACATGCTAAATAGTGATGCTTGAGTAAACAGCTTTTTCATCACTAATTTTTTTTGTAGGCTTCTGTAAATGGAATTAAAAAAACTTTGTCATGAACTAGATTTTAGCATACCTACATCTGGCAGCTTAGTATCACTTAGCTTTTGATTCCCATGTGACTTTATTTTCATAAAATAGTAGTAGGAAAAAGGGACATATCCCAAACCTTTCTGGAATGGTTTTTGAGAATAGTGAATGAATTGGAAAGAAAACAAGCTGAACTTCACTGTATGAATGGACATAAAAGTAGCAAGTAGCTTTAGCAAATAGTAGCTGAAGGAGCAGCTGGATAGAAAACTCTTCTGTAGGTGATATTTCTTCCAAGGCTAATGTGTGATAGACTCCAGAGGATGAGAAACTGAAAATTACTTCTCAAATGTATTTCAGAGACTGACTTTGAACTTTTTTGGGGTTTTTGTCAAGGAAATTAAACTGTAAACCTGTACAGCTATTTCTGAGAAGTTAGAATTCTTTGCTACTGATTCCCTTTAAAGTAGTAAGCAGATGTGATTCTCTGTCTACTGAGGAATATTGCGAATAGCCCTCACTCAGTTTAATGGTTAAATTATTGGTAATTATTTCTGAGGGCCTAACCGAGGTTAAAAAAAGTTTGAAACCCTTACTAGGTTAAAATTATTATTTTATACAACTGATTGCTCCATATTGAATATGGATGAATATTCTCCATCCTAAAGTGTTTCATTCAAACCATGTGCCACACATCTGCTTTTCCCCCCTCTGTTTTCATTCTCAGCTGCCTCTGAACCTGTTTTTTTACAACATTCTGTATGTTTTCCTCTGTCACCTCTTCCCTCTCCGCTGTTGTGCATGCATGCTGTTAGAGTCATCAACTAATGTGTCCTTTCTAGAGTGTTTGTGTGTGTCTCTTGCACCTGATGGGCTCAGGGACACCTGAGTGTGCACTTCTGTGGCCATGCCCAGGTTTTGAGTGGTTGATTTCTCCTTCAGAAGCAACACAGCGTCTCCCAAGAGATCCACTAACAGCCCAAGGGCCTCAGCGAGGGGCAGCCGGGATCGCTTTGCTGGTGAATCCTACACAGTGCTGGGTGAGCTGAACTTGTTTGCTGTGTTAGGAAAGGGCAGATCAGTCAAGAATTAGAGGGAAAGTTTGTGATTGTTGAAGGCTGTGTACTCAACATTGTCCTGGAGCAGTTTGCCCAAGTAACACCAGAATTTTGTGTCTTCTGCTCTGCTTTGGATTACAAAGCTCTTAGTGACTAGCATGCACTGCTTTTGAAGATAAATTGGTGTTAAATGTATCTAGTTGTAATGAGTGTAGGTAAATACAGTCTCATTAATCTGTTTCATATTTATATTCTATTGTACAATTTTCTTGTTCCTTATAGTTCAGATTTCTTTGCCTTAAACCAAAATAGAGAAGACATTGCTGCTACCTATTAGGAAGGCAGCACTGTAAGGTACACCTAATTGTATTTAACTAGTCTCAGTTGTAATTAAATGTATTTCTGTTGGTAGGAGACACTGCTGTTGAAAGTGGACAGCATTACTGGGAAGTGAGAGCCCAGAAGGACTGCAAATCCTACAGCGTGGGAGTAACGTACAGAAACCCGGGGAAGTTTGACCAGCTGGGGAAGACTAATTCCAGCTGGTGCATCCATATCAACAACTGGCTGCAAACCACCTTCTCAGCAAAGCATAACAATAAAGCAAAGACTCTAGATATACCTGTCCCAGACAGAATAGGTGTATACTGTGACTTCGATGGAGGTAAATTACTCCTTAGGAGATTTAGTAGAAAATAGTTAGTTACTATTTCTGTTGAGCTGGAGCAGTCCAAGGCTGAGGAAGTGCATTACTCCCAGACTGATCCAGTCTTGGGTGACAACACAGACCCTAAGTGCTTGTCATGCCAAATGACAGAGTTCATCTGTGTGATAGAGCTACTGAAATTCAGTGAAAATAATGAATTTTCACTCTTGAGGACTGCACTTAGCATGTCCTGGAAAGGAATCAATTTTTTTGTACAAGTTAGCAACTGCATCTTAGCCTCAACTATGTTTAAGCTGAATTTCAAGTTGTTCTCTGTCTTTCTCTCTCTCTTAGGTCAGCTTTCATTTTATAATGCAAGCTCAAAGGCATTGTTACACACCTTCAGAACAAAGTTTACCCAGCCATTGCTACCAGGCTTCATGGTCAGTATCTATAAAATCTTGCCATTTCTAGCACTGAATTCAGTCTTAATTGTTTTTTTTTTTAAAGAAGGAAAGTGTATGCCCTTGGTTTGCCTGACTAGTAATTTTTAAAAATGTTTAACTGTTCTCTTTTGGATTTTGTGTGGTGCTTACAGTGGCACCCCAGCAGGACTCTGCACCTGGATGTCTCAGCCGTGTAAACAGAAGTCATTAAATTTGTGTGTATGAAATTAACAGCACATTGCAGTGGCTGATGAGCCCACTATGATAACTGATCTGAACTGAGGGAGTCCAGGATGTTCTGAGCCATCAGAGCAGGTGTCATGGGACAGAACAACTCCTGATGCTTTCCAGTGGGAAAAAAAGTCTCCACCTTTCACATCTTTAAAATCTCAGTGGGATTTTCTTGCCAGTCAGTTCAGTGCCCTGCATAACCTTTTTTGTCGCTCTAAGATAATTGGCAATAACTTTCTGCAGTGTTGAAGGCTCAAACCTTGCCCAAAACACAGAGGGGAAGGATTAGTTACTATTAGTTTTCCTTTAATTATTTAAGTAATTAGTTAAGCTAATTCGGGAGGTCTCAGCTGTGTTGTAAGGTGCTATCAAGTGCATCATGCTTTGGGAGCAGGGTGTGTAGGCCTGGGATTTTAACAGGTCTAGATTTTTTCATGGCTGTTTATTTGCCTTGCTGATCCGTTTCAGCACAGGGGGAAAAGAGCAGCTTCAGAACTACTGGGATACATGTGTTAGCCATTCCCTAGCATAGCAAAGGCTGACTCATGTAAATTCAGTTCCCAAGTCATCTGGGGAAACAGTTGCTTGCCAAAATTCAGGCTGTCCCTCTGCACCTCACACAGACAGCCCCTCGCACAGTGACAACAGCCTTACTGACTGAACAGGACAAGTGAAAATGACAAACTACTTAATTACAGCTCTCAAACTTATTTATAAACATGAAAATAAAGCATTCTTTCATGTGCAGAATAGAAGTTGCTGACACCTGTGCCCCTGAAGCTTCTCATTTTTTTTGTTTTTGTAGTATGTTTATGCTGACATAATTATAGCACGACATGACAAAAATAAGCACTGTTTTGAGGCACTGGAGCATAGTGAGTGTTGCTTTTCATTGTCACTCTACTTGCTGCTGGCACATTTGCCTTCAAAGAATTTTTCTAGTTAGGAGCAAGGGATTTGAGTGCTAGGTCTTTGTTATAAATTTAGTTATGAATCATAGTATGTGAAGCATCTTAGACTTTATAGACTTAAAAATCAGCATGTCTGTCATTGGAATGTTTTACAGAGGGCTGTGACAGAGGACATGCAGCTGTGTTTGTGCTAGTTAATTGTGGGATGGGAGCAGAGCGATGTGTTTGGTCCATAATGCAGATTTTTTTCTTCTCCCCCCCCAGATCTGGTGTGGTGGGCTCACAGTGACAACTGGATTGCAGGTGCCAAGTGCTGTGAAAACTCTTCAGAAGAGTGAAAATGGATTGGGTGGTTCAACAAGCAGCCTAAATAATGTTGTCTAGTAATGTCTGTTTAAAACTTCTCCTGCTGAATGTTTTTGTTTTTCTGTGTAGCTACTACTCACAGAAGCTTGTGAGCATTGGATTTTACTGGGTTTGCTACCTTCTGCTGTTTAGGGCCCAGGTACTGATAGTGCAAAGGTTTTGGGGCTAAAGTGTTAGGAACCAGTGTTGGGAATCCAGAAAAATGTCAGAAAGCTGAACTGTTGCCTATTTAAAGAAAAAAAAAAAGAAGCCAAGAGCTGTTACTATGTACTTTTCTAATACTGTATTCAAGCATTTTGTTATGGACTTGAATATTAATTTTGTTATAAATACTATTCTTCTATGAAGAATATAGCAAATACAATTTTTTAGCTCTCCTAATGCAAATTACTTAACTGTGTTTTTAATAATTAAATAGTTAATAATAATTAATACTAGGCTTACCATTAAAATTTGTGATTTCTGAGATACATTTTGAAAACAGACTGATTTGCTGGCCTAGCTTGGCAAAACACCACAGCAGCATGGTTTCAGAAGGATATTACAAGAATGTCTGGGCCTGGTATGAAGAAACAGTAAAAGCAGGCTGTGACTAATTCCCCTAGTGGTATAAAATCTTCCTATTTTCCATGGGTAGCTCCTTTTTAAAACCATGTGTATTGATATTGGCTCCTGTTTGTGACCATTACATTAATTGCATTCTAATTACATTAGAAAATTACATATAGATGTTCCATTGCCCTGACCCCCATTTGCAAGCCTAGTAAAACAGTAGTCAAATGATTCATAGTAATGGGAGAGCTAAAAAAAGAAAAAAAAATCGTGTTATATTCTTCGTGGAAAATCCCAGCTTGTCAGTGGGAATTACTAGGTTATTACAGGCTTTTTTAATCTGCTTTCTTCCCTCTAATCAAGCCTAGGAGCCTATAAATAGTTTTCAGGTGCACTCTTGAATCAGGTGTTTCCTAACTGAAGATTGTTTTCTGGTATCACCTGAAAACTGCTATAAATTCATGGTCCATAATGATTTGGCTCATTTGCTGCTGGGCCAATATATTCTCCTTCTGTATATCCTTTAGCCCATAGAGAACCATAAACATCTAATTGTGTTAAACCTCAATATTATCAATGGCTCCTTTCTGTCCATCACAATTTCTCAAGAGAAGGAGAAATTCCTTGAGACACCTTCTAATAAACGGGCTATGATGTTCAGTGAAAAAGTTAAAAATTAACAAGGATATGTAATTACCTGTTCTGGAAAGTGTTATTTTTCTTGAGGAATCATGAAGTTGACAGGTTGGCTGAGCCCTAAATGTTTATTTTGTATTGGGAACTTGAGCATCTCTTAATTATTTGCATTGTGAACTTGTAATCTCTTTTTGCAGAGGAAAGTACAAACTAGTTCTCCCAGTTTAACTGTACCTTCTTCTGCGTGTTCTGTTGCTTGGGCTTTGGGACAAAGATACTCAGAAGTGACGTGGTTCTCGGTCAACAGTGTTTGAATCTGCTTCACACATTATCTGCAGGTGTTATTGTTATGCAAGTACTTTGTGTAAAACCTTTTCTCTTTCCATTTTACTGCAATGGACACCTGACTAGGAGTTCTTGGGGATAAATTGCTACAAACTCAGTTTTGCAGCCAGGTCTAGTCCGGGGATATGGTGCCCAGGCACCAGGACAGACTGGCACCTCCTCATCACCATTCATCCACTTGTCTTCATCTTGGGTGTTCAGCTGCAGTTCCTCTTCAAATTTCCCTCTGTGGAAAGAAAGGGGATGTTTACAAACAGCTAATGTGTTGTGAGAACCATGAGTATTATCCAGCCCTCCACAAGACCATTCAAATTATGCAGTTGGTTTTTTTTGTTTGGTTTTTTTTTCCTCTTTTTTAGCAAGTTGTAGTGTAACCTGCAAGGTGAATTTGATATGCACCGATGTAAAAATGTAATTTTTCTTTTAACAGTTATTTAGAGGAAAGCTTGGGAGTGTTTCATACTGTGACTTGTGACTTGCAAGTTTTGGTTTAACTCATGTCCTAGGTGAACCTTAACATGTGACATTTTACCCTTAAAAGGATGGATTTGTTATATAATAGTTTGCACAGATGTCAAATTTTTGCTGCTAACATCTAGTCCAGTTGTCTTTAGTAAATGGGGATATGAAGAATTGCCTTAAGCACTTTAGATATTTTTTTTAGACTGTTTTTTTTCTGAACTAGTGTCTCTCCAGCACCCATCATCATAGGAAGATGAGCGACACCACACTGCTCCCAGTGATGCTTTTTGTTGCAGTTGGTGCAGGGTTTGTGCTTGCAGCTGGACAGGGATGCCTGCAGCCTGTGGAGTTACCTTTTCGTTTGGGAATCCACTTTCAGGGATTTGGAGAGGGGTTCCTCTTTGGCAGTGGATCAGATTTTTTTGAAGGTCTGTAGTTCAATCCACCAAGCTTATTTACTCTGGAGCCAATACTGCATGGTGGCAAAACAGGAGTTTTCTGCTCTATGACCAAAAGGAGATGCTTAATTTTTTTTTCTTTTTTTTTTTTTTTTTTTTTCTTGTTAAGTACTTACTGCTGGTATTCTAAAGTTATTTTAACTCAGAAAGCCTGACTTTTGAGGAACTAAAGGTTTTCTTTGAGGTATTAATACATCAGATGAGCATAGCTGCCATTGTCCCGTGGAAAACTAAGAACTGTGTTAACTGCAGCTAGAGATGTCAGTGTCAGACAGGATGATTAAAATAAACAAACAAACAAAAAAAAAACCATCTGGGGATATAATTGCTTCTGCAAATAACCAAACAGGCAGGGCAGAGGTGGCAGGTTCATTTTTCAGAAATGCAGGAAAAGCAGGGTCGAAGCAGAGCATTTGTACACAAAAACGGGATTTTGTGTACAAGTTCCGTTTCCTCACCCCTCCCACGTTTCAGATGGAGACCGGGGCAGCCACCTGGGAGCGTGTTGGGCCTGTCCGTGTTTTTATTTTGAGGCGTGCGGGGTGTTGGATGGACGCTGACCGTGACTTGTGTTGATGTCGTGCCCCAGCGTCGCTATTTTTGGGTGTCCTGCGGCAGGGCCAGCCTGCCCGTGGCTTTCCTTCGGGGCGGATCCCGGTGATCCCTGGGGCCGCTCCGTGGGCTCCCTGCCCGGATCTCCCCCCGCCTTGGAGGGGAGTGGGAAGCTGGGGGAGTGCCGTCCGCGTGTGACGCGATGTTTTGTACTAATACAGAAATCTGCAACCCTGTGTGTGTCTCTCGCTGTGTCGTCTTACCTCCGCCTCATTTTGGGGGGATTTGGGGCGGTTTTGGGGATTCGCGGTGGGTGAGGGGCCCCCGTGAGGGGGGTTTACGACAGCGAGCGGGGGTGTTTTACGACGGCGGGCTGCGCTTTGCGGCGGCGCTTTGCGGCCTGAAGCCGCATCGCGGTGCGGGCGGCCGGGCAGCGGCTCCCCGCGCGCCGCGGGGCTGATGCAGAAAATCAACAGGAACGTGGTGCTGGCGCTCCTCTCGCTGACCAGCCTGGTTTTCCTGCTCTTCCAGCTGTGCTACTACAAGTTCTACCTGTCGCAGAAGGTAAGAGAAGGCAGCGCGCTGCCCGGGTTTCCATGCGCGGCGCTGTGTGGGCGTCAGTCCCGTCCCCCCCCACCCGGGGTTCCCTGGAGCGGCTGCGGGGGCGGGCGGGGAGCCCAGGCCGGTGTCCGATGGCGGGGGTACAGTCGGGGTTGGGTTCCCAGCCTGGTATCCGAGTCACTGTGTCAGCCAGGGCCATCCGATTCCTCCCGCAGGGAATGATGCCCCCGCCAGCTTCCAGCCGCCGCGGCTTTCCGCCCTCAGCTCTCGTTACTCGGTGGCTTTTGTCGCCTCCCAAGTCTCAGCGAGCTCTGTCTGAGGGCTCTGCCGAAGAGAGGCAGCATCTGCTGGGTGCAGGTTTTCCAATGGATTTTCTGTGGCGGAGAGAAATCCCAACTTTTTTTTTTTTTTTTTGCAGTCGCCTTAGGGTTTTGTGACTCAGTGCTCCTAAAGTGCTGGATGCCACAGTTTAAATCCTGCTTTATACCTGGCATGCTGTTTGTACCTCTTTTAATACCTCACCTGGAACGTCCAGGCGAGTGATTTTCTGCAACAGCAAAGGAAGTGAATGTTACTGTAAATTAAATCCTCTGGTGGCTCTTAGTTTACATTTGCAACTCTGATTCGACAAAGGAACTCCCTTTATTTTCACAGAAGAATCATGTAGGTTTCAAAGCACCCTGACTTGTTTTTTGGCTTTTCTTTCCTTATTAAGTGCAGGCAATGTCAGTGGCAGCTGCTGCAACCTTCAACTTCTTTCTCACCGTTTCTGTTTTTTAAACAACAACTGAGAAATTCTCAGGGCTTTGGAAAAGCCAAAAAGCTGAGCCGCGAGCTGCCTTGACTCTCTCACGTGAAAATGCTGTCCTTAAAATTGAATTGTCTAGGATTACACCTGGAAAGACTGAGGCACAGTGCCATGTCCCTGCCCCTGTGGTATTTGCCTGACAGGGTTTGTCATCCACCTATTTTACATTTGCTGGCACATTGGCTTGGAAACCTGAGGCCTCACCACTCAATGCTTGCATGTTTGGAGGTCCCTGAGGCTTGGGTTGTCCTTCTAAATATATTTAAGCTACGGCAGTTGTTTATGATTTCATATTCAGCACTGTAGCTGCATGACCAGAGGCACAACTCCATTATCCATGAGGTGGATAAATGCCCCTGGATGTCATGTTAAGAAAACAAGGATTCAGCTGAAACTTTGGGGTTTTTCTCTTCTTTCTCCCTTTCTCTTCCCTTCTTTTTGTTATGTTGTTTTTTTTTTTTTTTTTTTGGTTGTTGTTGTTATTGTTGTTTTGGTTTTTGTTTTGTTTTGTTTTGTTTTGTTTTGTTTTGATAGAATGGAGCAGCTTTTTCCAAAGCCAGAGGAAGCCAGTCAGGCCAAGACAGCACTAGATGGGTATGTACAGTGTCGCTGGTTCATGCAGCTCTTCTACAAGTCTCAGAACTCACTTGGAACTGCAAATCCAGGGTCCAGTTCTCACTCTTCTCACTCTCACCGGGCTCTTTCTGTTTTGAAGGAGGAAGAGATACACTTTGTAACTTTGCTCAATACACGTTGTAACTTTGCTCAGTAAAGAGAGTATGGAAACATCCCTGTAAGGTAAAACTGAGAAATAGCTACAGCTTCACAGCCTTTGCCAATGCAGTCCTTTGATTTGTTGGTAATATTTTAGGAAGAAACACTTGTTCTTTCTGAGACAGAAGTGTTGATCCAGGGTTTTGTGTCCTTTCAAGCTGGGTGTTGAACAGATTGCCTGCTTTGCCATGCAGCTTCCTTGTTGCTCTGAGAAGCTCCTGGGGCACACAACCCTCCTTTGTCCACTGCAGGTGTTCAACCTGCTGGTCTCTGTTCTGTTACCTGCTTGTGCTGGGTTGTAAAGCTCTTCCCAAGCCGGAAAATGTCAATTTCTGCATTCCCCAACTGCATTCCAGCCCTCATGACTAGTGCTGGGAGTGCTCTTAGGTGCTTGAAATGGGATATTGTGTCTTGCAAGATTGCATGCAGCCAAAAACACCCACCCTGGGGAATCAGAAGGTCCCTTGTCATATTTGTAGTTGGGATTTGTTTGGAAACAGTTTTACAGAAGACTTTTTGTTAACTGATCTCCCAGTGGAAAAACAGCACAGATGGTTAAGGAGAAGGATGTGCTGGGAGCTGGCTGCCTTTCGGTTTGGATGCAACATGATAATGTTGCTAATTAGCAGAATGGCCATTTAAAGGCCTGGTTTCTGCTGAGCAGGAGGGAAGGTGCTCTGGCTAAGAGCTGTCCCTGAAGAAAATCCAGACCAACTGCTCTGTGCACTGCTTGCTTGTGCCAGGAATGCCTTGCTATTCTTGGAGGTGACACCCCTTGGAGCTGCCTACCAGGTGTGAGGTTTCATGGTCACAGGGGGCTTTCCAGAGCTCTCCTAAAGGTTTAACTTGCTCTTCTGAGATCAAGGATGTGCCATGATCCTGCCACCTGCTGCACTTCAGGCTTTCTTTAGAGTCCCTGCAGCAATGTGTCCAAAATACTAAATTTGAACACTAATTTCTCGTGGTGACTTAACATCAAGGCCATGTTTTGCTATCATTATGGTTTTTTTAACTTATTTAAGTTTCAGCTGAAAGCATCTGTTTTCCTGGAGTAGTGATGGATTGGGAAGGTGGATACTTTTGCACAGATTTTTTTCCTGTTCATCACTCTGGTGTGCCAGTTTTGGTCACAGAAGTAATACGAGCACATCACTCACCTTTCAGCTTTGTGTAGCTAAAATCACTGTGAGGGTGGCCTTGCTTGTGCCTGTATCACACAGGTGATGCTGCTGCCAAAACTCGGTTGTTGACCCACATCATGAGCTCATGTTTTCACATCTCCCTGAAGCCAGAGCTTTAAAATCTTTAAATGAAAATGTTACAGTTGAATACATTTAAGTGGCGGGGTGACTGTGGCTGCTCTAAGTGGTTTCTGTGTGCCATGGACATTTAAATGTGCTTGATTAATGTTCTCCACTGAATCAAGTTAATAACCCCTTGCATTAGGCACAGAACATTCTTGCTGCAGCTTTTTTACTCCTTATGCAACATCGAGTACCCTGGGTAGACAGAATCCAAATTCTGTGTGGCATTTGCATCCCTCCTTCTCACTCAGCCTCACAACTGTTTGTGGAAGTGAAGTGTACACTCAGAGGATGTATTTGGGGGATAAGATTTCCTTCTTTCAGTGGGTTGGGGTGTCTTTCTGTCGAAGAGTTTTAATGCAAAGATGGTCTTTCTGTCCTCTCTCAAACAGCACGTGGTTAGGAAATTCCTGGTATTAATATCCAGTCACAATATTCCAGTGTATTTGATCGATCCTTTGATTCTGGGATTGGTTGATAAAGACATTGAGCAGATCAGAAGCTCTCCTGATGGCCCCAGCCCAGAATGCAAATACTTCTGTGCTCCAAGAGACTTCACTACCTTTGCACTACTAGACAAAACATGGAAACATGATGTAAGTGCGTGTTTTCTGTTCACATTTGTGTATTTTAATGCATTCTTTGATGTTCTTTGATGTTGTCACTTAATGCTTCCATGTTTGTATCTGAATTCATGTGGTGGTAATATTGTAGGCAGAGGAAACTTTGTTTGAAAGTAAAAGTTGCCCATTTACTAGCCTGGATACATTAGGAGTAATTTATAGCTGAAACTTTTTAGAAGCTGTCTGCAATATTAAAAAAAAACACTGGTAGTCAGAGTCTATGCCAGAAGGAAAGAAAGAAGGTCTGTTAGAAAGGAAGAAGGAGAACCTGGAGCCTGTAATGTAGGTGCATCAGTTATAGATCTGGAGTTTGGGAATTTATCAAGAAGGAAATGCAGTTATTGATGTGACAATTATTACAGTCTGCTGATTTACATTTATTTTAGCACATCTTTGTAATTAATACCATTTCACTTAATGTATTGCTGATACTTAATGGTATCTCTGGTTCTCTGTGGTGTTACGACATTTTTAATGGCTGTGTTAAAAATAGAGGTGTAGCATGTGATGAAGGACAATTTTAAATCCAATATTATTTCATCAATTAAGTGTCATCTGGAAATATTTATTAGAATAATTTCTACAGACTAAAAATACCAGTGACAAACAGCTTTTTTTTCCCTTTTTTTAAATTTAATTTTTTAAATTTTAATTTTTAAATTTTATATTTAATTAGAAAAAGCAGAAGACACTGAAATGATCAGTGACTATTTCACTGACAAACTTGAGTGAAGAAGGGTGTCACTCTGGGCCTAATTGGGCAGCTGTTTTACCCACAGGTGTGAAGGAATTCCAGAAACTAAGAGAAAAGTTGTATGGCAACACACTGAGATAAATCCATTTTCCCATTGCTTTGTGTCTCACTGGTAATTTCTGTATCATTCAGGGGAGCAGCTGATATGCTTATACAGAACATTTCAAGGGGGGGATTTGAAAGGCTCTTCAGGTGCTGATTGTTTTGGTTTTGTTTTAAATCAGCCAGAATTTAATTCCCTTTGTAGAAATATGAAATCCTGTTACTTGAGGGCAGTGCTTAGTGTTTGGTGAGATTTTTATTTGCCCCACAAAAGAAGGTTTTGGACTAATCATTTTTGTGTTATTATTCAAGGACTTAGGAACACCAAATTTGGCAGAAGAACAATTTTAGAGAATAGTTTCACAGTGCAGGGTAGGGTGCTATGGCAAGGAACATACCTAATCCAAGCATGGTTTACAACATTTATTTGTTGTTTTATTTTGTAATTTGAAGGACAAAATTTAAGACAAGGAAAGAAGGTGGTTGGAATTGCTTGTGACTGCTGGTCTTCAAGCTCTTAGAGATTTTTGATTCATTTGTGCTTAAGCCTGATTAAAAAATGAAAATGAGGAATGGTGTGAGTTAGTAATAAGCATTTAGCTTCCAATTTTAGGTTTCTCTAATCTTTAGCCTGCTCTGCCTCCTGTCTTCCTCTTTTTCAGGTGGGCCTGTTTAGAACTGCTGAGAAGATGGGGTTCCAGTGGCTAAAGATTATAAACAAGGACCCCCGCTTGGATGGGATGGATGACTTGTCTGGGATGGAAATTCCCTTGCACTACATATTCAAACTGGCATCCCATGCCATTCACCTGGTGGTCTTCTATGAGAGGAGTGGCAATTTCCTCTGGCACGGACCCCTGAGGCTCAAGCAACACATGGACAGAAAGTTTGTGCCTTTCCGGAAACTCCACTTCGGCCGCTACCCTGGAGCCTATGAAAAGTGAGCTCACAACAGGGGAAGGAGAAAGCCACCATGGCACTCCCAAAATTCCTTCCTCTGTGTGTAAAACTGCTCTCTTTCCTGTAGTCAGGTCCTAAGATTCAGCTCAGAGTCAGACCCCCCAGAGTGCAAGCTTTGAGAATACAGTTTCTGAGAAAATGAGAAAAATATTGAGGCATTTCACACATCAGAATAAATCTGTTTAACTTCTTCCATTAACTTGACCCCTTTCCTTCATCCTTTTAAAGCATGGAATCTGTATGAGTTATATGCCTAAATGTTCGAAGGAAAATGTGTAAGCTGTTAAATAATCCCTCTTCAATTGTTATGAAGGCTGAATAGTTTATAAAAGGAAATAGCTTCAAAGTACAGAGGAAAATTTGATTCTGAAGTGCATCCCATACTTAGACAACCAAACAGCCTGAATTTTAAGATGCACTGAACAACATCTCTGAACAAATTCAAGTCATGAGTCAGTAAAGGAATCAGTGATCTGACAAACCAGCTTGGGGTTTGGAGGTGTAGGAATTGTTTTTAAACAAAGTTTTGAAATGTGTGGGGAATTTGGTGAAGCTCTTGTTGCTTTTTTTCATTTATAATTGGTTTGGCCTGTATTTGGACAGAGGGATCACTGCCAGTAGTGTGCATTAAGATTATAACCTGAGTTAAAGGATAAAGTGCCATAAGATTTGTAATGGAATTAAATAGGGTAATATATTATCTCTCTTTCCATGCAGGCCAGAACTTCTGCTTGTTTCCATTGATGACTTAAAAGTTCAAATTCCAAAAAATCCGTCCAGTTTTCTAGAGGAGATGTCCCACTCTAGATTTCTTGAATGTAGGTACAGAGAAGCTCGGGCTTTCTTTCAGGTTAGTGGTAACTGGGTGGTGTCTCTGAGATGAAATATGTATTTTCACTGATGGACCCAAACCTAAGAACAATTCACTGATTTTTTTTGACCTAAATGGGACTGTTCACATGCACAAAGCTAAATGCAAAACTTGATTCTCATTCCACAGACTTACTAAGTGGTAATGAAATCAAAACTTTACCTGAAGATCATGGCCTTTTTTGTTTTTTGACTTGTGAGCACATTTTTTCCAAAGAGGGAACCAACATATCCATGGTTTTTACACACCTTTACCGTTACATGGATCTTATGTAAATAAAACTAACTTGTTTTATTAGAGACACAAATAAAACTTGTGTGTCTTCATGGCTGAAAACTTTCCTTACAGCAGTCCTCGAAATTTTGAGAAGTGTTTAATTTCACATTTTTTGAACTATGTCATGTAGTTCCATGTTCCTCATTTGGCTTATCTGAAATGGTCACATTCCAAAGTGACTGATTCAATTGCTTTTCTGACTGTGTAAGCTAATGTTTTCACCACTATTCATAGCATTGTTTTTAGAATTTTGCTGCTTGATTTAGCAGATAAAAATGCCTCTGCTGTAGTGTGGGGGGGCATTTTGTCCTAACTTGGAAAGCATATGAGTTATAAAGTGATCAAGAGCTCACAGTTAAGACTACAGAGTCAGAGTCAGGCCACTGAATCCGAGCCATCTCTGAGTTCATGGAAGGGGGGAAAAGGGCATTGGAGGCTCCAGTCTGCAGTCATTCAGGTGTTGGGGAAAGGGAGGACCACTCCTGTTCACTCTAGCAGGTTGCAAACCCTTGTTTGGGTAGCAGGGAGGGTCACAAGGGCATCCATGTGTTGTCCCTTCATGTTTGGAAGACAGAAAAATATAATCCACTCAACCTCCAGGCAGAAATCACCACAGGCAGAGAAAATGTGCCCCTAATGTTTATTGAACTTTGCTGGAGCTTTACACTGAGACAAGCAGCTTGCACCTGTTTTGAAAAGTTTATTTCGGCTGCTTGTTGCCCAAGAGCTCTTAAAAGAAATCCATCACAAAGCCGAGTGGTTGTTCCTTTGTTAGAATTGGTAATGTTTGCCCAGCCTCCCATGTTGGTTTTGGCTTTGCAGGGACGGCAGACCTTGCGACAGTTTTGTCTGGAAGATTTTTGTGTTCACACCGTTTCTCCTTGCCAGCTCTCCTTAAAACTCAACACCCAACTCTAACACTTGGTGGCGCCAAATAAATTAATCATGGAGTTCTGGAGCTTGGAAAAGCCTTGATGTGCCGGCAAGGACTGATTCTGTCCCTGTGTTCTCCTTGGACTCCAGGAACTGACTTCATCATGTGCAGAACAAGGGCTCACCCATGTTGCTGCCAACTGCTGAGAATCAGAGTCTAATACATATTTTCTTATTATAGTCTACTATAATGTGAATTTTCATTTTTGTGGTTAGGGAAAAAAAGGAAGGTTGATGATTCAGAGTTTTAATATCCACTCTGTCATTCCAGTGCATGTTCTGAACATGAACTGTGTGTGTAAAAACAGATATTGGCCCAGGTATTACTTAAGTAAATTTTTTAATGCTATTTTTCCCTAGGATCCTGAAAAAATAAAGGGGCAAGTTTGCTCTCTGATAGTAACTTGCTTACTCTTACCTTCCAGCTGTATCCTGATGATGCCTCTCTTGATGCAGTGGAATTCAGGAAAAAGGCAAAATCCTTGCTTCATCTGGCTGCCCTGACACTAAATAACTTGGGAGTGAAGTTCTGGCTGAGCAGTGGAACATGTCTTGGTAAAAATTTGTGTTGTGTTGCATTTTTAAACTCACCTGAAACTTTAAACACTTCATCCTCCACTGCTTGTGATGTCAGCAGAGGCCAAAAGTACTGGGGTAATAACTGTATTGCAATAGGCCTTTTTTCTCCTGAAAAAAAGCTTTTTCTTTAGAAACCTGAGCAGCAGAGATGCTGAGCAAATTTCCAGTGAAGCATTTAGTGTTGTTAGCAATTACCTGTGTTGTGTTCATCCCTGCTAGGAAGTAATCAACAGTTCCCTAATTTGTGTGACTTGGAATTCACTGAAGTGCCAGTTGGAAAATGCAGTAATGAGCACATTGTTCTGCTGTCCAAGTACACTCTAACCCTGTTTTTGTTCCCATGCAATAAGATGCTTGTCACTGACTTCTAAAGTACAGTTTACATTGATTTATTTTCTTTCAAAACAAACTTTTATTAAAATTGCAGTCCATTAGAGTAGGTAATGCAAATTTTCAGTTCTGCTGAAGGTACAAGTGTCTTATCACTGGTGAGGATTCTTTGTGAAGACTCATGTGTTCACATTTGCCTTGTATTTTTTTAATACTAGGAAATACAATTTTCTGAATGAAGAGTTACTAAAAGATGCCTTAATGAAACAGACAAAAGAATGTCCCACTTTGTGTCTTTCTGCTTTGCAGTGGTGATTGAAAGATGATTAACATCTTGGATGCAGTGTAAAACAATAGTTGCAAATCAGAAGCACAGCTGTGGCCCTGTAGCTGTTAACTGCTGATTAGATTTGGTCCCACATAAGGAATTTTTTTTTAATGCATTTAAATTAGGAAACTGAAGATACATTATCTTTGTTTTCTCCGACATTCTTGGCTTTCTGAAGGGAGAGACATGGCCATAAGTGCAGTAATACTTGTTTCCTTCTATGTGGTTCATCCCATACTAAAAAAAGGCAGAAGTCTTGTTTATGGCCTCAAAAGTCAAAGACTTTTGCCTGGTGATCTTAGGGCAGTTCATTTTTGTGTTGCTTTGTTTCTATTAAATTCACGTTCCTGAGTTAACTAGTTTGGGATTTTTCTGCTTTATTTTTCACCCTCAGGCTGGTTTAGGCAGTGCAATGTCATTCCTCACAGCAAAGATGTGGATTTGGGAATCTTTATAAGGGACTACAAAGCAGATATCATTCCAGCCTTTCAGAAAGCAGGGTTGCCACTGAAGCACAAATTTGGCAAGGTACATAGAAAATGAATATTTTACTTCATGTGTGTGTTTCTGTAGATTTGTAACTTTGACTTCAGTTGCAGAAGTGTTTAATATTAAAAACAATGCAGAGTTACTGTGTTTTCTTCAGTCAGAATAGAAATATATCTGTATATCTAATGAAAATGAATTTGTTTTCTGCTGACATAAGTTGCTTTATATTTTTATGTGTATATACAGTGTGTATTTTTGTCTTCCAGGTGGAAGACAGCTTGGAACTCTCTTTTCAGGGAGAAGATGATGTGAAACTTGACATTTTTTTCTTCTATGAAGAGGATGACC
The DNA here is from genome assembly GCF_901933205.1 of Camarhynchus parvulus. Classification (NCBI taxonomy): domain Eukaryota; kingdom Metazoa; phylum Chordata; class Aves; order Passeriformes; family Thraupidae; genus Camarhynchus; species Camarhynchus parvulus. The sequence goes on from NC_044601.1 coordinate 10,030,783, forward strand.
ACATATGGAATGGAGGAACTCAGGCCAAATCGGGCAAGAAATTTAAGTAAGAACTGGATTTGTACCACTAGTAGGAAAGAAATTGAACAAGCTAGTGTTTACTGATGGCATTTTGTGTGCTGTTGCCTGGCAAAGCCTGTTCTCTTTGTGGAAATGTGGATGTCAGAGGGGAATCAGTGGAGATTCTGCACTCTGAGACCAGTGAAGCAGAGAGAGAACAGTCCTGTGCCTTGCTAGAGAGTAAATGTCAGATCTCTTGTGAAATCAAAAGCAGGGCTGGCATATCATACATCAAGCAGATCTTATCTGACTGTGACAGGCCTCCCAGTTACATAAGCACCCTAGATGAGAAAAAAAATCTCTAAAACAGTGTTTATTGCACAATCTAATTTTGTAGCAGAACACTAATCCTTAGGCATCTGTCTTGATGAGGAAGTATTATGGCAAAAAGCCTCAACCCTCCTTCCACAGAAAAGCCCACAATTTGGGATTTTGAGGTAGCAATTTGGAATACTGGGTTGTGACAGCAACACAGACAATTCCTGCAGGCCTTACTGTTCATGTTCTCAAAATGGAATTTTGAATAGGATCCCATGTTTCTTGTTTCACACCTTTCAGTATTAAATCAGCAATGATTTAATAATTTAATTTAATGATTTAATCCCAGTCAATTTAGCAAACTGAATATGGGTTTTGATAATTAGATTTATTTCTTTCAATCATATGCTTCACTCAGAAGGAGATTGCTGCAGACTAATTGAAAATCTTGTAGATTTCTATAGGATTTCATTATCTTTCATATTTTGCCTGAAATGTATTTGTTTGTATTTAGCTAATGGGAATTTAGTGAGCACTGTCATCCAGTTGGAGATAATGTCTAAATCCTTGTCTTAGTTATCTTTGTTCTGAAGTGATAAATAAAGACTGGGAAAGATATTTTGATAACCAGCTTCCAAAGGCACATTTAGAAATAGACAAAAGAAAGAGCTCTTGGAATATCCCCACAGAAGATGTGCTATATAGCAAAGTATTTTTTTTTTTTTAGAATATAGCAGCAGTTCCAGTTTTCATGTGTGGTGCATTCTGAAAAGCAAGCTGACCAATAAATTTCCTTCCTCCTCTTTGTGCTCTTGTTGCATCTAAATTGCAGTAGCTGTTTACATGCCAATGGACTTGACACTGCTCCTTCAAAATTCCATCAAACCTTGGATACTTGAGATATGTTTTTCCCCTGTTTTTTTGATAATAACTGGTCCAAGACATGAGAACTGGGGATCAGTGTGACCCTGTGCTGCACTCCAGATTTTGTATCCCTGGATATTACAGCTCTTTTGGAACTCCATCTTTCACAAAACTTTCCTTTTCTTGTAGCCTCATAGTTATTTTTGGAGGTAGCTTATTAAAAGTTCCAAACATAGCTTTCTTGTTCAGTAATAACTTTGTTGAGGCATAGCATCATAAGGAAGCCAAGCCTCTAATTCTGAGCTGGTGTTTCTTAGATTAGTACACACAGAAAAAGACCAGGAAAACTGCTTGTTTACCACCATAAAGGCCCTGAGCCATGTCAGATCTGTAGCTGTTCAGAATCCTTAGCCAAGTAATTCCAGACTTGTGTTATTCCAAATACACCCTCAAAGAAAAAAAAGAGACCCAGCTTTTGTTACTGTGAGATGTGGGAGCACTTGGCATGCTTAATCTAACTATTTACAACACCAGAATGACATTCAATTTTGCTTAATCTCCAGCCCTGTCAGAGTTTTGGAGGAAGACAAAAGTGAGGAGGTCAGTCAGAAGAGAAATGGTTGTTTGCTCATGCTGAATCCTAAATATACTCTCACAGTTTTAAAGGAATTATAGTGTCAGAAGAGATTGCTGATTGCTACTGGGTCATCACAGAGGAGGGTAGAAGTTCTTTTCTAAGATTAAAACTGAAGCGTAGAAGGTGTTTTCTACAGAAAGCTAAATATTTGTACAGGCATACTTTGTGTACATCTAGATTAGAGGGTGGAGAGCTAGAGCATTTCTCATTGAGTCCCTAAAATATTTCTCATAGTCATTTTTAGCCTCTGTTTCCTTGGAGAGATGGTTTCGAACCCTCACAGTCTGGCTGTGTGGTTTGCTTTTCCATGTGTACAAACATTTCGTCAGCATTCCTGACACAAACATGTGCATCCTCCTGATACTGTCTTGAGTTGCAGCAGTTGAGGCTTCTTTGTTTGCAAATTTAATATTGGACAGTTGTAATTTCCAGCAGGGAATGAGTATCTACAAAAACTGAGTCTGGGAATCAAATCCACACTGTTTGCTTTAGTCCTTAAAATGAGCTAATTCTGTAGATTTTTAACAAAGAGGACTTTGTGTAAGAGTTTAGTTTAATCAGCAGTCTCTGGATATATATCCAAAAAATGCTTGATCACTTTGTTCTTTCCCTCCACTTAAGGCATATGAAGCACAATTGTTTTATTTTCTTATATTGTTTGCTGAGAGCTTAGAAATTAAATTAACTTCATGCTTGCAAGAAGATGGAGGGGGAGTTCTAGTTCATCACCCAAATACACAAACCTTTTTTAAAAGGACAAAGTGCTTATGGTTTCATTTTAACCTGTGAAAAGGAATTTTAGGATCACTTTTTTTTAAAATTGTTTTTGTATGGAAGTCTTCAGAGCTTCAGAAGTGGGAGGGATCCTCTGCAGGAATAGTGGGTAGACTTTGATATTGTTTGACACCTCGACTTCATGTGCTGGAAATTTACCTGTGAGCTGCCACTGCTGTAAGCATGCAGTGCTTTCTAAAAGGGGTAACTATTAAATCCCATTTGTAACAGGCAAAGCAGAGGCAGGGATGAACCTATAGGTGGCAGAATGATGTGAACACAAGCAACAAAAGAATTAGGAAGGCTTCTTCCTAAGCGCATGAAGCAAATGTTCACCATTTACTGTTGATAACACCCTTGTCCAGTGTGTAAGAGAAAAAACAGCATAAATGTAACACAGCCACTTGCCGCAGTTGCTTGCTTTCTCCTTGAACTTACTTAGAGGTGCATTCTAGCCTTTTGCCAGTGACCACACCCTTTTGTTCTGGCACAGGTATCTCTTTCCCAAGTTTACTCTGTGCTGGACTGAGTTTGTGGAACTCAAGGTCCATGTGCCCTGCGAAACCCTGCAGTACGTGGAGGCCAACTACGGCCCAGAGTGGAAGGTGCCTGTGAAGACATGGAACTGGAAGAGCTCACCCTTCAATGTGCAGGACAACGGAATCTGGCCTATTGATGAGTGGGACAATGTCATCCAAATCTACTGACCCCTGTCTGCTGGCAGAGCCTCTCACCAGAACTGTCAGTTTGTGACTTCCCAGTGCCCAAAGGCATCGGCATCTGTTTCCTTTGTAATGCCCCATGTGTTTCCTGAGGAGGCATTTTCCTCCCTTTGCTTAACAGGTGTTTTCTTCACCTTCATTGTGCTTTTTCCACCTGGTTAAAGGAGAAGATGAAAAGCAACTGGAGGGAAGGGAAGCTGAAAGAAAAGCTGCACAAAGGGAGTAGAGAGGACTGCAGTGGACTTATGGGCAGTTGACTGTTTAAATGTAAACAGTGGCCAGGTGGCTTTGACATTCCTGGGATCATCAAAACCTTCAGACTGTTCAGTTCTCAAGCTTGAGAGAAGGTTAGGATGGGAAAATCTCAGAGAAGTTACTCTTTTTTCAAAGGAGATGTGTGACTGTTTAACTTCAAAACACCAGATTTACGAGTACCTCAAATGTGCTTGATTTGAGACTGGTACATCCCTACCATGAGCAACGGGTTGCTCTTTGGAGTGGAATGTTTCTGTGGCACAGAACCTGTGTGACCACCTGCTTTACATCCAGGAGGTATCTGGTAATCGTGGAACACTAAGTGAATGGAAGGAGAAACTATTGACACTGGACATTTTTCAATTTGTCCTTCTTAAAGAATGTGAAGGTGCATGCTGCTGGGATGGCTTCCCTATGAAAAGAAATAAAATTCTGGTTTTAATATCCCAGTCCTTGTGTTCTCCCTGTAAAATGTTTTACTGTTTTTTAGCAAATTACAGCTATCCCTGCTTTCCTGCAAGTAGATAGAAATGGGGGTTATTCACAGTTTTCTGTTCCACAGAACAGAGGCTTCTCTTTAAGGGAAAGGAGAAATGTGTACAAATACCAACTGTTCCATCAAATTTGCAGCAGCAATCCTGCCAGTCCTCTCAGTTTCAGTTTCTCCTGTCACTGAAACATTGGAGTAAATTGTTCAGCTTCTGGCAACAACTTGTCAGGCTGGCTCTTCAATTGGATGGTAACTTTGTTCTGCCTGGTTAAGAAGAGAGAGATGTAAAATCCTGCTAACACCATTCACTTGCTAAAGTAACCATGATATTATAAGGGATAACTTCTCAGGTAGAATTTTTTCTGTACCTTTTCCTTAAAATGGAAAAAAAAAAAGTGAATGTCCTTGTGGTTTCCATGCTCATAACTCTGTTGTCCTGAACTTCTTGGTGTAATAACATGCAGTAAGTCTGTGAGTTTCTCAGATGTGATAAATGTTTAAGAGTGAAAGAAAAGATGCTCTCAGAAAATTATAATCTGTCAAAATTTTTTACTTTGTAGATGAAAAGACTAATGAAAAAAAATGCATGTCCCTGAAAGGGAGGATGTCTTGAATAGTTGATTATACCTGTAAGGTATTCTTCAGGTTAAAATGTTTTCTCTTCAGAAGATACAAGTGTATATTTAACACTGATTAAAAGGAGAGTCTAATTTGCAACTTAGGATGCTGTTTCATCCTTTGTTTTGTCATCTTGGGCAGCATTTAACACACTTTGTTGCAGTTATCATGACATAATGCATAGAGGAAAATCCTGAAATGTTTCTTATTCTGCTTATTGACTCACTGTCTTTGAGCATTTATTTTTTAATAAAGATACTTGGATACAGTAAAGATACTCTGAATAAGGCAGAAGCCCACATGTAGGAGAAAGGATCCTTCAGTTGCACAGAGAGATGGCACATTGCACATCTCCTGTCACTCTCTGTGCAGTGCTCTGGCAGAGATTTCCTGCTTGGATGCAGATTGGGTGCCCAGGAGTGGTGTGAACCTCATGGAACTGCTGCTCTTTGAGGGCACATCATGAGGCTGAAGCCTTGGCATTCCCACAGAAACAGCCAGATTGAAGTGTGCTTCCTCTTGGGTTCTCCTGAATTGCCTCATCTGAAATGGATTCTTAATTCTATGTCACCTTCTTAATTTAGTTCCTGCCTTCATTTTGGAACTGCTCTGGAGGGGAGGGTAATTCCTAATGGTCTTAAGCAACCACATGTGAAGTCCCTTGGCTTCCCTGTAGCAAACAAGGTTTTTCATGTTATTTATGTGCAGCTGATAAAGACAGAAAAATGATCAAAGCTCCAGAATAACATCAAGGAAAGATTGAAGAAATAGCATTGCCTGAAGAGAAGGGACCATAAAAGGCCATTTTCAAAAGCCATAAAAGATGGTTACAGAAAAAGGAAGGGATGTGTGCGCTCCTTTCTGTGGGTGGTTGGAAGTAGAAGTAAATGGGAGGAATGCAAAGTGATCCACCTTCATAGAAGCTGGAGTATTTAACATTTGGAAATGTGTAAAATCTTTGACTTTGGGGGTGTCTGAGAACACATCAGGCAAAAGTGATCCACCTTCATAGAAGCTGGAGTATTTAACATGTGGAAATGTGTAAAATCTTTGACTTTGGGGGTGTCTGAGAACACATCAGGCAAATGCCAGCCAAAGCTGACCTGACTGTAGTTAAGGACTGACTGTACTTAATCCTGTCTTCCTGCTGGAGGGAGTTCCTCTTTCCCATGATTCTGTAGTATTCCACGACTTCTTGCTTTTAGAAGGTGGAAATTAGAATAATCATTTGTATATGAGCTTAAGGAAGGATCTATTTCTGGAATCTGACACTAGAGCTCACGCTGGGAGTGATGCTCTCAGGGGAAATGAGAGAAAACTGCAGCATCTTGAACACTTGAAAAAAATGTGATTGTTTGCACCAAAAGGGTGAATGCAGTTCTTCCAAAAAGGGTGTGTCTGATCCAAGCTGAGGCTGCAGCACAGTCATGGGATGGACAATGCTTGGCTGCACAGAGGCTCTGAGGGAGATGCTGATGCTTTTTACCTGTCCAGGAGCCATATTCTGACAGAAGGGCCTGTGTCTGTTCTTCCATGCTGCTCTTTTAACCTCAGACACAGAAAATGGGCAAAACTGTGCTGATGCAGGCAGGAGAGGATCCTGGAAGTATGATTGTCTTTCTCTGCTGTCCAGATGAAAAAGTAGTAGCTTGTCTTGTTACACCCTTTGCTGTTGAAGCAGAACCTGGGAGATGCTGGTTGCTGGTGTTAAACAATCCTTTGTTGCTTTAGAATTCTCTAGAAGTCTGAAATCTGTCAGCTCTAGAAAATTGTGAAAAAAAAGCAGAGAAAACCAGTCTCTGCTTTGCAGTGCCCACTGTAATTGTGTGTTGTGCACAGATGAACGAGATGTGTAACAACACAGACACCTTCCTTCCAAGGTGACTGCCTGTCACAATGCAGTGTCTCTCAGGGATGTGTTTCTGTCCTTTATTCCTCCCCAGCAGAATTCCCTGAGCTCTCACAGCAGTTCAAGAAGCTCAGGGGCAGCTGCCCGGCTGCTCAGGCTTGTTTCCTTCCTCTTTGTGTGTTTCTGTTACTCTGTGAATTGCAGAACAGAGCAAGGGAACTTGAGAAATTATGTGGAAGTACAAAGTCTTCCTAGCACTTGTGTTCACTGATGTACATCAGCTGTTTTGGTAAAGTGGCACCAGCAGACGATTTACACCAGCTGATAATCTTTCCTTAATAGCATTGTGTTTCCTAAGCTCAGCCATTTCTGTTCCTTCCACTTCAAGCCCAGGATAAGCCAAGTGGGTCTCTTTGACATAAAGCAAATAATTACAGCGCCTTTCACCCATCCACTTCCTATCAGAAAAGTCAAAACTCTTGAGTAAAGCAGCTTCCACAAGGAGCTACTGTTGAACTGTGTGGCCTCCCTCCTTGAGCTGACACCAGCCCTTCTTTATCACTGCCATTGTCCAGAGCAGTGTCTCAGGAGCTGGTTGGGGCAGCAGGAGCATTTTCTTTATTTAAAAAAATCTGTGTGTTTGCTCTCTGGGCTCCTGTAATCATCTCGCATTGTCAGCATTCAGGCTTGGTCGCCTGTTGGTAACAACATTTCTCAGCTGCACTGGAAGAGGGATTTCTGAACAAACATGGAAAGGGAGAGAAGATTAAATAGGGAACAGCCAGTAAAGACAGGAGCCAGGCCAGGCTGTTGGGTTTGGTGTTTGTATTTTTATCCTTTTTTTTTTTTGTGATTTATTTTAATTAATTACTTTATTTTAGGAAGCCAAGATACATTTGTGTCATGTGGAAAGGGACCCCTCCGTGACTGACCAGACATCTGGTGAAAAAATTTCTTTATTATCATGGTTTCAGCTGGGACAGAGCTAATGTTCTCAGTAACTGGTGTGTTGCTGTGATTTTGGATTCGGTGTGAGAATGAATGTTGATAACATGCCTGTGTTTTAGCTCTTGCTATGTAATTTATACCCTAAATCAAGGATGTTTCAGTTCCTCATGCTGTACCAGTGGGCAGGTGCATAAAAAGCCATTGGGGCAGGTGATCTGAACAATCCAAAGGTTTCAGAGAATATCTGGGTTCAGAGGATATTTCAGAGACTATCATAAACTGGGGGAAGTTGGCTGGGTGGGCTTATCACTGCTGGGGGGGTGGGATAGGCATCAGTCTATGGGTGGTGAGCAAACTGTGCTGTCCACCACTTACTTCTGGTGTTTGCTCTCTCTCATTACTATTGCAACTATTATTACTGTTATTGTTGTTATCAGCATTGTTAGTATTTCACTTTGTTTTCAGTCACTGAACTGTTCTTTTCTCACCCCATGAATTTTACAGGGTTTTTTCCCCCTGATCTCCTCCCCATCCCTCTCTGGGGGTGAGAGGTCAGCAGATTATACCCCTGTACCCGCCCAGTGAAGTGATGCAGTGGGTTCTCCTGCATTATTTGGAAGAAAATGAGGTGTTTTTTTCCTTGGACCATGCCCTCTCCAGGGTCTGACATCCTCTGCAGCAGTGCAATGCAGCCTCCACTCCTCTAAAACAAGGTGTCCTGCTCTGTGCTTGGAAAGAAAAGTGTGCTTCTGTGACTCAGTCCCAGGACAGACAGGGAAAAGGATGTCAGGAGGGCTTTTGGCTTGCCTTGGAGGTGCTGTTTTGCTCGGTGATCCTCATCAATACATGTAAGAGAATCAAGTAGGTTGGGAAAGACCTCTGGGATCATCAAGTCCATCCTGTGACTGATCACTACTCTGTCAGCCAAACAGAGCACTGAGTGCCACCTTCGGCCTTTCCTTAAACACCTCCAGGGACAGTGACTGCACCACCTCCCTGGGCATCCCATTCCAATGTCTTATCACCATTTCTGTGAAAAAATTCTTCCTTACATCCAGCTAAATCTGCCCTGCCCCAGCCTGAGGCCGTTCCCTCTGCTCCTGTCCCTGTTCCCTGGGAGCACAGCCCGACCCCCCCGGCTGTCCCCTCCTGGCAGGAGCTGTGCGGAGTCACAAGGTCCCCCCTGAGCCTCCTTTGCTCCAGGCTGGGCCCCTTCCCAACTCCCTCAGCCTCTCCTGGGGCTCCATTCCCTTCCCCAGCTCTGTTCCCTGTCCTGGCCACGCTGCAGCCCCTCCATTCCCTGTGTGAGGGCCCACAGGTGCCCCAGCCCTCGAGGTGCGGCCTCAGCAGGGCCGGCACAGGGACGGGCCCTGCCCCGCTCCTGCTGCCACCCCACGGCTGGCACAGCCCAGGGGCCATCGGCCTCTCGGCCCCCTGGGCACCCCTGGGCTGGGTCCAGCTGCTGGCACAGCACCCCCAGGGCCTTTTCCAGCCCCTTTCCCCCAGCCTGGAGCTCCATGGGTTGTTGTGACCTGAGAACAGGACCCAGCACTTCCCGTGGCTGTCCCTCATCCCATGGATCCAGCCTGTCCAGAGCCCTCTGCAGGGGCCCTCCTGCCCTCCAGCAGATCCACATCCCACCCAGCCTGGTGCTGTCTATAAATTCATTCATGGTAAACACAATCCCCTCTCTCCAACATACCTGGACACACAGGAACACCAGTGAAGGAGTGTGGGACCTATCTCCATCAAACACCTTCCATGTGCTGCCTGTAGCCACCTGTGATGACTTTGCTGTGCTGCTGATGCCTTTAGCCCCTGGCTGTTTGCTGCAGCCCCTTCTCTGGGTTAATGATGCCTCTGTAGTGCATTTGGTGTTTAATCAGAAGAAATTCCTCTTCTTTCTTGCTGAGATAAAGCTGTTGCTGAGGTCAATGTGCTGAGACCATCGTTAGCCCCTTCTTTTACAGCCACTTTGCTGCAAGCAGCTAATGAAGTCAGCCAATTAATCTGCTGCCCCTCAGCCCTCCAGGGACCTGCCTTCCCCTGCAGCACAGTGGAGGTGTCCTAACCTCTGAGTAAAGGTCCACAATATCTCCTGTGAACAAGACAAGGAAAGGCCCAGAAATTATTGCTTCCTGTTCTTTCTTTGACCACCAAATCTTCCCATCCCTCCCAATATCAGTTCTGAAACTCTGTTTGTTATCCAGTCCCCATGAATATCTCATCTGGCAGGCTGGCATGAGGCTGGTGGAAGCCTGGAGATGGGTACTTTGGATTTTGGCCAGAGTGGTGACCAGACTGCCCCATCTTCCATCTCATTTTTTGAGGCAAGGGAGTTTCATGAGAACATCCACTGAAGTGATACCAGGCTTTGCCACTGTGGCTGCACAGGCCCAGATTTCACCCACAAATGGGCCTGAAAAGGAGGAATCTGATTGAAATGGGGCCTAATGCAACTTTTGTGATGGTCAGCAGTGCTCGTGCTGAGGGTTGGAGTCCTTAAAAGATGTGAGAGAGAGTCGTCCTTACCTGTGGCACTAATTGTTGTATTACTCCACAGCATTAGCAAGGACTGAGATAGAAATGCAAAGCCCTCCCAGGATGCTTTCTGCCTTGCTAAAGTCTTTCTGCCAAAAAAAACCCTAATAAAGTGTGTGCAGCAATGGCAGCTAGAAACAACAGATGATACAGATTAAGTGACTTTGTAATTGTGCTGGCTGTTAAATCATGGAAGGCCCTGTGTTTGTTAATTGTTTTTGGGTGGCTGCCTTTCGCTGGGACTCTCCATCCAAAGGGGGCTGGAAAAGGATTTTCTGACTCTGAATTAGTGTCAAAACCTGAATAATGCCCAGGGTCTGTGCAGAAATGGTCATCCCCCTCCTGGAAAGGCAGCACGGTCCTAACAGAATGGCCTTGGTGCGTTCCCTGCAGACACTGCAGGCGCTGGGAAAAAAAGGGAAGGAAAAGCTGAGCACCAGAGGGTGTTCTAATAGTTTCCTGTGATTCATCAAGGCTGTTTTATAACAAAATATGGCATGTTTGAAGAGGGAGGAGGGAGGAGTGAAGAGTGAAGAGGGAAATCTGACAGGGTCTTGGGAGTCCATAATTTCACATGTTAGGGGTTGTGGGTTTTTTTATGTGAGTGATGCCTTGTGAAGGCTGCCCTAGAACAGAGACTGGATGGAGCTGAAGAATAAAGTAGGGATTTATTAAAAGGCCTCAATGGAAGCACCTTGGGCAGCACAAGAGCCCAGCCAGGGCTGCACCCAAGATGAACCAAAATGGTCACAAAATGCGCAACTACTCATGGGGTCTCTCACTTTTATAAGTTCTGTTCCATTTGCGTATTGGAGTTAATTGTCCAATTACAGCTTTAGCCCATGAAGTTCCATCCTTGCTTTTCTCTCTTCAGCCCACATTGTTTATCCTCTTGGGCTTGAGATTTGGATCATTTGTCCTTGGTCCTCAGCTGGAGAAGGAATTGTTTTGTCTCCCTGCTCTGTGAAGAGAGCTCACTATGTCCTAATGTGAAGCTCAGACTAAAGCAGCACAGAATCTGAAAAATACAAAAGCTAAAACCTGAGGCATCATGAGGAAGTGGGAAAACATGAAATAGAGGGAAATGTGTATAAACTCCTTTTTCCTGTTCTGATCCTTCATTGGTGCAAAGAGGGAAGGCTGCTGATGCCAGCCCAGCTGCTCTGGCTCGCACTGGAGAGGGCAAATCCAGCCCAGGTGGATTTTTGACCCAGGTGGACCCAAATCTACCACCAGGTGGGCACTTCTGCCCTCCCACACCCTGTGGATCAGCACCACAGCTCTAACAGTGACCAGTCGAAGCTGAGAGGTTTCAGGCTATTCTTCCTTGTCCTCCCCAGCCCTCCCCCACTGCTCCCTGGTCCGTGTTCCATCCCAGAGACCTGGGACATAAGCAGGGACCTTAATTTATAGGGGGCAAAAAAAATGTCAGCGCTGACAGGCGGAGTGGTGTGGGTGGAAATGAGTTGTGCTGATAAGCCCTCCTGACTGTATTTTATTTTACTGAGGTTCTTAACAAACAATCTTTATGAAATGCAAACCTGGCTTATCAGGCTAATGCAGATTGTCTGAAATCCTTATCTCCATGGGCCAGTTAGGCTGGAGTGATTCTTTTTTCATAAGGAGCAGAGAATGAAGAGCTGCACACAAGCCTCGCCCCGCCCCACCTCCTCCCAATCGCTGCCATTTACTGGCAGTGAACCGAAGGGCTCTGATTTCCAAACTCATAAATAACGCAGGGCCCCCGAGCCGAGCTGTCCTGGGCTCCCAAAGAGTTGTTCAGCTGCACAGGGAGCCGGGAGGGGCCCGGGGCAGGGCTGGGCAAGGGGGAAAGGGAAAAGCCCCTGGTTTGTTGCACCTTTCTGAGAACAGACATGTTTAAGCTGACACCTAAAGCTGGAGCAGCACAACCTCCTCTCCCTCACCACTGAGCAAACCTAGATCCTGAATTTTGAACGTGTTTTCTTGGAGTGATTTTTGCTCCATAACTTGGCCTGCTGTCTGCTGGGGAGGAGCTGCTGCTGCTGCTATTTGTATGTTGAAGATTTATTGTGAGAAATGTGTCCGCTGCTCAGGAGAAGAGTATTTTTCCCCTTCATTCTGTTTGTGCTGTCTGTGTATTTTCTGTGCCTCATGTGGGTCAAGTTTGTGTGCCTGGGGAATGGATGGCAGCTAAATAGCTCTGCTGCTTTTTCTGGGGACAGAAGCATGGAAAAAAGGTAATAGCAGCTGTGAGGAAATGTTTTTGTTCTGGTTTCTGAGCCTCTGGGGAATATATATAAAAGTCCCTCTCTGGGAACACAGGACAGAGTAAACAGATGCTGCTGTTGTCTCTGCTGTCTGTGATCTGTGGAAATGTTTGCCTTTCCTGGGACACCATGAGATGCCAGATTATCTGCACTGGGTCCTGGGCCTTCAATTCTTGTACTGAAGTAACAAGACCAGGTGAAGAAGGGGCCTGACTTTTACCCACCAGCACCTACAAGTTCCTCTCATGTCCATTTTGCCAATTTGAATGCTTTTCTGATCAGGAGACAAGGGTCTAGATTAAACAATCATGAGGTGTAAGGAGGCCTCACAGAGCTACAGCTGTACAGAAAAATAAGCCTCTGTAGGGAACAGGTTTCCCACAGCACGTGGCACAGAGAAATTCTAGTGGGGTTGCTGTTGGCTTCTCTTTCCTCTTGACATCTGGGAAGATGCCAGCATGAAGGATTAGTTTAGCAACAGAGATTATCTTTCTCAAGGCAGGAGAGCTTGTGTACCCCAGGATGCAGTGTTATCCCTTTCTGTAGATGCTACTTAACTCCTAAACCCAGGAATATTAATTACACCAAAGCATGGGAGTATCTTGGCGACGCCTCTGCCACGGAGAGGAGCAGGGAGATGCCACTGCCTTGGACACCTTGGGCACCTTGTTGCACATCCCACAGGTGCAGTTCCTGTCCAGCCTGGCAGAGCAGCCAGCAGTTGGCAGGGCTCATTGTTTCCAGGCAGCACTGAGGGCTGAACGGTGAAAGGACATTTCTCTGTGTCACAGCTCCTTGAAAAAAAACCCAACCCACTCAATGGTGATGGCTGTGCACACAAAATGTGTCCCCTGGCGTTCTCTTCTTTGTTCTTGTGGTTTTTACCCCCAAGTCAGAAGCATTTCCCCTTCTTGATTGAGAAGAGGAGGAAAATTTGGATGAGCAAACAGGCAGGATGGCTTCACCACACTCTGCAACCACCCTGCTTTGCTAGGCCACCGTGTTCCTTTGTTCATTCGCACCGTGGGCAGGAGTGAGGGGAAGACACACTGAGCTGTAAATCTGTTTAGGTGGTGCCTGTGAGTGGCAGCTGTCAGGCAGGTCTTCAGAGACAAATGCAGCAGTCTGAGTCACCAGTGAATATGTAAAGCATCTCTAGACCTTGCTGTGAGGATGGAGTATGCTCCTGGAAACAAAGACTCACAATTAGTCTTGGGTGATTATATTGCAGCATTTCTACTGGTGGGGGGGGTGGGGGAAGGATTAAATTTGGGGTTTTTGTGTCTCTTTTCTTCTAGGAAGTTCAGTTTTTAGTATCCTTGGAATGTTCTAAAACCCTTTATAGTTGCCCGCCTTGCAGATGTCCCTCTGTATAATGGAGGGGGAAAAAAATCCAAATTCTTCCTCTTTCCCTGGTTTTGATGTGAGTGTGTGCAGGAGGGCCCAGCTCACGCTGTCTGGTTTTTCTCCTGGGCTGAAGATTTCTGTGTCCCCAGTTCTTTCCATTCTAGAGTTCATGTGTTTCTCAGTTTGGGGTTTCAACCCTTCATCACGGGTGGATGCTTGGGGTGCAGACCTGCTTCTGTTGAAACCAGCAGATGTTGAATGCATCTTGCCTTGCCAGGGCATGAATTTCATCCACCTTCCATTCCTTCTGGGAATTCCTTCTGGACTCAGCCCCCGTCGATGCCCTGATGTGGTGCTGTGTTTTGCAGTGTGCTAAAGGAGCTGTGGCATTTAGCTGTCCTTTCAGGTTGGGTTTTTTTTCATCCTGGCTGCTGAATTGTTACAGGAGAGTTTGCAGCTCTCCACTATGAGAACTGGAATAATTTAACTTGGAGAAAAGGAGGTTTGGGGTGGGAGCGCCTTATTTTTCTTTCAGTTACCTGGAAGGCAGTCGTAGCAAGGTGGGATTGATCTCCTCTCCCAGGTGACAGGACAAGAGGAAACAGCCTTAAGTTGTGCCAGGGGAGATTTAGATTGGATACCAGGAAAAATTTCTCCTCTGAGAGATTTGTCAAGCACTGGAAACAGGCTGCCAATGGAAAGGGTGGAATCACCATCCCTGGAGGGATATAAAACACATGTAGATTAGTCACCTGGGGATATGTTTTATGGTGGGCTTGGCAATTAATGCCTGGGTTTGATGATCCTAGAGGTCCCAGAGTAAGGGCTGGGCCTGGTTTGCTCCCAGCTGAGCAAGGCACAGGGGAAACTATGCTTCAGGTCCTTGCGTGTGCAGGACCCTTCTACCCAGCTCCTTTCATGGCAGGTCAGGATGGGCCCCACGGAACTGGCCGCAGGGAACCTGGGAGGAGCTACACAAGCTGTCCCTTTTCAAAGATGATGGCTGTTCCTGATAATGCCAACTGGCTCAGCTTTCATTTCATCTTCCTGGTGACTAATGCAGACAGATCAATTAGGGGGCTGCACACAAGGAGCTGCAGCTCCTCAGCTCTCCCCCGGGTAATAATAAAAATATGTCCCTGCTTTTCTCCTTCCTTGAAGTCCCCAGGAGAGTATTGGCTGGTGCTGCAGGTGCAGCCGCCCTGCAGGGTGGTGAGAGCAATGAATAGTAAGGTTTTTAGCTCAAGCACACTAAGGCTGTTCAGCAGCCATTGGATAATCCTCTGTTAATCAGATTATGTAAATTACTACTTCAGCATCCCTATCCCATCTCTCGTCCCTGCTGCTCTCCAAGCTGGAAATAAAAGGCACTCTAAAAAGGAACATTTAAACTGCAAAAAGGCAGCCCTGCTGAAAAGGGTGGGCAGAGGGTGCTGGGATGAGGAGCAGGGGGGCAGGGCTTTGTTTCCATGCAGGCAGGCAGACATTCTGCCCAGGCCAGGCAGTGGGAGACACCAGGAAACCAAAGGCCAGGAGCGGGTGCTCCCTGTGCACGAGCAGCGCTGGGCTGGGCAGGGCAGTGCTGGTGCCTTCCTGGACTTTTCCCCAGGATGGGCCTCTGGAGTGCTGGAAGAACATCTCCAACCTCCGTGGAGCACAGAGACCTGGAGTGTTTGGACAATGCCCTCAGGCACATGGTGGAACTCCTGGGGACAGAGATGGGCAGGCCCAGAGGTTGGGTGGATGATCCTTGAGGGTCCTTTCCAACTCAGTTTATTCTGTGATTCCTGCCTGCCACTGTGCACTTGTGATATGAGTTTTTTCATTCACAGTGGAAGGCCCAGCACCTCAAACAAGGTTTGGCTGAGAGATGCTGTCCCCAGCCTGGACTCAGCCCCTGAGTGCAGCCACCAAACTGAAGGAAGGGGCAGCTTACCAAAAATGATCTGTGCCTGCAAAACCTGGACTTGTATTGGCCCAGACTTTCTCCTGTGCTTTAGTGCAGGCAAGGTAATCCCCATTTCTGGCTCTGGGTTTAGAACAGACTTGTGTCTTTCTGAAACATGGGCCAGGAGCCCCAGCAGTCACACCAGCACCTTCCTCAAGTCTGACCATTGCTCAGAACGTGGTTTATGGCTCTCACTTGGTCTCTGAGGCTGTCACATTTTCCATCCACTGAGAATTGAGGGTATTTTTTTTATCAACTGGACTAGAAGGCTGGAGAAGGCAAGGGAGGTCAGTTGTAACTAAAACAGAGGAGCTGAAAGCTTGTTAATTCTTTGTGTGCCCACTGAAAATGACCCTGAAGACCAAGCTGAGCTGCATTTGTGGGTTGGGTGCTCCTGGATAAAGGCAATTTGTGACAAGGATAAGGCTGCCTCTGTTATGGCAGGTACAACCAGGGCTTTGCACTGGGCTTTTGGTATTCACAGGTGGCCAAGAGAATTTGCTCCCCAGCCCTTCTCTGTTGATGAACACACTTTCTGATATTTACACCTTTTTCACTCAGGGCGAGCAAAGATGTCTTGAGGGCTGTTTAAAATTTGTCCACACAGGTCTCATACCCTGCAGGTTTGATTGGTCCAGCAGGTCACAGGGCACATCAGGGCTCCATTGGCTCAGGGGACAGACACGGGTGGGCTGGGGACACACTGGTGTGTACACAAGGGACTTCTCTGGTGCCAGTGGAGCTGCTTCCCTGGGCTGTGGGGTGAGAGGCTGGGACAGAACTCTGCTGGAACAATATCCATGGCCAGGTGGGGAAAATGAACACCCTGGTGCAAACCATTAGGAGCTACTGCCTTGTGGGAATCCACAAAATTAGAGGGTTTTGGGAAAGCTGAAAAAGGCAGGCCTCAGAGACAGCAGAACTGTGATTAGAACTGAGCAGCAGCCATGAGATAGGTCAGCAGAAAAATTATTTAAAAAGTAGAAAAGCAAGGACAAATAGAACAATGGTCTGTATATTAATGCTTGCCTAGAATAACTCTCTAAGATACGGAAAAGTTTATCTAGCAAGATATTAGGAAGGTTGAAGCTTAATACTGGAGCTATGTGCATTGTGTTTTAAGGCTTACAAGCAGGTATTGTATTTGAAATAAGCAGCCATTTTTTTAACCAAAGGTACGTGTGCTTATGGTTATTGGATAGAACTACTGTCAATGTGCTTTTGCTTTGTGTGATTGGTCAAAAAACTTTTCAAGTAAGTTGTACCATTAAATTCTTGGTCTACTGCCTGGGATGTGAGCTGCTGGCATCTTCCCACTGTCATAACCATGTAATGAGAATGCTGGAAAACAAAACAGCTCAAGGCACGTTCCACAGCAGTCCTGTCCTGTTTGTGATTTGTACAGAGACCCCCGGCCAGCGATACTGCCTGACCTTGAGAAATTATTTTGAAAATGCAGGCAATCAGATATGCATCTGGCACAGTTCTCATCTGTGCAAATGGAATTTTGTCTAAAGTTTGTCTTCCTTTCTCTGTCTGCCCTTGGTTTCAGCAGAGGCAGTGGAAAGTCAAGGGGTGTTTAGCATGGTCATGGGATGGAATACAGGTGAATTGAAAGAGTAATGGGTTGATTCCTGTATGCTGCAAATCAGCACTGTTCTGTAGTAACTGATGGAAATTCATCCCTTTGCACCAGCTGACCATCTGAGGTACAGAAATACTTTAAAAAGTATTGATCAAAATTGATAAAAAATGATCAGAAAGCATTTAAAACAACTTAACAAAACCATTGAAAATGAAATTTGGATCTATACCATCTCTCCACCATCAAGGCAGCAATACTGGCTTACATTCATAATTCAGCAAAATAATAGGATGGAGTAACTTTAAAAGTGAAGGAAGAAAGCTACCTTTAAGAGTCAGTATAGTGAATACATCTGTTTTTTCTATATGAAATGAACTGTAAAATCATAATGAACTCCTGAAAGGCTGGTTTCATTGGGGTGTCCCTCTGCACACACATGCACAGCTGTAAGAGGAGCAGCCCCAGGCACCAAACCTGAGACTCCTCCTTTAAGGATTTCAACCTCAGCCATTCCCATGCAGCAACCTGCAGTGAGGGATGTTGGAGAGATTCAGAGCAAATTCCTTCCTTTTTTACAAGAGTTCACCTCAGAGAACAAGCTACATGGTTCCAAAGACTTGTACATGAAGGAAGATACCTTGCCAGGCTGTGGAAAATCCTGGAATCCCCAGCACATAAAGTCCAAATGGCTTGGATTTTATGTCCAATGGGGGTTGAGGGTTTTGCCTGAAGTCATACTGGAAATGAAAGCTCTTGGTCTCTTGACAACTTTTTGCCATTAATTGTAAGTTTGTTGTAGAAGGTGCACCGATGGCAAAGACCTTTGGGGCTTTTAGCCTTTTGGCCAGAAAGATTTTTTTAAATTCAGCTTCACATTTCTTTTAATCCCTGTTTTGAGTGATGCTGATGTGGGTGCCTTACTGCTGCATGCAACCTGGCTGAGCTCCACATTTTGTGCCCCTGAAAGTGGCAGCTGCTTTTCCTTTCAGATGCCTGACTTGTTTTCCTCTATTTTAGGTGATTTCCAATAACTTTTAATGTCGAGGTGCATCTGTGTCAAGTGGAAAATGAGCTGTTTGTCTCTTTCCTTGCTCCTAGTGAAAAGGTTTAGAGGCGCATTAGGTTTTCAGTCTCTTTATTCTGTGGCTAAACATTTTCTTCAATGCTATCACCAAGTTTCAGCATTAAAAAGAAGGAGATTTTTGGCTTCTGGAATTAAGCCAGAAAGTGTGGCCAGAATTTAAAGCACCCCCTGATGCATTTTGTTAACACTAATAAGAGATTCAAAATGCCATAGAAAATCTCTAGATTATGAAAGTTTAATATTTCAGCAGTCTGCATGCAGCTGCCATTCTGAAACTCGAGCAGCCTCCTCTAGCTCAATATACTCAAAATCTATTAATCTAAATTATGATTTTTAAAGGCAGAAGCCCAGATGTGAGTAATTGTTTCTTATTGTTCCCATATGCAGAGCAGGGCTCTGAAGTCACAGTGGTAACTCAGCTGTGGGTTTGCAGCCTCTCTCTGTCCTTCTCCTGCCCATCACTCTGTGTCTGCTGCTTTCATCAGGCTCACCTGGGTCACCTCACAAAGCAGAAAATATTACTCAAATCCAGGCCTATCCTTTGAAATCTCTGCTTGTATTTAGGCAGGGCTCTCTGCTATATCCTGGCCTCTTGCAAGTAAGAGTTTTGCTGGAGAGAGACAGAATTTGAGGTCTGGCCCAGTGGGAACCATAAACATTTGTTTGCCCATCTGACCATCACTCTCTCTTGGAGAGATTTCTCTTGGCTCTGGAAGTTGTGCAGCAGGATGAAGCCTTTTGCTCCTGCTGGCATACCACACAGTCAGAAACAGCTTTTCTTCCTTTTAGGAAGAGGAACAACCAGGGTTTTGCCCCTGGTTTGTTTCAGAAATTTTAATCCTGGCATGCTGGAGTTCAAAAAGAGGCCCGGTTTTGAGATGCTCACACTCTGCAGCCACCCACATGTTCTTGGCCTCTTCAAAATGGCCAGCTCTCAGGTGTCCCACTTCACAGAGTCACACGAGGAAATGTGTGAACTTCATAAGTCACATATTCATAAGTTCATAAGACAGAGAATTCAGTCGGCTGCTCCCCCAAGGTCAGACAGTTCCTGTGGTGCGGAGGGGAGGTGGCTGAAGTGACCTGCTAACATCACACCTCACAAAATCCATTTGGTGTCCCCTTCAATTTCCATGAACTGGTAACGGGGTGGCTGCTGAAAACCAAACCTGTTGCAGGTAAAGAATTGCCCCACACTCCAGGGAAACTGTTAGGATGTATCCCAGCAGAGATTTTTGTGAGGAGGAACAAGCCCAGGGTGCAGTGTTGCTTCCACAGCGCTTGCTCCTGGCTGAGCTGCACTATCCTGGTCTGTGGAAAAGTAATGCCAGGACTGCAGGGATGGATTATAATGTGTTCCCCCTGCTGCCAGCTCACTGACAAATATGGGGAGGAAGATGAAAAAGACTGGTGTGGTTCATGGGTGCCAAGAAATCACAGCTCAATAGGAAGCATAATAAAGACACGGTGAAGCAGACTTTGATGTATGACCCCTTCAGAGCATTTTGACAGCATGAAAAAGACCCTTAAAGCTAGTTTAAATGTCAGCAACCCTGTGCCATCTTACCAGTGCTGGCTCTGCACCTGGGACCTCCTGCCCAGTGCCTGGCGGTGGGTCCTGGTGTGCCCCAGCAGTGCAGGACAAAGTTCTGTCATATCTGCATCCTCTCCTGCATGGATGCATGAGTGGGGATGAAAAGCAGTCCATCCTACCCATCTCTCCTACCCTTTCCCTGCAAGGAAAGTATATGTGGGACCATTGCTGGTTTTTATTTCTTGGGGTACACTCAGTGAAGTGAAAGTTTGCAAAAAATGGTGACAGGCATGATTATTTGTTTTACTTGTGTGAAGAGAAGCAAAAACTGCACTAGAGAATGTGTCTATTGAAATGTAGCCGTGATATTTTCTGAAAAATCCTTTCCTTAGGATTTTTTTCTTTTGAGAAGCTGAGACGCCTCAGGAACAAAATGTAAACATTGATTATCTGCTGCTGTGGAATGCAACAGGTGTATCTTTGATTGGTCTCATGTGGTTGTTTCTAATTAATGGCCAATCACAGCCCAGCTGGCTTGGACTCTCTGTCCGAGACAGAAGCCTTTGTTATTCATTCCTTCTTTTTCTATTCTTAGCTAGCCTTCTGATAAAATCCTTTCTTCTATTCTTTTAATATAGTTTTAATATAATAATATATCAAGCCTTCTGAAACATGGAGTCAGATGCTCATCTCTTCCCTCATCCTAAGACCCCTGTGAACACCGTCATATTGAAACATGAATATTTTTTAATTTATTAAAGGAAGGGTATTTAGTGATATTTGCTATAACTGCAAGCTTTATAAGCTTTGTGGGTTGACTGCTCCTGTAGAAACAGGAGGCTGCACAAGCTGACAGTCAGGGCAAGTACTGATGATTGCCTTAGCTTGACTTTTGGAAATTTGAAACATTCCCACAAGTGCTTGCGCTTTTTGGTGAAAAAAGGGCATGATTAATTTTGCTTGTTTAAAAATGTTTGGCAAAGTGTTTGAAATAACCACTGTCGGTTTGTTTGCTTTCCTGGTTGTAGTGCTTTTTCTGGACAGGTTTTGAAAGCTCTAGGCACTGAAGTATCCAAGCAATTAGGGATCAGGAGCTTCAGTTCCCTTCTCTTTCTGGACCTGCAAGCCTCCTCCTCTACTGCTGCCCGGAGCATCTCAGAGCAGGTTTTGGGAACATAATAGGTTGGAGGAAGTAACAGAGAGGAGGGGCACTCTCCAACTCTCCAATGTAAATTACATGGAAATTAGGCTTCTGTGAGGCCAAAGGCCCCTCCGGAATAGGGCCTTTAGTTAACATAACACTTGTGCTAAATGAAGCGGTTGACACAGCTTTCAGGCTGTAGTGCCACTGTTAATTTACCGTGTGAAAGGGCTGAACCTCCGCTCGAGTTCTGCAGGGAGCAGCCCTGCCCTGGCAGGGACCCGAGGCTCATTCTCTGCGGAGAGAGCCACCGCATCGTTCCACTGCTGGCTTGTTAATGGGGCAATCCCGTCTGCTGGAACATCCTCAGCGCTGTTAAAAACCCCAATAGGTGAGCACTGCTGAGCCATCTTACTCTTTGGAAATAGCTGAGCTTTTCCTGGAAGTTGGCAGAGGGAAGGAATGGTGCAGTGTGCCTGGAGCTGCTCATCCTGGGTGCCGGAATTTTCCTGCCCCATGAAAGTGGGGTGGTGAGCTGGGGCTTCTCTTTCCCCACCCCTTGTTCTCCTTGGTATCCCCAGGATATTTCCTGCTGCTCCAGGGCATAAGCAAGTATCTTGCTCTTTTTCTCCCTATTTGCTCTTAAGTTCATCCAAAGCAAATTCCCAGCACTTAATGGAGAAGGGGATGGAGGAGCAGAAAGGATTGGATAGATCCCAAAGGGTCTATGGTTGCAGTAAGGGTAGTTGGCCTTTGCCTGGGGCAATTTATGACTCCTTTCATAGAAGCAAAGACTGGTTTGGGCTGGAAGGAACATTTCAAGGCCACCTAGTCCAACCACTCTGCACTGAGCAATACCTTCAATTAGACCAGGTTGCTCAGTGCCCCATCCAAAGGGACCTTGAGTATTTCCAGGGGTGGAGCACCCCCCACCTCTCTGGGCAGCCTGTGCCAGTGTTTGACCTATAAATGTGTGGTAAATGACCTATAAATGATCTATAAATGAGTGGTTACCCAGGGCAGGGGTGAGGCTGGATGGACCAGTCCCTGTCATGGACACAGACACATGACTGGGATGGGGTTATCCTGCAGGTTTTGGGTTTTGCACTCAGATGTCACCTTGCTGGCCTGTTGTCCTTGCTCAGAGAAGAAGCTCTGGGGACACCCCAGCAATGAAACACAAGTCTGTGTTTCACTGACCCTACATGTTAGCCACAGGCGTGTGGAGCTGGCTCACCTTTGCTGTAAAAGCACGAGTTAACCCTTCAGTGCCCTGGAGTGAAGAGCAGGCTGGAAGAGGTGTGAATTCACCTCCTGCTGTCACACAGAGTGAGGCAGAGGGGCACCAGGGCTTGGGGCAGCAGCAGCAGCAGCTGTCACTGTCCTCTGCCTGCAGAAGGTGCCAGCTGTGACTCCAAGTGAGAGGGAGCTGCCACCAAAGAAGGGAGGGCAGGATCCGCTGGTCTGCACATTTTCATCCCCCCAGAATGTGACCTCACATTCTGTCAGAGCAGAGCAGGAGCTTCCTCCTGCTTGGGAGTGCAATAAATACCCTCAGCCTGTTCCTCAGTTCTGAGCCGTGACAAGAAGGGCACTTGAAAGAGCCATCTCAGCCTCTGGAAACACTGACAATGTCAGAGCTGGATAAATAAGTAAATTTTTTAAAATAATGTCCTCAAACAGAAGAGGAAAAAGAGGGTAAAATTAGACTATTGCTAAAGCTGGTTCCATCCTTTCCTGCAAAGTTCTAGCCAGAGTCCCTGAGATAAGTGACTAAAAGCTGGCAAGGATGGTTCCAGCTACCACCCCACGCCAGCCACAGAGAAGGGCAGGGGGGACATGTGGCGAGCAGAGAAAAGGCAAGACAGAGAGAGCATCTCCTGGGAGATGCAAAACAAGCTCCCTGGATTGCCAGGACTAGTGGTGACACGCGCCAGACAAAGGAACTGCTACTCTATAAATGAGGCAGCCGGGACCAGCAGCGCTAGGCTGACTCCAGCAAGAACCAGCTCCGTGGGCAGGCACTGGAAAAGCAGTCAGGAAAGAATCACAGGAAGCTCCTGATTTTGCTGCCTGGTGGCCCCCTGAGCAGGTTTCCAGAGGCACAAGTAGCAGAAAAGTAAGTGAATGGCCTCTTCTCTTTACCACTATCCTCCCCTCTTTTGGGCTTATCTTGCAACTTTCTTAGGGAAGCCAAAATTTCCACTCCGAGCAGGGAATATCCTAAAAGGAAGGGATTTCTGCAGTGGCCTTTTACCAGTTCTCTGGATTTTCATTTCTTGTTGTGGCACCTCTGGTTCTTGTCATCAAAAATTTAAGAGTAAGGCATCTCATCTGACAAACAGCCACTTACAGGTGGCTGCACTTCATCAAGTAAAGAGACAGTTTGTACCTGAACTTTCCAAATTCTTAGTCCCCACAGGGACTCAGTGAGTCACCTTACCAGAAGAAAATATTGATTAGTTTTACTACTTTTGAGAGAAATGTTGGTGGTGAGATGTAGAGGAAACGAAAGTGATTTTATAATCACTGCTCTTAACTATTCCTAGATTTTCTTACAGCTGTATAATCGCACATTAGGCAAACTCATTTATAGCACTGCAAGCTGCTGTAAATCAGAGTTATTGCACTGGTGCAAAAGGATTAGATAGAGCATGATAGATTCCCTGAGTTTAGAAATAAAACTTAAGTGAATTCTCCAATGCTGTTTGATATTTAAGACAAATTCCTTGCAAAAGCACAAATAATCATGTACTAATTACTCACTAATGTGTGGAAATTCACTGACAGAGTCAACTAGTAAAAGTGTAAGGAATAAGTTTTAAATTCCAATCCTCACATATTTAAAAATATCTCCATACTTTACTGGTTATCTGTGTAACAGCTGATGCAGATGTAAAACATATAGGCATTTGAATTTTCTGCAGTTCAACAGTGCACTTAGGAGGAAAAGCTTAGCATATTTTAAAAAATTCACTTTTCCTGTTAAATACTAGTAACTCTCAGATTTCTGGCAAAACTTTTGAAACTGCCAATATAAAACGTTTCTATTTCCAGAGATAGTCTTCTGCATAAAAAATTTTTTTGAGAAAATTAATAAACAGCAAAACATGCACATTTTTTGAAGTAGCTGTCCCTATCCTTCCCAATTTCCTTGTAACACTACAGGACAATATTTTGTTTTCAGAATCTTTTTCCACCATGCATTTCTATATTATCTCACACAGATACAAAAAAAAAAAAACAAAAAAAAAAAAAAAAAAAAAAAAAAAAAAAAAAAAAAAAAAAATACAGGCCAAACAAACAACGAACCACAAAGCTAACCAACCAGAAAAAAAACGCAGAAAACCAGAAAAAAACCCCAGAAGATAAAGACAGCTTGGTTTTACTGCCTGTTTACATAAACCTTTAAAGTAGTTGTGATATGAGCAGGTGATCCAAGGAATGATGTGCTCACGGAGCCAGCATGCCAGGCAGGAAATCTGTGGACTAAACACAGGTGACTGAGGCAGGGATGATCTTTCAGCTGCTGTTTCTCTCAGGAGCAGCCCCACAGACGCTGGTGGCAAGGCATTCAGGGGAAGATGGGGCTGTGCTCTTTGTCTTGCAGCGGTTTGCCTCTCACTTTTGGCATTTTGGTGTTTTGCCGTGGTGGCCACGTCCCTCTGTGCTCATGGTGACCCAAGGGACTGGTGTGACCCAAGGTGGGCAGCAGCCTGTGGGGAGCTGTGGCAGGAAGAAAAATCACTGGGTGCTGTCAGACCTCCAGCCTTGCTGTGGCTGAGTCACAGACAGATTTGCCACCAGCCTCAGAGCAGGATAGAAAGCAAAAGCAAATATTGTTTGGGGGTCACATCCAAACATAATAAATATCCACATTCCCCCTGATGCAAACATCCTTTGCATTGGCTGGATTTCCCCCTTTTTGCTCCCCAAAAACTTCTGTAACAGCATGAGGTGCTGCAAGCTGTTCTCTGCTGAGCTGTAAAATGTGCAGCATCTGGTCCCACTCCTCACTTGAAGAAGGATGTGGACTTCCCTACATACACAGGCAGGGAAAAAGTTTTCAGCTATTCACAGCTGCCGTCCTGCCTCCTTGGGCCAGAGAGAGGGAGGCAGGAATGGGTGATGCAGTGAGGTGGGAGAAATATCAGTGTGGAACAGGGTTTTGCACACTGGGTCTGTGTGCAAAAAAAAAAAAAAAAAAAGAGACCTGAAGAACTCCTGGAACAGAACCCAACTGTTTTCCTTCTCTGTGTTTACCTTAAAGCACTGTGAGGATGTCTCTCTGCAGTACTTGGGCTGTTAATTTGGCAGAGACTGTTGTTAAAGGAAATCCACAGGAACTGTCATTCAGGCCAGAGAAGCACTTTTCCAAGAGAGACTCTCAGATTCTCTGGAACAGAAAACAGCACAAGTGCAACTTCAGCAAATAAAAGCTAAACCTGGCAGAATGTTCCTTTCTCAGCTTAGCAAGCTGTCATGCCCCTGCCAATGCACTGGAACTCCATTTAGCAAAAGCTGTTGCAGCCCATGAGTGTTTTTTTTTTTTTTTTGGTATAATTCATCTTTCTGCAAAGAGCCATAAAAATATTGAGCAGAAGAGAGCTACATGAAAAAAATCCACCACCACCACCAACAACACCCCCAAACCCCCAAAAAAGCCCACTCCCATGTGCAGAGTGCATTTGCACTCCATATGTAAACCTTTCCTTGAGCTACATCTTTATCAGTACTATCAAGGTCTTGGCCACATACTCTGTGCTCTCCCAAACCCCATCTGGGTGGCAGCACATTCATTTCACTGCAGATTTTCCTTTCCCAAGGCAGGCCTAGAGGCCATGATGGCACAGTGTGCATGCTGTGGAGTCTGATTTTCTCAGAAAGCAGAGAGCTTCTCGATGCTGAAGACCTGAACCCTCCAGGAGGGCAACTGGATTACAAAGCTCAGCAACCCAGAGGCAGCACTGGGTCAGGTGAAAGAGCTGCCCCTTGGAACTGGGATCATGTGCAGTACAGTAACCCCAAACACGAAGGGTGACAGTCCTGAGACCTTCACACAGCTGCTTTTGAAGACTCCAGTGATTTCCTTTTTCTAAAGGTTCAGTGAGAGCGCAAGTGTGACTGTGAGAGCTTCTGTAAATGCTGCCCTTAGACAGGAGGGCTCCCAGGAGCAGAGATTCTATGGTGTGCATTTTGTCCTAGATTTAAAGGCTCTAAAAAAGGTAAATCACTGTGTCAGCATGGACTGATTTTTATAGTGCTTTTGCTGCTCTGCTCTCCTGTGTGCCGTGGTGCGATTGTCACGTAACGCCCCCAACAGAGGCATGAGACAGAGAAAGGAGCCCTTGTTTACTCCTGAAGTAGTTCCTCTTCCCACATCTTATTTGAAATAAAATGAAGTTCACTGATAGTGTAAGGAATCACCCTGGGGATACAGGGAAAGGCTCTTCTCATTCATTTTACCGGCACTGCAAGGCTGGGCCACCCCGTGCCTGTGTCTGCTCTAACACACAAATTCTGACATACACTTGACAATGTTTTTTTCCACAAACCTTGCAAAGGTTAATAAGTAGGAGGGTCAAGGGGGTGCAGGGAAAAAAAGAAAGAAAAAAAGAAAAACAGAAAAAAAAAAAAGAATTTGCCTGAGGCAAGGGAACCACAGAAACACAGACAGAAGCTCAACTCCCTGGTTGCCAGCCCAGCATTCACTCTCAGCACTGAGATCTCTCTGTGTCCTTGTCCACTGGTACACCTGTGGGATTTTGGGTGGGAGCCACTTTGGGAAGGGTCAGCACTGAGGTGCAGGGAGGCAGCAATGGGGGGAATGAGCTGAGGAAAGCTGAGGGAGGAGCCTGTACGTGGTGGTGAGCTGCTCCTCTTGCAATCCATCAAGCTGGGGTGCATTGTCCCCTCTGCCCCTCCTTCCCCTCCCAGCCCAAAGAAAGTCCCTGAAATCCAAGCAGCCATGCAGGAAACTGTGCATAGTTAAGCTGCAAGGAGTGAGTTTATTCCTCCTAGGGAATGGGGGAAAAAAATAAAGTCCCATATCAGCAATAGGTAGTGTTTTGTCTCGTAATACCCATGCTCAATCTTGCCCTCTGTGTGAATCTCAGTGCCACGCTCTGAGGCTTGTGTGAAACGGAAGAGGGGAACTGTGAATTCCCCCTTTCTCCTCCTGCCCAGATCACAGGGATGCAAAGCGAACAAAGCATAGCAGCAAGGAGTGATAGCTGGAGAATCTCTGCTCCCCGTGGCAGATCGGGCTCCCAAGCACCTGCCTGCGAGAGGAAACCATCTGCTCTTCTGTTGCCATTTACTTAAGGGCTGGGGGGACTTAACAAAATCCAGCGTAG
The DNA here is from genome assembly GCF_901933205.1 of Camarhynchus parvulus. Taxonomy (NCBI): domain Eukaryota; kingdom Metazoa; phylum Chordata; class Aves; order Passeriformes; family Thraupidae; genus Camarhynchus; species Camarhynchus parvulus. The sequence continues at coordinate 10,058,043 of NC_044601.1, forward strand.
TGTGTTAAATAACCAATTTTAGCAGGCACCGGGTTTCCCCTGTGGAGTGATGGTGTGGCACCGCAGGTTTACTAGAAGCACTCCAATTCTTGGTGGCAGCAGGCATCTGCTGTCTGATTAAGATTTGCAGGAGCAGGTCTCCAGCGGCCAGTTTCAACATGGATTTAACTTCACCGAGGTCAGAGGTATAACTTGAGGGAGGAACTTTCTCGCCCAAGATCTTTAGTTAATAGCATCCTGCTAATTATGACTGAGTGCCGGGCTGCCGGCGAGTCCCCTGCCGGCGCTCAGACATTAACCGCTGGCTCGGGGGCCATTTGCTGGGGAATGTCTGGCAGAGATGTGCTTTGTGCCCAAGCTGCTCTGCTGCTCTGCTGCTGCCTGAATTGCCTGAAAGGCTTTAGCACGGAGAGCCTGTGAGAACTGCTGCTGGGAGAGATCTTCATCTCCGCCGCCGCTTAGTCTTTTGTCTGGCTGCGTTAGAAACAGCCAGGATTCAGCCCACCACACATTTTTATATTTTTCAAATGGCTCGGCAGGGGGTGCAAAGAGCTTCAGTTGTCTCTTTGGTGGGTAGTGATGGCTTGTTTTTCCTTTGTTTCTTTGCATGATTCTCTTTACGCTTTGCAGACGCGCACCTTAGCTCATGAAACTCCATTTACATCCTACTTCTGGACATGCCTTCCCGACCTGAGTTAAATCCTTTCCTCAGTGCAAAATGTTGTCCTTCAACGTAATTCCTGCAGTGAAAATGGTGTAAACTTCCAGATTTACGTTGTTGAGAGCAGAATTAATCCTCTTGAATTTAAGTTGCTGTTTTATCAGATTTTTAATTCTCAGGTAAATGTGGGGCTGTTAATCTGCGGTTGGGAAAGGTGAGCAGAAGCTAGAGTCCAAACCTGCAGGTTAATGCAATAAATCTACATGTTATTTGTACAAACAGGTGATTTCTGCACAGATTTCAAACAGACCAAGTAGATTACTTGTATTTTATACAGTGCATCAGAGAAAGCTAAAGAATGCATTGCTTGGTTGTGCAAAATTAGCAAAGACCTGAAGTTGCAAATAATACGTTGAAAGACAAGTTTGGTGAGAAGAGTTGGAGAGAAGGAAGGAAAAGAAGGAAGGGAAGGAGATAAAAGAAATGGAAATCAGATTCCCTTGCCAGCAAACTGGCTGCATTTTAGCTAGAAAGTGCTGTGCTTACAGAGAACTCAGGGATGTGTAGGTGACTAGAGGAAAAAGCTGTGCTGAAACATTACAATCACTGCAGGATTGGACCAGGATAATTTCTCTGCTGTGTTTCTAATGGAAACTCCAAGCACAACAACAGGAAACCCACACCAGTAAAGAAAGAAAGGAGAGGAATTTAAGGTGGAGAGACATATAAGGTGGCTTACACCCGAAACGAAGCTCCCCAAAGTGCTACCCCAGCAAGAGGAGGTGCTGGGAAAGGAAAGGAGCTGTTTGCCGATCTCGAATAAATGTCAGAAATACAAGCACACGTTTTTGAAGTGCAAAGCAGGAGCTGCTCTCACAAAGGCATCTGTTTGCTGACAAGGCTTGTGACCACAAACGTAGCATTGTCCTTTCCAAAGGCATGAGTGGAGAGACAAAGAAAGCACGGCGTGAAGGAGTAGGCTGGGTTTATTTTTCCACCAATAACACCACTAACAGGGCCGGAGGGGATGTTCACAGCACCAGGGCTGGGTGTTAACCTGCTTTCCTGGTGCGCTGTGCTGGGGGCTGCCTGCAGCAGGAGGAAGACAAGAGGCAGACTCTCTCTTGGTATTTGTGGCTGTAAAGAGATGTAAACAGGTACCCAGCAAAAATGACCCACATGGCAGAATTACAGTGCAGAGCCCCAGAGGCCTGGCAAAATACAGTCCAGTCCATCAGAAGAAACAAGGAAACCCAAATAACTTCCCTTTGTACAGATAAGTCTGTCTTCAGAAGGAAAAAAAAAAAAAAGGAAAAAATCAAACAACAACATAAACACCAAAACAGAGGACAGAGAAAGAAGCAGGTGGCATTCTGTACTTCACATGGATCTGAGCAGCTGCTTGGAAGAATAAATCTGTAAAGGCAAAAGTTTTGCTTTGGGCACTGAAAACATTGCAGTACAGAGAAGCACTGAAAGACAGTGTTTAAATCTGTACCACTGAAGTGGCAGTGCTCTTGCCAGAAAGGTTCGTGCAACATATCTGAGGTAGGTGCAAAGCACCAAGCAGATTTGTTCCCACAGCACAAACCAAAAATTATGCACGGGGTAGGAGAACAATTTAAAAAAAAAGAATAAAAAGAGAGATATAATCCCCATTTGGATCAAGCAATGAGTCTTAATGTAAGCCTACAAAAGATGAGAAAAACTCTCAGCAACCTGAAATATAAAGGTTTGTTTTTTAAAGGAGCCTTTCATGAAACAAGGCCATTTTGATGACACAGTTTTCTACATCCCCTAAAGGTATGACAGTAATTTCAGACCTCTACCAAAATAGAAATGTGTTACCAGTGCAAAGGCTAGGGCCAAGAGGAGCATGTGAAGTGTTGTCAGCACAAGAAGGCATTTTCAGTGTTCAGGGGTGTGCCTGTACTGGCTGCATCCCTGAGCAGAGGTCTCTGAACACAGCTGTGACAGGACTCACAGTGCTGCAGATGTGTTCCCCTGGCAGCTGGTGATCTGTGAAACTTGAAGGAGCTGGGCAGGAACTTCCCTGCCTTGACTTCCTGACAGGGCATTCCAATTAAACTGTGAGACACATTTGTGTTTCTTTAATCCTTTGGACTTTTACTGTGTGTTTTGGTGAACCCTGAGTGTCTTACATAGTGTAAGGCTGCTTCAGATGGAAAGAGGATCACAGCTGGGGTGTCATCCCAAAGTTTCCTCTTCCTGGGCATGAAGAATGCTATTCCCGCTGCTCCCCACTCCCCTTCAGAGGACTACAGTAGAGAAGGGTTTGCCAATGGGTATAAAAAGCTGAGGTTTTCACATGCATAAGAGGGTAAGAAAACATTTGTCCTTTAGTCTCTTGGCTGTGGAAAGCTCTTCCCTGCTCCAACTGTCTGTGTGCCATTGGCATAAAGAGCTGCTTCAGAAATGGAGGAGTCTGTCTCATCCAGGGCTGTGGGAGAGAAGGGAAGGCACTTTCCCATGGTGGTGAGAGAAAGGTCAGGGCAGCACAAAGAACTCTGGCAGCCTTTCTGGTAAATGGCATTTAAAATCACTGTGCACCCCTTGCCTCAGTACTCTGCCAGGTCTGTTCTGGGCAGGGGGCTCCCTTTGCTTGGCTCTGTGAGGGTGGACAGGGGACAAATGGGGAGAGGTTTTGTCTGGGATGCCAGCATGCTTTGTAGGGATCACACTTTCCCCCATGCACTTATCACATTTGTGGCATTTCTCAGAGGCTAAAGGAGAAGCCAGACTGAAAAGTGTCTGACACCAGACACTTTTCTTTATTCACTTGCAGCCACTGTGGGCTAGGCAGCGAACCAGACTGCTCAGCCCTGGAGAAATAACCACAGTCACACATGTCTGTGGTGTGGGCTGGCTGCTCACTGGAGGCCCATGGTGAAGTCCACCTGTCTTAGTTCCAGCCAGGAATCACCAAGCTTGGCCAGCTGGGTGCAGACTCCAGGAAGGTGTGAAATGAGGCTGGGAAAGCGGGGAGAGGTTCTGCACTGGATCTGCCTGCTTTCCCCCATACAAAGTGCCCGTGTGGCTCTCACACAGCCTGGTGGGATGACAAATGCATTGTCTGTCGGGAATTCTCTTCCAGGAGAACTCTGAGGCGCCTGGAGAAGCTGGGCTTTCCCCAAATGTTTGTATAAGGAAATTAAACTCCTTTACCTCCTTTGTGAAGTTCTTACTGAACTCTGACATCTGGTTGCATCTCTAATACTTCTGATTATGACTTTAGGGTGAATCTTTGAAGGACATGAAGGACAAGAGCACCAGCCAGAGGGGGTAATTTAGAAGCCTAGCACCACCACTCTGTGCTTGCCACTGGCCAAGAGGTTACAGTGGCTCTAAAAAAGCAGCTTGTGTGAAAACCAGGGGTATCCAGCATTCACTCACCATCTCCTTTGCTTTGCAGCACCTTGAGAATGACAAGGAAGATCTTCACCAACACCAGGGAGAGGTGGAGGCAGCAAAATGTCAACAGTGCCTTTGCCAAGCTGAGGAAGCTCATTCCCACCCACCCACCAGACAAAAAGCTGAGCAAGAACGAGACGCTCCGCTTGGCCATGAGATACATCAACTTCCTCGTCAAGGTTCTGGGAGAGCCAGGCCTGCAGCAGACAGCAGTGGCAGCCCGGGGCAGCATCCTGGGGCTCTTCCAGCAAGCCCCGCACTTGCAGAGCATGGAAGAGCTGACACTGATTGAAAACTGTGGTGTCTCCTGTCCTGGCATGAGCAGCAATATAGTAGAGTGTTGGTCAGAGGCATCATCCCCCTAGCAGACAATGAGATGTGCAAGTCTCGGTGTTAGTGTGATAGTCTCTCTCTCCTGGCAGAATCTGTGGGTTGCTCTTCTGTGTATTGTGATTATTTATTTGTATTTATTGCTATTTAATTTGCATTTTTATTTAATAGTATAGGAAATCCTTGGTCGTGCAAAAACCTGGAAGTCCAGATGGAGAACTTGTGATCTTTGGGAGCTTGGAAGGACTCGCTGCTGTCATGGCAGAGTCCAGGCCAGGAGAGTCTTCTGTCCAGATCTCCTCCATAAATCAGGACATAGAAATTCTTTCTCTTTCCTGACAGGGAAAGAGATTATTCTCCTATTCTATTTCAAGGAAACACTATTGAGATGAAGAATTATGACAGCACCATAAAATTTGTCCACAACAGATATCTGGCCTCAGTAGTGAAAGATTTTGAGAGATATGATATTTGACACAGTCCTCCATGAGTTGTTCTAGGGGCTAATTGCACTCACTCTTGAACTTGTGGATCTTATTTCTAGCTTGATTCCTTTTTTTAAAAATTTAAGTCCTAGCCCTTGAACCTGGCTACATATTTCTTCATCAGACTGGAGGGACCCCTTATGTCAGAGAAAAGCATATTAAGCAAAATTAAATGTTAGGTTAAAGCAAAAAGTGCCGATTCAAAACGACAAAATCCATAGTCATAGATGAGTTTCAGTGGGTTCAATAGGCAAAGTAAATCTTCTCCATAGCAGTGACAGTTACACAGGAAGGAAGATGATCAGCTATACCCCAGCTGCCTTAAAAGAGGTTGATGACTCAATGCCTTTGTTCTTCTGTGGGAGCTGTGGCAATGGGGGAGGTCCTTTTTGGGAGGGAGGCGCCAGGACAAAATCCTCAGTGAAAACCTTTGTGGACAAACCTTTGTGTCTACGGTTATGCATGCATACCTCACTGACTGCCCTTAAACTCCCCAATTTCACCTGCCCTAGCTGAGGTTCTCCCACCTGAATACCATCCCAAAGGGGCCAACGGAGCAAGGACAAGAAAATGGTGTAAATATCTTCCATTTATGAGTCACTGCCCTGTAGGAACCATCAGGCTGTGGGTATTTACATGATAAGCTGCATGAAAGTGGCCACTGTGCGTTATTGCTGCCCACAAAAAAATCCAATTTAATTTCCTGACTTGAGTTATAACCTGTGCCAGACAAGGCCTGGTCTGCTCATGTGATTGATAAGCAGACCAAAATAGCAGAGAAAATGACACCAGGTTTAAGCAGAATGGCTTTCTGGTGAGATCCTGCTTCCACTGACACAAGTGCCTCTTGATTTTCATGTGGACCAAGGTACATGTCAAGGCTTAGAAAAGACAATTTTTCATGACTGGTGAAGAAATGTAGCTCCTGTAGGCCAAAGCATGTCCCTGGGCTGTTTCTGATTGTTCATGAGACAAAGAGGTGCTTTCAGAAAGCAGAACGAGGGTTTGTGCATGCAGCATGCACGGCCTTTCTGCATGAGGGGATTTGGCACCTGAAGCTGAGCTGCCTTTCAAAGCCTCACCAAGCACCAGGTGCACCAAACAAGCCAGGGCTGGCTCCTGCTGTGGGAAAGTTGAGCTGTCCTCAGCCTTGACAAAAGCCAAGGTCTGACAAGAACACAGCTCACCCCATCCAGCGCTGGTGCTGGGAGGTACAGGCATGCCAGTGGACAGATTTTGACCAAAAGAAAGAAAGAAAAAAGAAAGCTGGAAGGGTTCACGTCGATTTGGTTTCCTTTCTGAACACTGCTAACACTTTGCTTGTCCCTGGGTTTGTGAGTTGCCAGGATGGCTCTGGGCAGCCGCTGAGAGGAAAGGCACGGAGAGTCCTTCGTTTGTTTCACCCCACCTTAATGTGGCTAAATGGAGCCACAGCCTCTTCTGCATGGCACCTCCAAGGTAATGAGCCACATCCTCCTCCCAGCTGTCTGCTGGCTTGCTGGAGTTGCAGCAGGACAAATTAGTCCAAGTAAATCAGAGCACTCCCTGCTGTAGCGTGGTGGTGCTGTTCGGTCTATCAGTCACTCGCTATCCTAGGAAACACAAATCACCAAGGCGAGGAAAAACGTGTGAGCAGCTGTCATACTGGGAAGAGGAAAGGAAACCTGGCAATTTTGTAACATAACATGCTTGTTGTATTTTCTATGCTAAAAACCTTCCCTTCTTGTTATTGCTTCGGTTCATATTATCATTTCCTTTGATCTCCTTTCAGTTTAGGAGCTCCCTACTGTCACATTCAGCAAGCATTTCCCTAGATCTCTCTACCAAAGATTTCTTTTTTTTGGTCAAGTTTCTTCTTTGTGTTTTGGGGATTTCTTATCTGCGTCATCATGAACAAATTCAGTGCAACTGATAACACTTTGTGCTATATGATGTTATTTAATACCTAATATATTCCAAATAAATTATTTAAGAAACTAATCTTTGTTGCTCTAAACTTCTCTAAAATTTCATTTCACATTTGCATACCACTCCGTAGAGGATCTCAAAGACCTTAGGATGTGATTTCCAGCAGAGGATTTTTCTGCTGTCTCTTATGCAAGAGTCTTGGTAGTAGAAACAATATTATCAGATGATGAATAATGACAGGAATTCTTTGTTTATTTTGTAATTTCTTACGCTTTTAGTTAATATTGTATTTCCATCTATGTGCTAAGATTTTGACCAGCCCTTGAAAAAGACAAATAACTAAAACTTCATTGCACAATGTTGTTATTTATCTCTTCCAAACATTCACAATTCAAAAGATTTTAATCAACTTCATTTCAAAAAGCATATGACACTCTAAAGAATTAATTTGGAGTCCATTGTTATCTGGAGATGTTCAGATAGGCACAACCTAAAGATTCAAACACGAGTCCTGGTTTGGGTATAAAAATTAATTCAAAGTTGAGGGGAGCATAGGATGTAAAGCTGTTCTTTCTGACTAACATCTGGTGGGAACAATCCAATCCCCAACCAAATCTGGGGCTGGGAGAGGGAGAGGGAGAGGAAGCACTGGGGTGACAGATGAAGAAGTTGTGAGGAAGAGATGGGAAATCACTGGATCACAGGGACAGTTTCAGTTCCATGCTTGATTGGATATCTCACATCCCTGAGAGTGTTCTATGAACACCAAGAGAGGAATTTCTGCATAAAATGTGTGTCAGCAAAGTGTAGTCTCAAGGAATTACTTAAAAAAGTCAAGAAATCGGCAAATGTGAAGTTCAAAATGTATGTGTGATGTCCAGCATGTATTTATACTAAACAAGGCAATGTCACCTCAGAGAGAACCCTCTGCTTCAAGGAGGCGATGCCAAATTAGTTTAAATGCTGAGGATCATGTGGCAATCCCTCCTCTGGAAGTGGGCATGGTACAGCCATGCCAACACAGTGCTGTGAGGACCTGTGCCATGTAGATGTACCAAGTTATTTGGAGTTGGCTGAAAATGTCTCAGATATGTTGTTGCAGTGGCAAAACCTTAGTACAAATGACAAAAATATCCCTAGTGCTAAGGATCCTGCTGTCCTCAGTTGTAACTAGCAGTGCTGAATAGAGTTTTATGAGAAACAATTTTTTTACTTTTATAATTCTTTTTTTTCTGTGAAGCTATGGCTGTCAATACTGCAAGGAAGACCAGCTAAGGTAGTATTTCCCAGAAGCATTCATGGTTATCTCCAAGGATTAAAAAAAAAGGAGTGCTGAAAAGTTAAAAGAATCATGGTCTGCTCCAACCCATGGTACTCCAAAACTGCGCAGAGGGTGTGAAATGTGCTCCTGTGAATTTGTGATGCAGAAATCTCAGTGAGACACTCCTTCACTTGGAATTTCTAACAGGATCAGTGGAACAATACAGCTCCACATTTCAGCTCAAATGAGGATTACTTTCTCCACAGGCAGGAAACAAGTTCTGCCACTGTTCACCTGTCACAAAGCCTAAAGGAGCTGACGCCCATCACGTCCACTTTCTCAACATCCCCGTTGTGGCTGTGGAATGTAATTAAAATTGGATATTTGGGCTGTGTAAGGAAAGGAATGAGTTGCAAATGTATCTTGAAAGGATGCTGTAGTCTTGTGCATGAATCCCAGTGAAGGCCAGCCTGTGGTTAGAGGAAGGCCAGGTCTGCAATCTGGGTTTTGGCTTGAGATTCTGTGGATTGGCATCCTGGTGGATGTGAATGTGCTGTGCCTGGCACTAGACAGTGCACAGTGAGATCCCACATGTGTTTCTGGAGTATTGCCCACGCAGAGGAAGACACTGTGGTGAGGCTTGTACTCAGCAGCCTTGTTTGAATGGGGGAATGAAGGTACAGTGAGCATCACAGAGGGGGACTCACAGGATTCCTGGGACAGCTACATTAAATGGCAAAGCAGAGTTGTTTCAGGACACTAAGATCCATCCCAGCACCTGGTTCTAAACAAAAAGTAAAGGTGCAGCACAAACGTGTTTCACAAGCATATGATTCATGAACAATTTAGGAACTTCCAGTGTCTAACCAGTTCCCATAAATTTCTTTGCTACTAGGGAATGATATGCAGTGAGCATGGCTAAAGTAGTGTGAGCAAGGCAGATCTGACTTTTGTTCTTTGAAGGCTGGGTGATGAAAGGAGGTGGAGAGAATGGACGACTTAACTACTGACCTGTGGGGCAGGGGTCACTTGGGAGCCAGTCTTAAATCTAAAGGTCATCAACACAGTGACAGAGCGCAAATCCACCACTTTTCGGGGGTGTAATTGTATTTTTAATACAGCAGGTGCTGAGAGAATCAGAGGGGAGAAGGTGGGTGGAAGAAGCAGCTCAAAAAAGTTCTTGGGTTACAGAAGGTAGAGAGATTGCCCTGTGCCCAGTCAATACCTATATCTGGTTGAATTTATTCACTTTTGTTCTCTCTGTAAGCCATGGGCAGCATTTTCTTTGCACTTTGAGTTGGTCCAATTCTTCTCTGTATGGAACAGAGCCTCATCCCAATGTATCCTCACTCTACTCCCTTTCTATATGGGTACACATATGCAAATCCCATCCCTCTACAATTTGTTTCACTGCCTGGGATTGCAAACCCAGCAGAGCACAAGAGAGGACCCTCCAAACTTCTTTTAGAGACGAGACACCTCAGAACTGAAAACCAGAAAGAGAGGCCAAGAGCAGCCAGCCTTTCCTGGGTACATCTGTCCTGCTGAGTGTCAGTGTCACAGAACAGCACAGGAGAGGTTCAGGATAAAGGGCAGGAAGAAGTTAGTGAGACTCCTGTGGATCTCAGCATGGGCTGCACTGGGATTCAGGTGAAGTTTCTGACTTTTATGCTGACCAGCAATGCAGACAGGTACCCACAAGCTCAGGGCAGCAGAGGTTTCCCATGCACACACCTTTCTACACCTACTGGGGGCACAGTACCTTGGAGCTGGGGAAGGTCCCTCACCTTCTCTGCAATTCCCTACTCTACACCTTGAAAAACAGACTCTTAGGTAGCCTGAAACCTTAATGAAAAGCTAAAGGATGACAGCCTGCAGACAGCAAGTCTCCAGGGAGGTGTTCTGCCTCCAACCCTGTCTGTAGACATTGATTAGCATTGATTTGCTCTTGGTGACTGTATTTGGCAAACCCTGGCAGACAGCAGGGCTCAGCCCTGGAGCTGAGAAAGGCCAAGAGCAGGAAATATTAACTCTGCCTTCAGATCACAGCAGAACTGCCATGCTCTGATACATTGATTTACAACCAACCAGAACATAACCTATGGATTCCCTCAGCTCAAAACTTCACAGCACTAAATTCCAGCTTTAAAAATCTTTACACTTACTGGAAAGACCTGAACTCTCAAGAGGAAACTGCGATGCCTAAAAGCACCTTGAGCGGAGGCTATCAGACTAGTTAACCACAGGATCTCTGACCAGCTCATCGTGACCTGAAATATTTTACTGCCTAATAAATAAATAAAAATAAATAAATTTTATTTATTTAAAGAGATATTTCAGAAGGAAGAATCAGGTCCTGCTGAGAGGCTTTGCAGTGGTTTCTGTGGGACTGAATGGCAAAAAGCCAGCTGCCAGTTGAGAGCTCCCTACAGAGAGAGTGAGCTTGGCAGATTGGATTTGCCAAGAGCACTTGGTGCTGGCACAGCCTGCTTGGGTGGGAAATATTCCCACCACTTGAAAGGGAACTGAAATAACTCAACACTGAAGGGAGCTGCCTGCTCTGGCTCTTCCTCCTGAGCTGTGCTTCAAATATTTTTCCCAAATTTCCAGGCACAGAAGAGCAGCCAGCTGCTGTCTAGTGAACATGCTCAGCCACTGTGCTTGGCACAGCCCAATCTCAAAGGCCATTTCTGCATAGACGTGGAATGCAAATGGAATGTGGAATGGAGTGCTCCCAGCTCTCAGGTTTAGAAGTGAGAAAGTCATGGCAGGTAACTTCAGCAGCATAAGTTTACCTGTCATTTTTGAATAGAATAGCTGAGCAGATACAGAAAACACAAACCAGACATGTCTGTCTTTATATCTTTCTGTCTATCCATTATCTATTGATCTATGTTACCTTTATCATCTCCTTGAAATCAATTTAAGTTCACTTAAGGTCACATGCAAACAAAAACGCACAAATTTTGCCTTTATAATCAAAATAATTGTTCTTTCAGACTAAAGAATAATGTAAATGAAAAAAAATGAAAAAAAAGACAGATTGCCAGTGCCTGACACAACCTGGATGGACACTACACTTGTTGTAGGGACATAGACTTCTGTCTCTGACAAGGACACAGACTCCTGTATATATCAGCTGCAGAAAACAGAGTAACATCACCTTGTTTCTCTTACATCTAACAAGTAATTCAAACTGCCATTAATTTGGTAATTCTGAAGTAGTGGCTTCAATTAATCCCCAGTATTTCCCGAAAGTACAGGCTCCTAAACCAAAACAGACATACACTGACTATGTGTGTCTGGTTATCAAATATGTTTTCTATGTCCCTCGACAGTACAGCTATGAGTTGCTAAAGTAAAATTTTTAAATTCAAAGAAGTGAAAATACTGCTAAAATAATAGTTTAAAAAAGTTTCTCTGCTATTCATCACAACTTCATCAGTTAAATACTTCCAGCAGCTCTCTGTGTGGTGCTGTTAAGATAAATCAAACCAAAGACAGTCCTCTTGAAAACTGGAGGTTCAAGTTAGGCAGGAGTTTGTCATAAATACTGCCTCAAAGCTTGACTTACCCTGACATTTATGTTTCCTTTTATCCTGTCTCTCTGAAGTAAGGAAAAACTCTAGGGCTGGGGCTGTCAGTAAGACTCTTGATCTCAAGGGCTTAACTTGAAACATTTTAGGGTTGCCATGACTGCTTTTTGGGGTGTTTTTCTTGTAATTTCTGTCCACGAATGCTTTTAAGATACATCAGAAAGATGAGGTTGACTGGCCAGACAATTCAGCTGGAAGAGCTGGTAGTGTGGAAGTAGCCTGAATATATTTTTAAAAATGGGCACCTTCAAGTCATTCAATCTCATGTTCCTGAATACACCAGCATATAGAGCCCCTAGCTGCTTTTAAAACCTGTGGCTATGGATTTGAGTCTTGAGTCCTCTGGGAGCATTCATGCCCAGCATGAGCAGAAAGAGGAGAATCAGGGCAGGCACTAAGGCAATCAAGCAGATTGTTTATTTACTACTCTTAGCAAGGCAAGTCCACCACAGAATATGTCCAGGAAACTCCCCCTACAGACACATACCCTGCCCCTAGACAGTTGGCTTTTTTTTCTTCCATCTTTCTTATCAGTCTCCAGCAGAAACTCTAAAAATCTTATCTTGATAGGCCAGATTACCAAAATGATCTCCTCTCCATGATGAATAGAAATCAAGCTGTTTTTCTCTGCCAGCAAGGCATTCATTCCCAGTCCAGACAGTTAAATGAATAGAACCTCTCCTCTCCTCTCCTCTCCTCTCCTCTCCTCTCCTCTCCTCTCCTCTCCTCTCCTCTCCTCTCCTCTCCTCTCCTCTCCTCTCCTCTCCTCTCCTCTCCTCTCCTCTCCTCTCCTCTCCTCTCCTCTCCTCTCCTCTCCTCTCCTCTCCTCTCCTCTCCTCTCCTCTCCTCTCCTCTCCTCTCCTCTCCCTCTCCTCTCCTCTCCTCTCCTCTCCTCTCCTCTCCTCTCCTCTCCTCTCCTCTCCTCTCCTCTCCTCTCCTCTCCTCTCCTCTCCTCTCCTCTCCTCTCCTCTCCTCTCCTCTCCTCTCCTCTCCTCTCCTCTCCTCTCCTCCTCTCAATCCCAGCTCTCCTGTCATCCTTTCAGTGTCCTTACCCTCCCCCAAATTAATTCCTATGCTTTAATACCATCTAAGAGTCCTCAGTGAGAAGAGGATCTGCTTGCTATGCAGGTGCAAGTTTTCAGCACCACAGCACAACAGCAATGCCACCCGCTCTGCCCTCCTCAGGGCTCTTCTTTGTGAGCCACTTTTTCTTTTCTTCCTTTTCAGCTCCGTGCTGAACAACCCCATGCAGATAATCCGATTATGCTAATTTGTACTTCATGAACCTAGAGTAAGGGGATCTGTGGAGGGTGAGCTGGGCTGGGGATAAGGGTGGTGAGGGCAGGAGAGAGGTTTGGGAGTGGGGGGCACAGACAATGGGTTCAAGTCAGTTAACAAAAAAAGCCGTCTGTATTGCCAAACAAAGCACACTCCGGGTAACCCCTTGCTGCTCTTGACAATTTAGAGTGTCCCAAACTGGCCTGCGCCTCTGAGCAGAAAAGGGAACACGAAGAATATACAATGAAGGAGCACAATGAGAAGTCTGTTTCCTGTTGAATGTTGCTTTTTTTTTTTTCCCTCCTTAACTAATCCTTCCCAGAATCTAGTAGTTGAAGTACGGTCCACAAATGGTTTGTCAGGTGGTAGCTATGGCACTAGACAGCTTCTGAGCACACACATCCTCATCTGTCCAGTTAGACTGATGATGCACTCAAAATTTATTGAATAATGGGCAGTGACTTTGCAGATACAACCTCACAACACTCAGCTTGGACTTGTCCCTCTGCAGGAGCTGATGGAGTCCCAGCTTGGTTTTACATCATCTTTGCTGCAGCAGGAATCAGTCAGGAAACAACCCTGAGAAAAAAAATACATAAAGGGTATGGAAAAAACATTTTCAAGGCTAAAGCAATCCCAAAACTGTTTGCATTGGCAGGCAGCTCCTGAGATAAGTGGATCTAGCCTCCTGCTCAAGCCATGTCACCTAGAGCTGTTTGCCCAGGACTGTGCCCAGTCAAGTGTCTCCACAGATCCTTTGCTATTCCAAGGGAAAATGGGAGAGGGAAGGAAGACATTTGCTCTGCACTCTGCCTCAAATAGGACAGCTCCTCTTTCTCATGCTGAAGAGACTATTTGTTCTGAAGCCCTAAGTAGAATACCTTTGGACACCATTTTATAAAAGCAAATGGAGGAGGAAAAATGACTATCCAGAAGCTGTCATCTCAGGGACAGTCTTGGGTTCAGGTGCATTTGCATTAGGATATTACATGAAGTTTACCTGATGCGGTAGAAAACATGCAATATCTTGCCAGCATTGCTCTTCTTTATTTGAGATCTCATTTGTTGAATGTGTGGTGCATTACAAGGCCTATATCAGTATTTAACAAAATTACCTCTAAATAACACTGTGAATGGAGCAACTCAGCAAAGGAGCAGAAAAAAGGCATCAGAAATGTAAGATTACCAGGTTAACTTAAAATATGAAGAGTATTTTGAATTTGTCAGATGTTGATGGAAGCATCTACGTTCACTGTACGCATGGAAATGTGCCTTGTTTTCTCTCTTTTTCCTGGGAAGCAGGGAAGCTTATCAGATGTGATCCCACCCAAACAGTATTTTTATGAGCTGTGTAACATTTCACAGAAATAGATCTGATTAAAAAAACAATTTTAAATCTGAGACAATCAGTAGTCCCATATCCTATGCTCTCCAAGTGCTAGATGCCTGGAGCTCTTGGAACACTTAAAATCCACTGATATGTAATGAACTTTATAAAGACCTGGGCTTTTGCCCTGCTGATAAATGTAACACAGAAAAGCCAGTGAATGCAGCAGGATCTAGTGCACAGCAGTAGTTTGAGGCCTGTCATTTGTGCTGTTTGAGGTCTTCCCGTATCCTTTTCTTCCCTTCTACAGCAGCTCTTGGGGGAGACCAGACTGTCAAGGATTTGACAAAGCAGATAAACAGAGTAAGCAGCATGACCTTGAGGAGAAGGTCTTGTTCTGTCCCCTTGTTTTTCTCCTAACCTGAGGGATGACCTGACCCAAACCACTGCTTTTCCTAGTTTTTTTTAATAGCGATAGTGAATTACAGTAAGCAAGGATGTTTATTTTGCTATATACACACAGGGAGTTAAATGCAATGGGCTTTGGCCTCATTTGAAACTATTAAGTTATATAGATATGATGTTAATATGTAACAAGAATACGTGAAGAATGTAGTGCCAGCTGTGATTGATTACAACCTTGAAACTAGCTAGCAGTGACTATTATTGACATGTGTTTTCGCAGAAAAAGAGAATTCTGAGCTGTTGGATGAAGCAGGCCCACAACTGTTGCATGGCAGTGATGAAAGGCACAGTAGGTGCATTGAGCACCCAGTTCTGAGAATCAGGTACCTACTGAGAGGACAGGGAGGTGCTCAGTGTTTGTTGAGCTCAACCACAAGTCAATACAATCACCAAAAGCTCACCCAGGGGACATTAAAGGACAGTGACAACACAGCACTCCTGCATGCCGTTGCTGAGGGAAAGTCACAACTGCAGGGAAAGGCATCCTTTGAATCTTGGTTGGATCAACAGAGGGTTGGAGTTTGTCTCAGTCCCATCAACTAATCAGCAAGGGATATACCTAATGATGCAGCAGAGAGATAAACAAGGTAATAAGAGTTAAAGTCTACTCTATAAATCAGTTCCTTTCAGAAAGAATACTGTTAAGGAACAAAATATGCTTAGGAGAGGCCTAGCAGCCAAGATTCCTAATTTTTGTTAACCTGAATTAAACTCTATGTGAAGTCATGACTGAGTTTACTACTGCAATAAAGATGCAAAACATTGGAGTATTTCTTTTATAGACATATAAACTCTTTTTGTATACATCCATAGCCTGAAGCACACACTTTTGCCTACTTGTGTGTCCATGACCTGAGGGTAGACACCAGGGACTTCTTGGGTAGAGCCAGCAGAACTGGCTACAGCTGCTACAGTCCTAGGCTTCACCTAGGAAAGAACACAGTGCTTCTGCTTCAAAGGCTGCAGGAGAAGAGAAATTTTAAATGGATCCTTAAACACTTGTTAGAATCCAATCTGGCGTGAGGGAGGATGGATCTGAGGTGGATATAAGTCAAAGAACACCACTGTTCAGCTAAAAAAAAAAAGAACAACATTATTTCTGCACGTTGCAATTTAGATTGGCACTAAACAGCATGCAAGGAAAATTACCAGAGTAATGTTAAGTTAGGAGAAACTTGGACATCTGAACTTCCTATGATTTATCATTTTTTCTCAGAAAATCTGAAAGGAGACAGGACCTGACCTTCTGAAGGAAAACTGGAAAAGAAGGAGGGTAACCAGAGCGATGAAGCTGGGAGGTGCAGAAAGCTAAAGGTGGGGCCTGAGTTTATGAGTTTTGATTGAAAGCATGCACAAGTAAGGTGACAAAAGTGGAATAAATAGCCAGATTCTCAGAGACAGACTGGAGACTGACAAGCGTACTAAACCATGAGTAAATGCTGAGGATGCCATGGAGAAAGCAAGAAAACCAGAAAAGCTGTGGGGAGTGACGCTGAAAGAAACATGCAGGGTTGATGAATATATGGTGCTGGTGAGAGAGGAAACAGGAAAATGCTCTACAAGATCAAAGTAAACAGCTTGATGGGGATAGAAAACTGTTGGAAAACAGGGAAACAAGGCAGAAAACTGTGGAGCAGAGCGAGAATTTATTTGGAAGGAGACAGATAGCAGTGTGGCACATGGCTACAAATCACAAATGTGGTAGTGGAAATGTCCATTTCCACATTGTGACAAAGATTACTGTTTTCATCTGATTTGATTTTGATGCACAGACTTGAATTAGAGAGATCTCAGAAGATAAAAAAACTTAACCTAATAATTCATAAGAAGAGATTATTCCTAATTTCCTGAATTGGGGAAGAAGAGTAAGAGTTATGAGGCATACTGATGAAATATACTAAAGAAGTTCTCCTTTTTTTCCCCCTAAGGCACTATTTTTGAACTCCAGGCCACTGCCTGTAGGACCCCAACAGACATTACAAAATAAAACACTAAATAAACATATCTCACATTAAGCAGCAGCTTCACCAGCTATACTTCCATGCTAAGTACACAAACCTTTTTTTTTTTCAAACACAAAAATTAGCATAATCCCACTGAAAAATACTCTGGAAAATGTGCAAGTTGGGTAACTATTCAGCAGGTGTTTACGGTGGGGTTTTTTAAGGTCAGGATAACATTTCTTGGGCAAGAGAGTGAGTTCAGGCTTGTGCTTTGATTTCACAATGAGCTTTCCACTTATACAACACAACAGTCCATCTTTAAAACTCTTATGTACACACTGTGCTGCTGAGGTCTCACTATTAGCTTGCTCCCAATTTATGAAGAAAAGGGCATCTGTTCTTCCAGTTTAAAATCAGCAAAACACAAAAAACTGTTTCTCACACACACACACACAGAGACAGGCACCTAGCTCACACACTAACACCATCAGCTCACACTGCCACAGTTCTCTCAGCATCTCTATACTTGGCTCAAGGATGAGCAGGATCATTTCAGGTGTTTTATCCTCTGCTGTCTTTAAATTATTGCTGAGATATCCAGGACAGCTGGAAATTGATAAAATTTTAAGTTTTCTTATTTGTTACTCTACTTTTATTATACAGGCTGTGTTCTGTGGTCTGATTTCTCTCTGGTGCCTTCCTCTATTCTCTGTATTGCTAAGATGCCAGCCTGAACACACAGGAATTTCTCCCTGGTCACCATTAGTCTTAGAGAAACTGCTGCTCTTATTTCCTAGTAGAAAACTCATCAAAAAGTCTTTTTTGTTTAAATTGTGGTGGTTAACATGCTTTCCCACCTCACTGCCATGAGATCCACGTCCACACCAGCTACCCCTGTGTTGTTTAATCCCAGTCACCAGCCAAGCCCATACAGCCACCCTCTCACTCTCCCACCAGTGGGACTGGAGAGAGAACTGGAAGGGTGAAAGTTTACACGTTGGGAAAATGACTGTTTAATAAGGGAAGCAAAAGCTGCTCACATAAGCAGAGCAAAACGAGGAATGAATTCCCTGCTTCCCATGGTTGGGCAAGTGTTCAGCCATTCCCAGCAGAGCAGGGTCCCATCACACAGAGCAGTGACTTGGGAAGTCAAATGCCAGCACTCTAAATGTCCCTCCTTCCTTTTCCCCCACTTTATACACTGCACCTTATGTCACATGGTCTGGAAAATCTCTGGGGTCACTTGGGGTCTCCTCAGCATGAGGAGGAGCAAAGCCCTTGGCTCTGTTCAATCTGTTCAATCAGCAATAACAAAAACATCTCTGTATCATCACCCCTGAGCTCAGCACAAATCCAAAACACAGCTCCACACCAGCCTCGGGGAAGGAAATTAACTTTACCCCGGCCCAGACCAGCACAACTCTGCTTTGGGCAGTAACACTTCAGGTGCAGTGACAGTGCAGCGTTACGTATTTGAGGACCTCACTAAAATTTGAATGTTCAGGCAGGTATTGCTGATCTGCTGCAAAACAGCACCAGTAGAGGTATAACTGCTGGCATGTTCAAGAATTTGAGTATCTCTACACAAGTTGCAGGCGCAGAGGTGGCTGCTGCAGTGCAGATGTTGCTGGCCCAAATTGCGACTTTTTTTTTTTTTTCGTCACCGTAGGTTCCTTGTGGTCACTGACATTTTAATTTCCCTCCCTCTCCTTCTACAATCACACACGAGATAGCCTGAGTAGTTTTCACTGCCTAGCAATGAAACGGATGACACTCGGTGGGGATAAACCAGTACTGCAAGGAGTGAAAAAGATTACATCGTTTAAATCCCATCAGTAGCTCCGTGGCTGCAGCTGCACGGACACAGAGCCCTGCTCAGGGGAAAAATAAAATAAGCTGAATTCATTTCTGCTACAGAAATGTATTATGTCTACTTACCTCTAAACTGGGCAAGTCGATATTCTGCTCTAGAAAACAAACTCTGGTTTCTGAGTCTGCATGACAGAAAATAAGAATTAGATTTGTTAATGACAAGGGTAGTAAGAGATCACTTTGACTAAATTAGGATCTCTTCATGCAGATGAAATGAAGATGGAAATGGCCAGGAAATAGAAATGGACTGCATGCACATGGGTCAGTTCTCAGGGAGCAAAAATTAGTCACTGGATGCACAGAAAGGAAGAGACATTGAGAATAGGAACTTATTCTGTGAATATGGTACTGATAAAAGGCAAATCAATGAAAATAATAGCTCGCTATTCATAGCAAGCTGAAATTATTCTGGGAAAAGTTCAAAGTGTTTGCTACGTTGAGTGGCATAAACCTTTTCCCCAAAATGCTTCTACAATTTCAGTTATTTCCTGAAATTAGTTCTTGGTAGGCAAAGAACAAGTTCAAGAGCAGCTGTGAAAGCTGCAGATCTTCAGACTGCCTTGCTTAACTTCACCATACAGTGAAACTTGGAGCACTGGAAACTTGGAAACTTGCAAAACTTGGAGCCTTTAAGAGTCCTTTTCACCAGCATGTGGAAGCTGAATGGAAAAGACAGAAACAGTTCAGGGAAAATTTAGTAGAGAAAACCAGCCAAAAATTCACAAACTAGTAAACTGAAGAAAGCCTGTCAGAAAGATGGAGAGACTGTTTACAAGGGCATGTAGTGAGAGGACAAGGGGGGAATGGCTTTGTGAAAAATGCGTATTTTATGACTGGCTTTTCACAAATATTAAAATGAATATTATATGTGTTGTGTTAGAAAGTAATGCTGTATTAATTCTCTTAAGTAGTGTGTTAAATATAGTTTTAGGTTATAACATGATGTTAAAATAGAAACTATGCTATGTAAGATACTTTTTTTTCTAAAGAAAGGATTCAAAACGAGATAGCAGCCACAGGACACCTAAATCTTTCAGAGAAAGGGAATTTATTGCTCCATTATCAGAAGAAATTAACTTCTCCCCGCCTTGCTCAGTCAGGATGATGCCATCAGGATTAAGAGGAAAAAGCTGACACTGACCAGACAGAATCCTGTGCTTGAATGGAATTTATCCATCATGTATGAGGTGTATGAATATGCAACAGGTTATTGTTTTAAGGGTTAATCCTCTGTTAACAGGTGTCCTTTTTCGGGCTTATGCTGCCCAGAAAAAGGTACCTGGGCATCCATAACTCTTTGTTTCTATTGTCTCATATTGTCCTAATTCAAACTGTCCAAATTATTATTACTCTAATTATATTGCTATTTTAATAACCATTTTATTATCATTAAACTTTTTAAAATTTTAAAAATAAGTGATTGGCGTTTTTCACAGCTTCATACTGAAAGAGAATAGATCTACATAAGATATGAGGAAGAAATTCTTCCTTGTGAGGGTGGTGAGACCTGGCACAGGGTGTCCAGAGAAGCTGTGGCTGCCCCATCCCTGGAAGAGTCCAAGGCCAGGCTGGATGGAGCTTGGAGAAACCTGGGATTGTGGAAGGTATTCCTGCCCATGAATGAGTTTTTAAGATCCTGTCTGAGAAGAACAGTGGATTTGTCTTTACAAACAAGCTGTGGGTCTGCTGGCGGATAAAATTAGCACTGGGAGGTAAAAGAAACAATGAGAAGGATTCCACTGATTGATGAATGGAAAAAGATATTTGCTTTTACAAATAAACTTCAGGTTTGTTGATAAATTAAATTAGACATTGAAAGACCAAACAAACAATGGAGAAGAAAAACCCCTAAATTCCATAAGAATTAAAAATTAAAAGGGAGGGTTATACATTAGAGACAAATCTTTGGTATCAGGTACTCGGGGAGTCTGTACCTCTCAAGTACCTCAGCCAATGGGGAAAGAGAGAAGGGAAATGTGGCCCGGGAAATTGGGATAAAAAGGGAGGCTGCGTCCTCCAGAAATGTGAGAGATCCCAGGGAATGCCCCGTGGCCTCTCCCTTTATTTGAATGAAGTAAAAGGACTCCTCCATCTCCTTTTTGGACATAAACCTCCGGTGTCTGTGGATTAATTTTCCTAACACCTCCAACCCCCAACCACCCTGATTACATGAATTTCCTTCAGATCCTCCAAGTCTGGTGAACAAAGAAAAAGCAAATGTCATGTATATTGGAGTTAGCAGATCTTCGAAAATGTTTTGCTTGGGCAGTTCACAAGCTTTGCTGAAAATCCTGTGGGATTGGTGCAACACTAGATACAGAACTTCAAGAAGGCAAAGTTAGCCCTCACTATTAAAATGGATATAAAGGTGCATTAAAGCATTTCTGCTGAGCTCTGGCAGCATCTGGTGTACATTAACACCCTCAGTAACTATTTAATAGACAGCATCAACCTAGGAAAGACCACATGTGGAAGCGACTGTACACGCGGCTAATGCTAAGTATTGTTGATGAGCTTCAGAAATATTCAACAGGAAAGAAGAGAAAAAATAATGTATATGGGTAAGTGTAGCGAAGTGCGCAGGGAAGCAACACAAACGCAACAGGGGCTCTGAGGGAGGCCACAACCGACCTCAAACCGTGCATGGAGCACGACTATTAGCATTCTGACGAAAAAAAGGCAAACAAAAGGCAGCGCAGCCGCCTCCGACAGCGGAGCCGCAGGACCGAGAGAGCGACAGCCCCGTGAGGCGCCGTGCCCGCCCCGCCCCGCCCCGCCCCGCCTCGCCTCGCCCCGCGCTGACGGCGGCCGGCAGCGGCCAAGCCGCGTCCTCAGGGCTCTCCCGTCCCGGGCAGCCGCTCCGGGAGTTCCGTGCCCGGCTATGGAGCTGTGGCAGGTGCCGCTGAGCTTCTCCCGCCTCCGCATGTTCCCTTTCTTCGACCTGGCGCATTATGTCGCCTCCGTCCTGGCGCTGAAGGAGCAGCGGGGTGAGCGGGGCGAGACGGGACGGGGCGGACACCCCGCACACCCATGCGGATCCCGGTGTTTCTCCCATGTGTCCTGGGGGGTGCCCAGCCCCGGCAGGGTGAGGATGGGGCTCCGAGGGGAGCCGCCGTCCCGGTTACCCTGTGGCCGTGCAAATGGGATTGTCTGCCGCCTGCATTAGCCCGTCTGTCCATAAGCGTTGTCTCGCTGCCCGCAAAAGACACCCAGCCAAAGCTTTTCTCGCTTTCCAGAAGTTAAGAGGCGCTGGCGAAATCAGCCAAGAGTTTTGTTGGAAAGCTTTTGGTTTTTTTGTACAGTTATTTGTTTGTTTGTTTGTTTCGGTTTTGAAGTCTCAGGAGTAAAAGGTCTGAGGCCCCTCGTAGTTGGGTTTATGCAGAGAATGTGTGTGTAACACAGGCCAGTATCTCTGTGCCCAGAATTGCATCTGAGAGGAGAGATTAGCTAGACTTTACATCTTTCACACGCCCTGTTTGTGCAGGGGGGTGTTAAGGCCTTTTCTGCCTTGTAGGAAACAGCTCATGGGTCGGTCCTGTGCCAGTGGCTTGTCAGCATTGTACCCCGTGGATTGTAAAGTGAATTTAGCAAAGCTTTCCACTTCCACTAACACGGTTTTGTGTGAGAGCACATCACGGCGCTTCAGTCTGCATGCTCTCTTCCAGAAAATCATCTACACTGCGGCTGTTAACCCCAATTTATTTATTTATTTATTTTTTGTCACCAATGTAGACGCTGGCCTTGTTTCAGTGTTTAGAATTAAGCTACTTGTGGTGTGGGTTTAGACATGTTTACTATAAATGTGCATCCCAGGTGATAACTGTGTAGGAAACTGAGCAAATTTGGGAGCTGCTGCTTGCCTCAGATTTCTAGGGCTCTGCACTGTTTGTTTAGTGAGAGCTTGTTCTTTGGTCCCTTCCTAAGTGTTCCAAGGTGAATTTTGACCATCTGCTGAGGAAATGCACTTAACAGACTGTGAAGACTGGTGTAAACTGCTTATGCATTCTAGAATCTTCACCAACCTTTGTTAATGCTGCTAAAATTTTTGACAGGTGCTGGGCTGTGCCATTGTGTAATTTGTCGGTTCCATTTAGAAAGGGACTTTCTGACATCATGCAATACTTTTAAACTTTCCTCTGGAATGGGCACACCTAAAGATGAGGATGAGAGGCCTCTGTGCCTAGTTTTAGTGAGACAACCCTTATGGAAAGAAAATTGCTATCAGAAGTCTGGTCAGATCCATGCTCCTGTTTTTTTTTTTTTTTCTTCTTGGTTTAATAGCTGGTAGTTCAGAACTCCTGAGTATTTTCTAATAGTTGGAATTAATAACTGTATTCCCGGTGACTGCCTGCTGGCCTGTTTCTCACTTCCCAAGTGGTTTGAACTGAGTATTAAATCATAACTGAAATAGCAGTTATTATGAATACTCAGTATGGATATGTTATTGTCGATTAATGCTGTCTGGGCTTTATGTTCCTTTTGGAAACTTACAACAGTAGCTATATTTGACAGGGAAATTATGGGATAGCCTTGAGTGCCTGGTGGTGTAAGAAGTATGTGGTCAAGTTACAGCCACATTTATTTTATCCCAGATTACTGTCTCATTGAAATACCAACCCACCCCCACTGCTTAAAATCAGATTCAGTGTGGGCATTTGGATCATGGATGGCTGCACACTAACTGGGACTTTCCCAATGCTCCTAGCCAGGCTTTCCTGCTCACTTGTGACTGGCAAACTACAGCAGTGACAACCAACTTGTCGCTTTCTGCGTGTTTTAAAAGGAGAGTTCTTGATTAGTGCTTTGAGGACGGCTTAGGATTTGCTTGCTTGTAACTCCAGCCAGTTGTAGAACTGGCAATTTGCTTTCTTTGGGGTGGAGGGACAGCAAAAGGTGTTGGTGGTTGAGGATGTGTCATATTTGGTTTGTTCCTGACATTTTTCTGTGATGTGTTTGAGGTGATTTGAAGAGAAATAATTTCTCTTCAGCATAGTTTTGCTCTGTTAAGTCTGACTCTATAAATCCTTTATCTTAACTAAGGATATTCTATGTCGTTGAACAGGGTACTAGACAAAATATGTACAAATCCTCCTGGTGTGCTCACTAGGTATGTGTGTAGTGTGCATTATTGCCTATTTGGAACATGCAGAAAAGCTTAAAGCAGATATAATCCTATTGACAGAAATAGTTAGTTGGTAAGGGTTTGTTTTGTTTGTTTGTTAGTGTATTTTTATGTGTTTTGGATTTTTTTGTTTTGTTTGGGTTTTTTGGGGGTTTTTCCCTTGGTTTTGTTTGTTTTTTAATATTACTATTGTTCAGGAGCAATTCTTAAAACCATATTCAAAATTAGTCCTTGTGTTTTGAAACTTTTCCTTAACTTTCTGAAGTGTACATCTGCGGGGCTGGTGGCCTTCTGGCAGATTCACCATTGCATGGTTGTGTGATGCCTCATTAATTTTAGAGGATGCATCGGAGGACAAAGATAAATGACCACTTTGTATAAAAACATGTGACCTACTTAAAACTGAATTTGTCTTCTGAAAGGCTACACCCTAGTAATAATTCAAGTGGCAATGCCCAAGATGATCTTTAAATTAGTATCAACTTTTTTGCCTCATTGTCTTCTGTATTGTGTATATTCCTTGTTAGAAAGCAAGGATATATATATCCTTGTTAAAAACTGGCATTTGAGCCATTTCTAGTGCTGACCAACAGAAAAATCTTGAAGTGCAATAGAGGTTCCAGTTTCCTGACCTTTCACTTGTAAAATGAAGAAATTTACCTGCATTGTTGGGGAGCTTACTGGTAGAGGGCAATCTGTATGTGCCCTCAGAACTGAAAACCACTTGCTGCTAGTTGTGGGTCAGAGGGAGTGTGGAGAAGCTGGTGATTATTGGAAGGCAGGAGAATGGATCTGAAGAGAGAACAGATACTTAATTTTAAACCTACTCCAAAAGTAATAAACACAAGCCATTAATAATTTGCAGGTGTCTTAACTTGGAGCACCAGGTACTGCAGTTTGAAAAATAAATTGCAAAAGAGTTAAAAATAAAAGAGATGTTATTTTGTATTCAAGTGTTCTGCAATGCTGAGGAGTGCTCATTCTTATAAATTGGCTGTTTTATGGGCATTTAGATAGTGCTGCTGTACTTGATAGCTATGCCAGCACCAAAACTGGAACACTAAAACTGAAACTTGTTAATGCATTGAATGAATTGAGAGTGCTGTATGCTTTTTTAAATGTTTGAACCTCTCATCTTCGGTAGAAGCTTCTTTTCCCACAGAAATGCCTGATAAACCAAAGCTTCTACACTGAATTGGGAACAGACGTCAAATTTCATTTTGGGGCGGACAGTAGTGCTTTTGTGAACTTCAGCCTTTGGACTATGGAAAATTAAACTTGTTCAGGCAAATAGCTCAGAACCAACTGTAAAGGGGAAGCTTTGGCAACACTGAACTTTTAAAGTGGAAGGAAATAGTCAAAACAACCACTTGAGCATACTTCTAGCTTTGGTAAAATGTTGTTTTCCTCTGAAAATGGTTAATACTTCCCATTACCTCCAGTATAATCTTTGAATCTTATGTACTCTTTTTGGCATAGTTAACTTGCACTTTAAAATGAGAGTTCATTTTAAAGATGATTAAATAAACCAAACTGTCAACCTTTTAATAATGAGGGAAATTTACATTTATTATTATAGTTCAAGTAACCTTTTTCCCTGCCCCCCTTCAAGAGTGCAGGTGAAAACGATTTGATAATTATCTTGGATGCAGTTTTCATTTTGGCCACCAATCACAGCAGGATATTATGAGAAAAGAAGGGAAAACAGTTGCCTTGAATTCTTGGAACACTCAAAAGCAGAAATGGAATTCCTAGAATAACCCTCCAAATGTCAGCAATCCTGTTTAGATTAGCCATTTAGGTGTTTTTAATACAAATTTCAAAGCAAATGTGTCCCTGTGTCAGGCTGTTAAAAACAAGACCTCGCTGCTATGCTCTGAAAGCTTTTTCCTCTTGGTACCTAGGTGCAGCAAACTAATGCACAAAAGATATTCAGAGAACACTTTTTGTCAGCCTTTCACTTCTGTTTAGGAGTTTAAGTTAAAGTCACCTTACCCTGAGGTTTGTATTTCTGGAAAATTTTCCTGTGAGAGCCTGCTGATTGCTGGAGGATTTTTCATTACCTGAAGGAACTAAATTGAAAAATACTGACCTTTAAAACATGATGTTATTCTCCAGTTTTCATTTCTGTTTATGCAGAATGTTATATGGTTGGTTGTTTTTTTTTTCCCAGGAGTTGTGGAAGTGTCGGTCCGAAGTCCCTTGGCCTGCTGGTTTAGTGCAATGCTTTATTGCTTTGGGGGCTCAGTTTTGTCCTCCTTGATGCTTGGTGAACCTCCAGTAGCATTTCTGGGAAAGACCATAAATATTCTACTGGCATCCTCAGTCTGGTAAGCAGTCACAGTTGGGTAAGATGAGTGATACTGGCTCTAAGGAAGCTATATGCTGTAAACTGATACTGTACCATCAAGGTTCCATGTAAATTAGAATTTTTACTTAAAAGTGTTGTGGATTTGGATGCTATCTCTTCATCCAGTGTCACAGCAGCTATGATCCTGTTCTCTGGAAACAGAGAGCAACTCTTACACCTTGTTGTGTAACCAAATGCTCTGTTGCTAGATTAGACTTGCCTTAGGTTTTTTTTAGTATTCCTGGTCAAACAGCTATGAATATTACTTTTTAATAAAGTTATTCAGTTGCTGATTTACTGAATATAGGTATGTCATAAATGCAGTCAAGTTTCGAAAAAGTAGTATTGAAGATCAGAACCTGGCTGATGTAAAAATTTTGGCTTTTTCTGTAACTGAGGTTCCAAGACACATCTTTCCTCCAGTTCCTACTACCAGACACATTTTTTTTTCTGTATTTTCTTCCATCCCAGATGGGCAGGTGTTGTGGTGTAGCTAGCTGAATTATATGATTGAATCAAGTATTAGGCATTTTGGCCTGCTTTGGAGTTAAAAAAAACATTCTGGAGTTATTTTCATATAAATGTGGTCTTCCAGTGGAGATCATTTGTTCCAGAAAGTGATCTTTGAAGGAAACTTCAAACTTAACAAAAGTTATGAGCAGCTGTGGGGTTTTGAATTTAGAAATCTCAATCTATATTTGGGTAGTCTGGCCTGCTTAAAATCCTTTACTTCCACTTGCCCCATAAGTTTTACAATTGCAAATTCATTAAAATGAAAGCGAGTGTTTCTATCTGTCTGGGTATATGTATTAGTTTTATGGTCTTTGTGTTGCAGTAGAAGATGACATTTAATTTGGTGAAATTAATAATATGTATTATTAGTGAATTATTAACAGAACATGCCTGTGGTTGTGTCAGTCTGATGTGGGCAGACTGACTGCTAGTTTCATCAAGTGACATGAGCTAGGAGTACACTTGAAGAGAACAGGATTTCTGTGTAACTCACCGTGGTCAAATGTGATTTGCTGTGCACAAATTAAAGGAGGTTTTAGTGAGGAGCTGTGAACGTTACAAAACGTTTTAAGCTTCCAGCTTTACAAAGTCCCCTCTTCCTGAGTGTAATGACCTTAATTCCTGATCCCAGATCGTGCACAATGGAATTCCTCAAGCCACACTCGGGACTGGAAAGTGAGTGGAGTCGTGCTGGGCTTGAGGAATGCTCCTGAATAGTCTGTAGGACAGCGGCATCTACTGTTAGCAGAGATTACAGGCAGGAATGCCGTGGTGGGCCTTCAGGGCCAGCCTCAGTCCTGTCACCAGTGCTTCAGGGTCCTAAACCCACATTCTGCACATATAAATTAATTCTGGTGTGAGTTGTCTAGGGAGTGGGTGGCTTAAATGGCTTTTTGCAGTAGCCTGTAAAATACATCCTCCCTCTGCGTTTTTGGCTTCATATCAGCTGAAGCCTGGTTGCATACAGAGGCATCTTTACAATATCTTTATCTTTACAATAAGAGATAAAGGGAAGGGCCTCAGAAATTCTTGGTAGGCAGGATCAAGATCAAAAACCTTAATGCAAGGGGCAGTGTCTTTCATTTTTTTAAGAAAACAAAATTTATCCTTCTTTTTAAATGCTTTCTCTGCTCTTATGCAATTATTACTCTTACTCCTGTACTGAAATAATCTACTTAAGATAACTTAATCAAGATACTTAATCTTGACTGGGTTTTTGTGAATGTCTCAGTAAGAACTGAATTTTATTTATTATTGAAGACATATAATAAAACACTACATAATCTAATATTTTAGAATTTACTGTCACTTAGGATTTAACTCTTAGCCATCTTGGTTTTAAAAGCAAGTTGATCAAAGATATTTTGTGTAGTCTTCTTTCAATGCTTTGAATAAAGAAATGTGCTTGTAACTGGCAAGCTGGAAAAGCTAGAATTGGTGAATATTAAGATGTTAAATATGTTTAAAAAGAGCCATGCATTTCATGTAGTATGACATTAACTAGTGGAGGCATTCTTGCTGAAGTTATATAATTCCAGGTACCTACAGTCTGGAAACACAGAGTCAGCATTTAATTTACCACCCTGTTGTAATCCTATTAAAAAAAAATCCCAAACAAAAAACCAAAACAAAACAACCCCCCTGTACCAATCTAAACAAAACATAACTCACAAGATAAACTCAAACCACACAAAGTCAATCAGATACCACTTTAATGACTTGAATTATAAAAATGTGATATATAAGGTGTAGAACAATTGGAAAAATGTAAAGCTGTTTCACATGGACTTCAACAGATTCGTCTCTAGGACAGTGAGGCAGTACTGTTTGGTTTTGGTGCAAAAGCTCAGTTGTGCTCAAAAGCTTTTCAAATTTGTGCCAAGATGTGTGCCACGAGACTTTGAGCTGTCAGTAGTATATCAGACATTGCTAGTCATATTCCAAAAATATCTTTAAAGATTATGAAAAGATAATTCCTTAGCAAAAGTGTGGCTAATGTTTTTTTTTCCTGATGATTTTCAGGTATCTAGTGTTTTACTGTCCAGAAGACATATTCTGCCGCTGCTTTTCCTTTCTGCCTCTTCGTCTTCTGGTGGCAGGAATGAAAGAAGTGACAAGGACTTGGAAGATCACAGATGGCATTGCACATGCAGAAAATGTCTACAAAGATGCCTGTCTTATCATGGTGGCTGTGGGCTGGGCCAGAGGTAACATGCACACAGCATCTTGTTCTGAGGATTTGGGCTTTTTTGGGGTGATGTTTAAATGTCTAGCCCCTACAGCAGAGCTGTAGCACCATCCTTGCTGTGCTGGGATGGTAGTCCTGATGCAGTCTGATGTCCCCTGAAGGAAAAAGCCTCTGCTGCAGATTTTCTGCCTGAATTAAGGGTGACATTGAAGGACTTGGAGGGGTGTTCCCTTCAGAAGGTCTTACAAGAGCTTGCAGGATGGGCGGTTGATGACAATAAAGAAGTAAATCTTCTGTGTAGCTGTTGCTGATCTTTCCAACAACATTATTGCCTTGCATGAGGCTGAAGAAGAGAACTGGGTACGTTAGGTTTTTGGGTTATAACTTGATTTTAAACATGGGGATGACCCTTGTTGCCTACCTGCCATTTGGAATTCTGAAAGCTACCTTCCTGATAGCTGTATTTGCAGCCGCACCATCAGGGACACTTCAGAAAGGAGTTGTGCAGCTCTTGTTCCTGCTTGATTCTGTGCTGCTGTGGAAAGCAGCACGTGTGAATGTGATGACTGCATCAGTTCAGATGCTGTCACTTAGAGGCAGACCTGAGCTTCTTGCTGAGTATCTCAACCTCTGAGTTCTCGTGGCTGTTGTTTGTCTTGTTTGCATGAGAGGTTGGATTAAGTCTTTTTGAGTCTGGGCTTTGGTGCCACATTTAGCACATGGTGTCATGAGTTTTTCTGAGAGCAATGGCATAATAGTGGTAGCATTCGGTGGAAACTTGCCATAAATCTCTGCAATTTCAGGTGCTGGTGGTGGCTTAATTTCCAACTTCGAGCAGCTGGTGAGAGGAGTGTGGAAACCTGAAACCAATGAGCTCCTGCAGATGTCCTAGTAAGTTTTTTATTAAAAACTGCAACAAGTTAGCTGTTGTTATGCTGGCTCCTGGTGTGGATGCTTACTTTCAGTGGTTGAAGCCAAAAAAACAAAACAAAAACCAAACCATTAGGACATATTTGTACTCTGTTTTGGTGTATATCCTTTGAAAGATGGGACAATGAACTTTGGGACTTCTGGTGATGTTTTAATCATTTTATGTTCACAGCCCAAGAGCTGCAAATGGGAAGAGAAGTCAACAAAACTTGTCAGAAAGTAGTAAAGATCTAGTGGGGAGTTGCTAGAAAGCAGTGTTGGCTCAGTTTGTCTTACAGGGACATGGTCTTCTGTCCAAAATGAAAGCACAGTGGTTCTAGAAATACACAAGTGAATTTTGGTTTATGTTCTGAGCATCACTAAGATGGCTTCCTTTGAACACTGTCACTCTTACTTTTGCTGCCAGTGCTATTTTCCTCCAAAGACATCAATTATTTGAGAAAGTACAAATTGGTTATTCAGTATAGCAGAAATGACCTGCAAGATGGGAAAAGTTACTTCTCTTGCAGGAGCAAAGAATGAGGAATATTACATGCCTTCTGGTTTTCTCTGTAAAATGAGAATTGAAACAGGCTGGAAAGCCGCAAGCTATTATTGTAAGTCAAGATAAGGTCACTGTGATAATTTCCTAAAATTCTTTTGATCTTTCCCAGGTTACAGTCAGGTCTTTAAAAATAATAATTTTATTTTTTTAAAAAGCTATCTTGCTTTTCAGCAGCCACTCCTAGACACAGAATAACAGGAGATACATTTGTAGCCTTCTCTTTGGCAATATTTCAACTTTTTGTGCATTGTGTTAGTTGTTGGCTTTTTCTGAAATTCTAAGTATTTAGAATTTCTCTTTCTCTTGTCAGTGCCTAAATGGCAGTCTTGAAAGTAAACTTCCAGAAGAAAAGGTGACTGTCATAAATAGCACTGTACACACAAATAAAACTGTCTTTACAGGTGCAACACCAGAACAATGCTTACTGATTGGCATCACTTGCATATATTCTCCTTCCCCACTGTGGGTATGGCTCAAAGTAACTCAAAAAAGATTTTATAAGTTTTGTTTATGTATAAGTCTAAAGACCATTAAATTGAGCTAACTTACAGAGTTAAAAACATCAAACATCTTGCAAATGGATAAGATGCCTGTGTACACAGGGTTTTTTGGGCTTCTTGAGCAGGAATTTGATGTAGTTTTTTTGTTCCTGAATAGACAGTGAAGAACAGATCCACAATAGATGCTCTGTGATAACAGGAATGTCACCTGTACATGTCACATACAGACTAAGAAATCCACAGAATTCTGGATAACTGACCAAAGAGCTCTTGCTTTCCAGCTGCATACCTGGGAAGAGATTTAGTACCACAACAAAGATGTCTTTAAACTGGAAATAGAGTGGAAATCTTTGTATGTCTCAGGTCAGCACAGCTGTGTTGGCAAAACCTGGTAATACAGACCTGGCTTCAGTCAGGCTTAAGCTGATACAGCCCCAGAGCTGCTGGAGTGTTACACTGGACCAAGACTTGGACTATGTTACTCTTCAACACCTTAAGCAACTCCTTGGAGTAACTAACTCCTGGAGTATGGTAAAGGAACCTGTTTTTATGTCTAGTCCAAGTAGTGTGAGCTCTGTAATGTAACTCTTCAAGAAGATATATTGGGAGAGGAAGAGAATCAAGCTGACATATGAAGTCTGAATAGGAGCGTTGATTTGAGGAGTATTTGTCAAGTAGGGGTTTTCTGGGTGTCTGAAGTAGTGCTGGACTTGATGCTTTATGGACAGAAAGTGTAGTAATATTATATAAAGTGAAAATCTTAATTTAGTTATAGCTGGATTTTGGATCTTACCACTGTTACCACAAGTTTTCATTAGTTCTATTCTGAAATAATTATTTTGCACACTTAAGAACATGTATTGCTTTCCAGGCAGCTTCCACTGTAGAGCAGAGAAGAGAAATTAACATTCTTTGTTTGATTTCTAGCCCTGTGAAGGTAACTTTGATAGGAGCAGTTCTTTTCACCCTGCAACACAGACAGTACTTGCCAATAGCAAAACACAACCTTGTGTTTTTATACACCATCTTTCTTGTTGTCTTCAAGGTAAGAATTTGAAAGTTGCTAGTGACCAAATAACAGAAGATATTTTATTTAATTGTTGAAATGCATGCTGCTTTATGGGAAAGCCAGCTCCTGCTGAAGATAGGTATTTAGTGTTCTGTACCTGAGCAGAATGGAAGACCTGTTCTGTTACTGATTCTGTTCAATGTATGGAGGCGACAGGGAGGAAAAGAAAAAAATCAGGAATTTTGGCACTCAGTATTTGATGTTCCAGGCTTGTATGTCTCTAATCTCAGTCTTTTGTGTGTGCCTGTGCAGTCGTCAGTGGGTCTGTAAAACAAACTAGCTGGATTCTCATTTGATTTAAAATGTTCACAAAATAAGTGTTTGGGTGGGAAGGGAAAGCGTACCAAAACTACTTTGAAGTAGCTGTGACTATTTTGTAATAAAATAGACACTACTTCTCTATTGAAGTCTTCAGTCCCTCCAGTCTTGTTAATTTCCAGGAGGATGCCTTTCTTCTGGATTACTAGTTTATAAGAAAACATAATCTGTGTTGGCAGATATCTGGCAATTTTAACAGCTTCAGAGCTGGTGTTGAACAGACCAGAGAATGTGTGGAAGTGTGGTTTCCAGTCTCCTTTCTGGGAAGGAGCTGACAAGTTTAATTCTGCAGAAGTTAGCTGTGGGGGAGCCAAGACTTGAGGCTTATGTCCTTGATTTTCCATCTGAAATGATAAAGACATTGTTGAACTGTGGATGCTGGGAATGAAGAAGGAAAGGAATGTTATTCAGGAAGTGAGAAATTGCAGGTGTCCACAGGAGCTGGCTGTCCAGCTGCGCTGGAGTAACTAAATCCTTACACTGATGGTCGTACTGACAGTCCGGAACTCGCACGCACTTAGCAAATAAACTAATAAAGCAACAGTGTATCTGGTATAGTCTTTTAATAAGGTCTCCCGGAAACTTGTCGGGGCTCTGAAACCTGTAGAAACTGTTGCAAAATAAACTTGTCCAGTACCCGGATCTGAAATCCAGGTTTTTCAAGCCTGATTCCAAGTTACGTGTCCTAAGGGGTGCCCACCTAAATCTCTGAACTTTATGGGATTAATATGGCTGTCGGGAATTCTAATTAAAGTCCGGTTATGAACCTATACATTCAAAATGGAATTACACATCCCATTCTTCCAATTTAAGTGGAAGGAAGCCACTCAGTTTAGTTTTTCAGTTTGAACAAGGCACAAAACTTACACATAAAAGTTGGTCTTCACCTTAAATGTATGGCATTAAATACAATTTACTCTCAGGATGATTAATCTTACAGAGGTTTTTTTGTGCAAGTTTTTTGTGTATAGCTGATAGAAACATAGAGTCATACAATGTTAAGGGCTGGAGGGGACCCCAGAGATCATCCAGTTCCATCCCCCTACCATGGGCAGAGACATCTTCTACAAAGCCAGGCTTGTCAAGTCTTCATCCAACCTGGTCCTGAACATTACCAGGGTTGGGGTATCAGCAACATCTCAGGGCAACCTGTATCTCACCACCCTCACTGTAAAAAATTTCTTCCTAGAATCCAGCTTAAGTTTCCCCTCTTTCAATCTGTACCCATTCCTCCTTGTCCTATTGCTGCAGTTCCTGAGGAAAAATCCCTCTCTGACCTCTCTGTAGATCTCCTTCATAGCTGTGTGAGGAGTGTTGGTCAGAAAGAAAAGCATTCTTTGCCCAGTTTCAGCTAAAATGAGCAGAATTCCATTGGTGATTGCACAGCCTCATCCTTGTGTAAAAAGTTAAAGACACCATACACCCCTTCAGCTTTGAACTTGTTTACCTGTGAAGCCATCACAACTTTTACTGTAACTTGATCCTTGTTCTCCTGTAGGTAAAAATGATGTTGACAAGATGTGCAACTTCTCCATTTGCTCCCATTGAGTCTGCAGTGTGCCAAATGTTTTTTGGCTCACAAAAGACACCTTCCAAAGTGAAGGGTGAAAGTGCCACATCTTCCAACGGCTCTTCAGTCTGTGACCAGCCTTCTGAGCAACATCATGAGGGTGCTAAGAAAAAACAAGCAAAGAAAACAGAATAAGTGACTTGAAATCCTTGAGATGGTCGTGAAGATGTATGTCTTCCAGATAAGGCTGGCTGAGAATTTTCTCTAAGGAAAGGAGAACAGGGCTATGTTGTGGTTTGCCTTTTTGGGATGTTTTATATAAGCTATGTGTAAGTGCACATGTTGGATTTGTGAGTTAAAACTATGAACTTTTATAGTGTTTAAAAGTTTACTAATTTTTGTACTTACGACAACTTCAGATGCTTACATGTTAAAAAGATAGTTTCAAAAATGTGACAATCATATTTTTTTTCCTACTGTATCGATTGTTTCACGTCTTCCTATCCCCCAGTTCTTATGTGTCACTTTGGTAACACTGATTTGTACTGTCAGGTGTTCACTGTAGCACGTCCCAAATAAGAAAGTAATTTAGTAAGGCTTAATCACATGGCACTGTGTAAAATCATAAAAATGTACTGATTTAATGCCTTTAACTAGAAAAGTAACTGAACTATTGTTGTAATTCACATTGCATTAGTCTAGATTTTCTTCATTTCCAAAAGTAAATATTTTTAAATATTTTTAAATATTTTAAAATGAGAGTATATTATCTCATTATAAATATTATCAGGCAATTTAAAAATCTTAATTAGCAAGTAGAAACACATCAACATTTTTGTCGTTGGCTTACTTGGACTCTTATTTGCAAGCATTTGAGATGTAGGGGTTTTTTTGCCACATTAGTGTTTTACAAGTGGTTTGTAGTTACCTTCTGGTTCATTAGGGTCTATTCTTTGTCTGATTTCTTTTTCAAGCATATTATTTCTTTTTCAATAGAAAGGACAAAAATCAAGGACATTTTTCTTTGCATATTTTCAAGGACTTATTTCTTTTCAAAGACAAACTTCATTATGAAGAGTACTGGGCAATACATTTACCTTGTTTGGTCAGCATCCTGAGCTGCAGCACAGGGATGGGAGCAGAATGTTACCCCCATAATCCACGGGGGAATGGTCAGTGAGCTGCTGGAACACCTGGACACTCCCAAGCGGTGGGATGGGATCCACCCAAGGGTGCTGAGAGCTCGCTGGGCCACTTCCAATCATTTACCAGCACTTCAGGCAAACTGGGGATGTCCCTGTTCACTGGAGGTTGGCAAATGTGACACCCATCTACAGGAATGGTCAGAAAGAGGATCCAGGGAATTACAGGCCTGTTACGTGCCCTCAGTGCCAGGGAGGCCATGGAGCAGGTCACCTTGAGTGCCACCAGCAACAGGGACAGGACAAGCAGGGCATCAGGCACAGCCAGCCTGGGTTTAGGAGAGGCAGGTCCTGCCTGACCAAGTGATCTCCTCCTCTGCCAAGGTGAGCTGCTCAGGGCTGAAGGAGAGGCTGTGGATGTGTCTGCCTGGGCTTTACAGAGCCTTTGACACCTTCTCCCACAGCATCTCCTGGAGGAACTGGCTGCTCATGGACAGGGCCCTGTGCCCTGGAGAAGGAACGGGCTGAGGGCAGGGCCAGGAGCCCTGGGACATGGCGGGACACGCGGCTGGGCTGGCACCAGGGGGGCTCCCATGGGATCAGGGCTGGGCCGGGCCTGTTTGGCATCCTCACCAAAGGGGGGATCCAGAGCTCCCTCAGGCAGTTCCTGACAGCACCAGGCTGGGTGGGATGTGGATCTGCTGGAGGGCAGGAGGGCCCCTGCAGAGGGCTCTGGACAGGCTGGATCCATGGGATGAGGGACAGCCACGGGAAGTGCTGGGTCCTGTTCTCAGGTCACAACAACCCATGGAGCTCCAGGCTGGGGGAAAGGGGCTGGAAAAGGCCCTGGGGGTGCTGTGCCAGCAGCTGGACCCAGCCCAGGGGTGCCCAGGTGGGCAAGAGGCCGATGGCCCCTGGGCTGTGCCCGTTCCTGTGCTGGCCCTGCTGAGGCCGCATCTCAAATCCTGGGGCCTGCTCTGGGCCCCTCACACAACTTGAAAAACCAACAAGTCCAGAGAAGGAAACAAAGCTGGGGAAGGGTCTGGAGCCCCAGGAGAGGCTGAAGGAGCTGGGAAGTGGCTCAGCCTGGAGAAAAGGAGGCTCGGGGGGACCTTGTGGCTCTGCGCAGCTCCTGCCAGGAGGGGACAGCTGGGTGGGTCGGGCTGTGGTCCCAGGGAACAGGGACAGGAGCAGAGGGAACGGCCTCAGGCTGGAGCAGAGGTGGGTTAATTTGGATATTAGGAAGAACTTTTTCACAGGAATGGTAAAAAGCATTGGAACAGGCTGTCCAGGGAGGTGATGGAGGTAACATCTGTGGAGGGATTTAAAAGGGCGTGTAGACGTTGCACATGGGGATATGGTTTAGTGTTGGCTTTAGCCATGCTGGGTTAATGTTTGACTTGATGATCTTAAAGGTCTGTTCCAACCTAAACCACTCTTTAATGTCAGAAGCACTGAAAGTTTTTATTAGCATTTGCTGAAATCTTGCTGCTTTCTTGCTTGTTGCGTCTTTTTTTTTACTCAAGATGTGAAGCAGTTCTAAGTGGCATACACTTCATAACTGAGAACTTTGGCATTTTAAGGATGTTACAATACATAAGAATAGAATCTTTTCAGGGGAATCTTTTCATTGATGTGCCAGTTTTTAGAATAAACCATTTTTACAAAATTAGACTATTTTCTTCAGAGAGTACCGCTTTGAAGAGCATTGTTCAGCAAAGAGGGGTTAGGTTAATCTTTGTGCAGAATGCCAAAGAGAATGTGGAGGGAGATCTGATTTGAAAAGACAAAGTTCTAGTTCCAGGTACATCTCTAAATTTAGAAAAGCTGTCACCAAAGCTGTGCTTAAAGAAAAGAAAAATAAAAGTACCAAAGAAATTTCTTGTGCCTGAGTAGTCACATTTCCATGGTGATGACCAAAAGCATTGAACTCAGTTTGAAATCCAACTTCATTGCAAATGTGCTGTACCTTGGAAGCTAAAATTACTATTTTCTTTAACACTTAAGATGAATTAAAACAAAATACCCCAAACTCTTTGGACAGATTAGCAATATTCCTTACATATTACACTGAAACTTAGTGCTCAGTTACAAATGCTTGGAGTATTCACTTGGTGTCTCATTTTTTTGTAGCTTGATATTATGGATTAACTTGAAGCTGCCAATTGACTAATTAATAATCAGCTAGTTATAGAGCAACACCAGCACATGCTGCCTGTCCATGGTTTTTTAAAGTTTTGGCTGTTTTTCTGAATAATTGTGTATTCTAGATCACTTGAACCATACAGAATGGGATTGTGGCATGGAACTGTGTTACACCTGTGTGAAATTCTGCCTGAAAACTGGCTATTCCTAGCCCAAGTCAATGTGAAAATATGCTTAGACTAAGTCTCTAACAAGTTTACCGTTAGAGGGGAAAATGTATTGGTTTGTATTCATTTTCAGAATTAAAGACAACAATATTAAAATTTTTTAAAATGTTTTCTTGTCTGAACACCTTAAAAATAATGCACAACACACAAAAAATATATATTATTGTGAGACAGAACACAAGTCATGCTGACAGAAATCCTGTTTTAAGCGCCATGAAAACAATTCAGATTTGTGTTTAAAGGTATTGGGTGTTGCTGAAGGATGGGTGCTCAAAAAAGCTACATGCACATGTTCTGAGAACTGCATTTTATGACACAGAAAAAGATAACCAGTTGCTCAGAGTCTAACCTGAATTCTGTCGGAGACATTAATAGTGTGTCCAGGATGTCTTAAATAAACAATTCCCAGCTTTCATGCTGTTAGTTTTCTATCTCTGGTAGAATTCTCTGTGTGAGAATTTTGTTAACAATTTCTTGTAACTGTTGTGGTAAAGCTTGTCAGATTCAGCACAGCTGCACACATGAACTACTTGGCTGCATCTAATTTTGTCATTAACCTGGTAAAATTAGAAGAAGCTGCCTTGTGCCTATATACACAAAGTCATTCAGAAATTGCTTTATCAACTCAATTCTTGGGCTAGAAGGGCATGTTCCTGGTTAAACCAATTGCTGTTCTGAGTAATTTCTACTAAATACACCCAGCTTCTGTAAAAAGGAATACCTTAAAATTTGCTTCAAGAGCAGAACTGAAGTTTCTTAAGACAATAAATGCTATTTGCTTTCGTCTTCTGTTTTTTCTTCATTTCATTTTATTGCAAAAATGTGGAGATGGGAGGATGTCACACAAGCAGTGCCATCATGTGAAATGTGATTCTTCAGTGTATTGTTAGGCAAGACAGTTGTTCAAGAATTCCAAACATCTGTCTTCTGTAGGAATCTGAATCTGCTCAGCATAAGGGGAGTGCTGAAATCTGACATCTTCCAACAGTCTAGACAGTGAATGCAAGATTTACTCAGAGTGAATACTCTTAATTTATAAGGTGAATCCTCATTTCTAAGGTCTAAGTGAAGTCTTAAATGAGTAGCAACAGAGAAACACCATTTTACGCCAAGATGAGAATCAAAAATGTGTTGTAAATAGTAATTTGTATTTGTCCTGATAAAACTGCTCTGTTAAGCAATCAAAAGCCTTTTGTGAAATGTGTGAAATGGTTCAGCAAGGAATAGATAGTAACATGAATGCTGACAGAGAAATACATTAATATTCTCAGGCAAAATCACTGATCTGCCAGTGGGCTTTATCTGTAGTCAGGAAGTGGAATGTGGTGATCAAAATGGCATCCCAAATAAAAACTACTGCAATCCAGTGTGACAAATAGTTTATGCACAGCAACCTGCAGCTGGGTTAAATTTTGACCCACATATGACTCAGAAAGTTATTTCAAACTGTAGCTAAGCAGTTGAATAAATTTGTAAATTAAATTGATTCAGTTATTGTTGAGATTATTTTTAAGTACCTTTAAAACTGTTTTATTCTTTCTCTCCAAACTTCCTTAGTCATCTTCTGGCCACCATGAGGGGCAAAAAAGTAAACTTGACAGGCTTGCTCAGGTGAGAACCCCCCTGCACCTGTGGGGTCCCCAGTGCAGGAATGACATGGACCTGTTGGAATGAGTCACAGAAGTGATTAAAGAGCTGGAACATCTCTCCTATGGAGACAGGCTGAGAGAACTGGGGGCAGAGGCTCCTGGGAGACCTCATAGCAGCCTTCCAGTACCTAAAGGAGGCTTAGAGGAAAGGTGGGAACAGATATTTTAGCCCGGCTGTAATGATAGGAAAAGGGGTAATGGTTTTAAGCTGAAGAAAGGTCAAATCAGAAAATATTAAGGAAAAAATTATGATGAGGGTGGTGAAACATTGAAGTGGGTTGTCCAGAGAGGTGGCAGATGCTCCATCCCTGGAATCTTCAAGATCAGGTTGGATGAGGTGCAGATCTATTAAAAAATGTCCCTGATTATTGCATGGGAGTTGGACTAGATGGCCCTTTAAAGTCCCTTCCAACCCAAACTATTCTGTGATTCTTTGATTCTTTGAAAAAAAGATCTCTTCAGTGTAGAAGCACATTGTCAGAGAGGTTGAGGCAGCTCTTACTGACCCTGTAAGCGGATACTGCCAGTGTCATGTAGTTCTTATGAAAGAAACTATAGGGCAAAAAAGGAAGAAACATGCATCTAAAAGAAAGAAATGTGTGTCTAACTTTGTTGTCTTTGGCTGAAATTTTAACAAGCACTCTGGCACATTTTCCCAAAATAAATTAGATACAATTTTTTTAGTGCTAGTCATTTCAGAGTCACCTTCAGTTTGGTCAAATTTTCTCCTCCCCCTTAATAGAAGACTGTTATCAGACAGTTGAATGTCAAGGCTAGATTAGATGGTTTTGGTTCTTAAGTTGGACTTTTTCATGGCCAAATTTGGAATAAAACTACTGGAAGATACTTTGATCTAAAGCTTTTTGGCACACATTCTGTTTTCTAAAAATAATACCCATTTATGGTCCTGGGGTGTTTAGGATTTACGTGGAAGTATTTTTGAGTGTCTTTGAGGGGAATTTCAGAATACCTTCAAGGCACTTAACAAGTAGATTACTGTGAGCAAGATGAAAATACAAACTTAACTGGTTCTGTTGTCATAGCAGAGTGTCAGAAAAATCCAAGGTGAAGAAATCTGTTTTATATTGAAGAGGGTGCAGTTTCATGGTAACTGCTTCGTCACATGAGCAACTTCTGCAGTTTAAATGTTGTTTGTGTGAAAACTTTGCTCTTTTTACTTCCCTGCCACCCATCATGCACCAAAGCCTGGTTCTGACTCTCCCAGAGTGAGCTGTTTTCCTGCAAAGGAGAGAGTTGTTCTCTGGTCTTTGCTTTCTAGCTTCTGGAAACCTAAAGCAGCAGCGCAGGAGAGAGAGAGAGGCTGAGTGCTTTACTTGAAATTTTCAAGCTGGGAGCGAGGCCCATCTCTCTGGGTAGCTGGGGTGTGTCCTTTGGCTGCAGTCCAATTACCCAAAGTATTTTTAATCGCCTTTAGTTCAGTATAGCAGGTGAATGTTAAGGAAAACCCTCCTGTCTGATCATTCAGATGCTTCTCTGGGAGTCACACTCGTTCTGCCTGAGGCTTTTAACTGCTGGGACTGATGGCATGTTGGAATCTGGAATTAAATAACTAATGTACCAATAATTTGGATATCTTCTCCTGCAAGAAGTACACATGTGCTTTTTATTTATTCTTGACATTATGGATTAAAATGTTCAGGATCAGGTTGGGTTCTTCTGAATCCATCTCCCCAAGTATAATCCAGGTGTCCTGTACCTGGCTGGGGTTTAAAACTGCCTTGCCAAAATAATGGTTCCTTAGAAATCAAATGTGTTGATTATTTTTTCCCCTTCCCTTATCTTTACCTAAATCTCCTGCTTATATCAGACTGAAATTTGAGTAAGTTTGGCAGGAATTGGATCATAACTGAGTTTACAAGAAGCTGGAACACAAAGGCTCTTAAAAGAACCAAAGTTTCAAGGCTGGTGTCTATTAAGTAGGAAGATACAGATGCCAAATGCTAGTTTACCAAAATCCTATAAAGAATTAGTGCTAATACTTTGGGAAAGCAGTGAATTTTCAGGAAACAAACTCAGGCATTGCCATTGAGAGTATCCACTATATACAGACACGGGAACCAAATTTCCAAGTTGTGCATTGCTGTGATGGTGTTCTTGTCCTCAAATACAAACAAAATGGAGCACAAGGGTATTGAGCT
The DNA here is from genome assembly GCF_901933205.1 of Camarhynchus parvulus. NCBI lineage: Eukaryota > Metazoa > Chordata > Aves > Passeriformes > Thraupidae > Camarhynchus > Camarhynchus parvulus. The sequence goes on from NC_044601.1 coordinate 10,098,967, forward strand.
CCAGACCAAGCTGAAGCAAGAACACAAGGAGTCAGGACAAAGCGAAGTAACTCCTGGGAATGCTATGCAGCATCTTATTGCATGGTGTAGCAAGGGGAGGGAACCCAGACTGTTGTCAGAAATTCACTAGGAATATGGTTCTAATACTGGTACAGCCTTATTGTTGCTGACCTGAGAGGTGACGTGCTGCATTCCTGAGTCTGTACCTGGTCTGCATGGATGTCTATGAAATCAGAGCATCAATGCTGCAAGGAAAAGTAATGATTAAGAAGGTCAAGCTGGGTAAGACCCCTGGGGATACATCTGCAGTGTGGACTACAAGAATGTGACCAGGCATTTCAAGTTACTAATGAGAATGCACTTGTGATACCTTTAAACAGTGCTGATTTTGAATTTTTCTTTTTAACCCAGGGTGAAATGAGGTGAAGAAGAGCAGGGTCTGAGCACTTCACTAATGCCAGAAAAAAAAAAAAAAAAGAGAGAGAGCTTTAAAAAGGATATTCCTGGTAAAATGCATTCAAGCTTCTAGGTATGCAGTAAAGTAGTCACATCAGGCAACACAGAATTCAGAATATAACTACCCCTAGTGTGGGCTTCTTACCGCTCATCCAGGGGCATTAGATCAGTGAACCTAGTATATCTTCTGAAAGGAAAGAACAAGAAAAGTGATAAAAGTTATGGGTTGGCTTTGGCACAGAGAGTGACTGACTCAGTAGGTCGACTGCTGGCTCAGACTAGCAGGAGAGGAGAACACTGCCCATCACGAAGTCTCTAAAATCAACTGGACCCTGATGCATGTGGAATGAATTTGCACAGTACAGCAACTTCAGCTGGAACTGGTAAGTAATGGACCCTGAGCAAACAAACAAACAAACATACAAGCAAACAAAGAAAAGCCATTTAAGTTGCACAATGTGTAATTAAGCTGTGGAACTCATTGCCTGCAGTACAAGTGCTAGAAATGGAAAGCAGTTAGATACCAGTTGTGACTCAGGCAGGCGTCGGAGAGTTTTGTGAGATGGTGTGGGAGAGTATTTTTAGAGAATCACAGAATGGCTGGGGCTGGAGGGGGACTCTGTGCATCAGCCAGTCCAACCCCCTCCCAACGCAGGGTCACCTGGAGCAGGTGGGGTTGGAATGTCTCCAGAGAGGGAGATTCCACACCCTCCCTGGCAAACTGTCTCAGTGCTCTGCCACCCTCAATGGAAAGAAATTACTCCTTGTGTCGAGTGGAACAACTTCTTTTTTTAGTTTGTGGCCATATGAGTGCATTGACCTATTCTCCAATATTCTGTTGTCAGACCCTGTCCCCCAGGGAAAGGTGCTGACAGGTTTTTTGGGGAAATTACAGGGATCAGCACATCTGGAGCACAAAGGATTGGCTTAATCCTAGAAAACCCTCCTTCCATCTTCCCTACCAGGAAAACAAAAAACTCATGGGCTGGAGAGGCCCTTGGACTCATGGTTGTGTTGTAGCAGCAGTGTTTATATTTGCTTCTGAAAACTGGGCACTTGTTTTGTCAGTGTGTCCTCTCTTATGAAACAAAAGTCCTTCTCTTGCCTCTGTGCAGTTCATTATTTGTAGAATGCTTTCAGGAGCCCACATGAAAGTGTATTTTAGATACACTAATTATTAGTGTTAAGCACAGCTGCTTTGTCTGAAGGCTTTCTTCCAGCTGGAAATGGGTTTGACTGCAAGGAAACATATTTTTCCTAGAACACTATATTGGTTTTAAGTCTGGGAAGCAGAGAAAGCAAATAAAGCCATTTTGTTTAAAAATATATATTTTTCAGGGGTGAAAATTATTTCTCCCCTTATTTTAATTAGAAGTATTGTTGTTTATGAAAAACTGTTGTTTAATTCATCATGGGGAAACGGTCAAACAGTAAAATGAATAGTTTTTGGAAAAAAGTAATTTCCTCAGTTACTTTCAATCATTTGCTTAGATATTGACAGAAAATTTTCTTGGAAGCTGTCATCTCATTCAGAAAGCAGACTTTGAGTTTAATGAAAAGTTTCAGCAAATATCTGTTGTGTGTAAAAAGCACCCACTTTTTTTCCCCCAAGACAAAATTTTTCTTTAAGACCCATCATACAACAGTATGGAAATTTACTGTGATGATACAGGGTTTTGAAAGCTTGGATGGTGGGGAGAAATTCTTATCTATCAGGTTGTGATCATGTGCTAATGATGACTTGCTTTGCTGTTTAGGTTGCAGAGAAGAGTTTTACTTCTGTAAACTGGTCCTAAAAGGGGTTTTGTTAGTTTCTGATGTCAGCCACATTAAAATAAATATTGTTCTCCTGTTCAAGAGCCTCAAAAAGCTTCAGTCTGAAAAAAAATAAGTGGTTTAGTCTTACTTACAGTCACGTCCTTTTCCCTTTCCAGTGTTAAGCTGGTGCTAAAAGTACATGTTTAAGCCTATCACATAAGTACTAATAATAGGGAGAGGGCAATGATTAAAAAAAAAGTAGGAACTTATGCTATTGAGCTCATCATTTTGTAAGAACAGAGCATCTCAAGCAAGCGGGGAAAGCCACTTTGTTTATCTGGCTTGTGCTTGGTGTTATGGAAACACAAACACTCTTGGAAAAAAAGCAATACAGGAAGTGTTGAAACAGGCATGGGTGCAGTGCTAATCTGCTTCAGCAACCAGGAGGATCACCAGCACAGAAATTTTCTTATTCTTTGGTCCTTGGTGCCCCACTTAAAGGTATTACCTGATGGTTCTCAGGGCTGTGATTTGTGAGATAGGAGAAGCTGTAAAACTTGGTAAAAACTGTAAAACTTGGTAAAGTTTTGGCTGGGAGCTGTGTTTAGCATTAGCTGAGCACAAGGCTGGCCTGGATATGGACAGTGAAAAGCCATGGGTCACTCTGCACTGCTCTCTTGGATCTATTTTAGAGCACCTTCCCTTTTGTTACATTTGTCTTGTAATGTTTACCAAATCTCTGAAGGCTGGACTATACAACTGGACCTGATGATCTTAATGGTTTTTTTTTCCAACCTAAATGATTCTGAAAGAGTAAAAATCTCTTCTTTACTTGCTTGGGGTTACTTTGCCTTGCATTAGTGTGACTGACGGGTGTGTGTGCAGATGTTTTCACACAGCCAATAAATGCAGGACAGTTCAGCACAAAGAGGGGGGATCAGGAACTCCAAGATCACCTGTGAAATGGCCTGAATGCTGCTGCTGTCTGGAGAGCTTGATGTGAACTGTTATGCCATCTGCCAGAACTCTCTGCCAAATTAATTACAGATCAGCAGCAAGAAAGTCTGAATGACCATTACCAACCATGGTGGCATTACCCTAGCAAAAATATTGTCTTTGTGTGCCCCAAAAACATTAAGGTCTGTTGTAAATAGCAAGATTAGAAAATGCAGATCCGGTTTCCAGCCCTCTGTGTTCAGTCACTGGCAGTGCATTGACAGCTCTAGATCCATCTATGCTCATTTAAAGCTTTGGCCTGAGCACTCAACAGGGGATGCTTGGAAAGATTCTGAGCACATTTAGTGTTCCATTCCCCTTGGGTGTGCAAATTTCCGAAGCTGCTGTGATAATCTTGGCCTGGACATCCAGCACAGAGCATTCTGTCTGCAGGACTGCATGTCCTTGGCTCACCATCAGGTGGGAAGAGGTGCTGGGTTCTGGGCTTGCATGTGCCTCTGCTTTTAGAAACAGTCTGGGCAAGCGGAGGAACAGTTCTGCAGAGCCATTACAGTCTCTTCTGTACGTGATGTTTGGGCACATTTTAAAGCCTTTATTTCCTCAGCCATGAAATCTTCTTTGAGTGGTTGCATTCTGTCTTGTAAGTACTCTCGTCAGGGCTTTTCCAACATATGTTTACAAGCCTCTGTGGGTGTGTTTGCCATAGTAATTCCTGGCTACATTTTATTGGAAATGTCATGATACTCACAGGGTTTGGAGAGAGAAGTAGTGGGAAATGGCAGTCACAATTCCCACTGGCATGGACAAAAGCCACAGGCCTCAGACTTCTTTAGAAGGTCTTTCTCTTTGTAAGGGATGTGCAGTCTTTATATTTTCTCTGTTCATAATAAATCTATGCTACTTCTGTCAATATATACAACTGTTCTCATTTTACCCTTTCTCTCTGCTCACTGTCATTATCCAAAATAGTCTCTAACAAAAAAAATAGATTAAACTAACCTCCTCTGTTTTTATGTGCACCTTCCTAGTTAAATGTGTTTCAGCTGATGAGCTATCACTTGTTGAGTCATGGCAAACCCTTTGTCCACATTATGACTAGTAGATATATAATTGCCTCCTGAATTAAATTGTTCTTTCCACCTTCCTGCGGTTATTTTCCCTTATCTCCTTTGACATTCACATTACAAAGTAACAATGTTGTAATTGTTTTGAAATTACTTTGCCTGTGAGACACTCAATCTTGGTAGTTCTAACGAGGTAGAACTGTTGGGTGGCAGGCAAGAGTGTCACCCTGCATGAAAAGATGAAAGAAAGGCACAAATGGAATTACACACATTATTTGAGAAGGGAGGGGTCATCTTGATGCTGGCTGAGACAGATGTGAACCTGAAGACCACTGTGTAGAGTAGGAGCATATAGGTTTTGTGTGCTGTGGTCAAGATCTTGATGAGAGACCCAAGAGTGAGTCAATTACCCAACGTGGAAGGTGTTACATCAGCACACCAACACTTGTAATCCACAATTAGGGCAGTGTGGACCAGTGTGACACTTCCCAGGGTGTGGGAAGTGTTATCCATGGAGCAGTACTCCATCTGCAGTGACCAACACTTGTCTTCCAGTGCTCACTTCCACACTGGGGCATTCACAGCATTCCTGAGGAGCTGAAGTTATGAAGGCCAAGGTGTAGCAGATTTTGCTGAGGGGCATGACAGGTCATACACAAGAACTGGGTAAGGCTTGTGAGGGGAGATGCTGAGCTTGGGGTGGTGGAGAACATCACTGAGCTGCTGTTTTCAATTTTCAGTTCTTCTCTCTGCAGTTCTGTAGTCCCAATTCCCTGATGCCTCAAGGGGTAGAAGACTCTTGGTTCCTGGTTCCTTACAGTGTTTCTCCTTGTGAATTTTGCATCTCGGTGCTCTGCACACACAGCCTTGGAAGATGATGACTTTTAACTTTCATATTTCAAAATATAGTAGAAAAAACATACTATTTTGGACTATTTCTAGATTCTCACCGGTTTTGCCTTATTACTGTGTTTTCTGCCACCATTTAGTGTTTTCCCGGGGATCCAGAAACACAGGTGTTGGTCCAGTCATTTCCAACCTTGGCTTATGAGCAGAAGTCCTGATGAAGCAATATACCCTGAGCAGCATCAAGGCATCCCTGTCAGCCCTGGAAGGAGAGGGCTTGGTTCAGCCTTTTAGCTTGTCTGTCCACAATAGCAGTGGCAAAAGGCATTGCAAACGGATGGTGGTGGCTGTTCACAGAGCGAGAGAACCCTCACTCTAAATCTTGGGAAGTATTCCAGGTTTAAGGTAGAGTGTGAGGTGCATCCCTGTAGGTTTTGCCCCAAAAACTTCTGTGTGCAGCAGCCCTCATGCTGCTGAAGCACACCACCCAAAAGGTGATTTTTGAGTTGTCTGAAATTGCCATGGGATCTATTAATACATTGTAGAGTTTATTATTTCTTTTGGTGAAAGTACATAGTCATTTTTAATTCATTCTCCAAAACAAAAAAACAGTATTTGCTTTGAAGGATCTGCACTAGTCCAACTGGCTGATGACCCCATCCAAAAGATAACAGATTATTCTTTTCCAAAGGTAGGAAAATATGATGACCAAACATCATGAAGGTCCTTTCTTTGAGGAACAAAAGCCTTGTATTTCACCTCCTGCATTTCAGTTGTTGCATAAGTACAAAATAGTTAAGCTGGAAACCATTAACAGTAATATAAATCTAGCAGTTGATCTGCATGTGTGTTTAACTCCTGCTTTCAAAGAAGAGGTTTGCATTAGAATTGAGACTCATATAATTTAAATTACCTGTAAATCACATATAATTTAAGTTTTCTGCCAATTACAATTTATCTTTCATGTAGCAGCTTTGCTAATTGAAATACAGTCAACCTGTCTCCAGCCATATATGCAGGGAAAAGTTCTGTTTCTTTCACTGAAATTGGGTGCAGGATAGAAATCTGCACTATCAGAACTATTTGCAGCATAGCCAGAGATCAAAGACATTTTAAAGGGCAAGCATCAAGTCTTTGGAACAATCCCCCACAGCATATTTTCATCACAAGTCTCCCCATGACAGTGAGTGTCTGGGTCTGAAAACGGCCTGTAACCACTGGGCATCCCTGAAACTGGCAATATTATAAAATAAACAGTCACCTTCTCTGTGCCTTCCCAGATGTATATAAAATTTGCCATGGCTGAAGTCTGTCTTTTGGGAAGTTCCAGAGGTAATTGTCTGGAGTTAACTTACAGGGCTCCTGTCAAAAGGAATTAGTATTTCAGCAGTTCCTTGGCCAACTCCATGGCAGTACTAAAATAGCTGACTGCCTTACACATCAGCTGGCCTTGCTTAGGTGGAGCAACTCAAATGTTTTTAAAAGCAAAATAGTTACCCTGCTTCCATTGCTTCCTGCAGCAAAATCCTTCTGGCCAAAAAGGTTTCAAGGGAATGAGTGTCTTTATTTTCCTCTCCATCTATCTCTATTTATAGCTTGTGAATGTTGGGAAATGTATGACAAGAAACTGGGAGAGGAATGGATTTCAGGACTTGAGGGTCAAATATTTTGTTCAAGGGAAGCCTGAGTTCATGATGGAAAGGACAGCCTGATGGCAAAGCCATGTGCTTTGGTGTTTAAGGTACACAGCTGCAAAGAGAAACCGATTAAATTCAGGATTAGATCTTCAGTGGACACAATGGATTCTTTCTCACACACACACACACACAGTGCTCATCTGGAGTCCAGAGCTTCTCTTGAAGCTCTTTTTGATATGAAATTCAGCAGCCTTTATGACCAGATCAAGTGTTATTTTTCCTCACTATTCATGACAGTATTTGCAGTATGAGAAAATAATACTCAGCACCAGTAAGAAACATTCAACTAAGTAGAAATAAAACTGTGTTCCATCATGAATTTCTTTCTCTACAATACGCTTTCCCATGGTCACTTTATCCACTGATGACTGCATCCCAGCTGGAGCAGGCTGGCAAAATTAATCCAAAGTCCTTGAATTCAAGATGATTTAAATGGACAAGGGATCTTTTTCCGAGGTTATCAGTTTACAGATGTCTGGCACTTGGCCTTCAAGCTGAGAGCTATCTAATCCTTATCTTGGTAAAGTCAGCAGCAATGTCTTCACTGACTTTACCAGAAGTGAACTTCAAATCATTGCTGCCCAGCTATGATCCTTTGAACCATTTCACCCTCAACAGCATACAGATGTGTGTCAGATGTGATTATTTCATTGCTTATTCAGGTTTTCTCTCATTTCCTTCTGCTTTTCTATCTCAAATGGTATTTCACCTTCACTGTTTCATATTTTATCAGACTTAATTTGAAATGCATTGGTCTTACGATTTTTAACACTACCCATTCCTCCTGCTCCTTGTAATTTTCAATTCCACAGTCTGGGCTGGGATGTTCAAACATCTTTTTTAAAAGTAGGGTAGGTAGCACTTCATCTTAGAGCTCTTTGGAGGCAATGTCCAGCCACAAAGTCTCAGTCTAGGTACAAGGTTTCTCAGAAATTGTCTTGATATTGATTCCTTTAAGACTTTTTAAAATAAAAAAGTAAAAAGGAGGAAAATGTTTAAGCTTGCATTAGGTTGTACAAATTTTTCTGAACTATTGTTTTTCAAGTTGGAGTTTGGTTTGGTTTGTTTTTTTTTTTTTTAATCATGTTTCTTCTCACTTTGGGAAAAAAAGAGGTAAATCAACAAACTTGAAATATGTCTATGTTACAAGGTTCACTTCCAATTCAGCTGACAGGTCTGGGTGATCCCAAAGAAAACAGAGAAGGGTGGAAGGGTGAAAGCAACCTTCTACTGCTCTTACATCACTTTGAATTGCATGTGCTCATGAACACACTCACTTCAGGTAGTGGTGATCCTTTCTTGTTAACTTAAATTAGAGGAGGCTTTGGTTCTGCTCTCTTTGAAATGGTTTTTGATGTTGTAGGCTGCAAGAGTGAAGTGTGTAGGTGCAATGTATAATATACCTGTATGCAATGAGTATCTGACTCAAAAGCCAAAGCCCTGTAATCTCTGAATTATTTAAAATAGAGGACCAAATTATGGTTTCAGCTGCAGTCAGCTGGGTAGGTGGTGTCAGTAATTGACAAATTTAACCTAATGCCTGTTTATTGTGATACCTGGTATCTTTGGCAAATTACATAAACAAATACCCTGGTGTTTTTCTTGGCAATCAGCATGAATACCACTCTTGCTTTATTCTCTTGGTCTCAGCAAATACTTTATGGCAAGTATTCATCACCAAATAAAGGGTGAGATCATCTGCAGTGCAAAGCCCATTAGGTCATGTATTTTGGCATTCTGCTGGGCTGCAAGGTCTGCCACAAACTTGGCTGAACTATGCACGATGCTGACGGTGTTTCCCAGGCAATAGGAATCAGATATTCCTTTTCCTTTGTGCACAGAAGTGTGTACTTGATGTGGTGAGTAGTGGTGGTGTGGTACAGGGTTAGACTTGTTTGCCTAACCAAGACTTGTATGTAAAAATGTGAAACTGAGGTGTTTAAAATATGCCCTTGTTAGGACTTTTTAACACCATTTAACCCACTGTTGCATTCATGTGCTTTTTTCCCCACACTGCCTTTGCCTACCATCTCTCTACCCTTTTCAGCACATCTCTGACACCTTCCTCTCCCACTGTGTCTCCTGCCCCACTGGTGGCTTCAGTCGCTTAAAATACCATCCCCTGCCATGAGTAATGAGCTCCTCTTGGAAGCTCTCCCTGGGAAATCTGAGACTTTGGCTTCTCCATCAGTATTTGCCCTGCTGCTGATGGCTCTGACACGTGTCCTTCAGCCACCAGAGCAGAAGTCAAGGGGACTTTGTGCACGCTGAAGCTCCTTTTCCAGCAGTGCCCTGGGGATATGAATATCTACCTGCCTCCAAGTCGCTTTTGAAACTCCTGCTAACTGGCTGACAAGTGGAAGGCAGTCACTTCAATGTATCCACAGATATGACATTTGATTTTTTAGGAATTATAATGCCCTGGAACTGCAGATGGGCTGCATGCACAAAGCTTCTTACTCATGGCCTTATAAGCATCAAGCTTAATGAGCACCTGGTGCCCCTGGTGACTGCTGTAGTCCACACATGTACTCTGTTGTTTTTCAGCATTTCTCAGAGCTGCATGGATGTCAAATTTACTGGAATTAGTGGAAGGACTCCATCTAGCAGCATGTGCCCTAATCAGTGGTGAAGCCAAGAAGAGTACATAGGCAACCTGATGTCCAGATCAATCCTGCAGTAGGTTACTAATATGATCTTGTGGGGTCTGCTAACAGGCTGGGTTATTGTTCAGAAGAAGTTTAAAAAGGTGCTGCCAGAATTACTTTAATTGTGTTGTCTGTTTTTAAAATATTAATTGTCATTCACTTTTCTCTATGCTTTCCCTATAATAAAAAATCAACATTCACATTTTTGTAGCTTGGTCACTCTTCACTCATGTAAATGATAAGTCTGAGAAAATTAACTGAGTTTAAGGTGGAGTTTGAAATGTTGATGGAGGGACCCATAAGATGCAGTTATCTACCTTAATATGGACTCTGCGTGAGAACTGAGGGGGCTTTTTTCAGTCCTGTTTTTTCCAGAATACGTGCTGTAAAAATTCAAAAGATACAAATCTGCATGTACCTGGCGCAGTACTTTCATGAATTTACAATTTTATTCTAGAGTAGCAATGAGACTGTTGACAAATTCTTGTTATTTATAGTGGCTGCTGGCTGTACCTCCAACAGAAACCTTGGAGGATCTGGAAGATGGAGGACAATATTGGAATGTCTTGCCTGTGCTGCTGCTTCCTTAGGTGATCACCTGGAACTGAGCATCAAAGGGACCCATCTGCTCTGCAGTGCCCAGAGGGGGATCAGGTACAGGTGGTTTATCAGCTCCTCAGTGCAAGTGGTGACATGACAGAGCTTATTTTTTACATAAATCCTTGTAAATCTGCACTGAGGTGTTTCATGGCAGGGTACAGAACTGCAAGAAGAAACAATGGAATAAACATCTCAGAAAGATAGATGCTATCAGAGATTACTTCCTCGTTATCTCTTGATATGCTCTAACAGGGCAGCTGATTGTTGATGGATGCAAATGTTGTCCTGATTTAAGTGAGAATCTGGAACATTGATGCTTCTCTGTCAATTCTCTATTTCCTCGATGGTTCTCGATTAAACCTAAAAAAACTGGCTTTGTTTAAGTCCCTGTAACAACTGGCAATAGAGCTAGTGGGAAATAACCTACTTGGCTAAGTCTCCCAGGCTGTCTACTGTGGCTTCAATTTACATAATTTGTTTTGTTGAACAAAACACACTCTCCTCCCCCCAGAAAACCTCCTTTGTGGATAGCAAATGATCTGCCACAAAATCTTCTTGTGCCCATAGATGGCTTCAGGGTTTGTAATTATCCTGAAGCTCAGAGCAGTTGCTTCTGGAAGACAAACACATACAAAAAACACACCCAAACCAAATCAAACCAAAGTGTCTGGTGTTCAGCTGGTGCCACCTTGGCCTCTGGACCCACACTGGCCCAATTGTGGGTGCTGGAATGAAGGACTCCATGTGTGGAGCTATCCTGGGCAGAGCAGAAAATCTGCAAACATTTTGTTTGTTTCACCCTGCGTGGCACCACACACATTCTTGTGGATAACTGGGCTAAATTTGGCTGACAGTGCAAAGGGACCGTGCACCCAGAGTGCTGTGTCCAGTTCTGGGCTCCTCAGGACAAGGAAAATGAGCTGCTGGAGAAGGCCCAGTGGAGGCCCATGAAGATGGTTCAGGGTCTGAGGGAGCTGGGCCTGTTTAGCTTGGAGAAAACTGAGAGGGAATGTCATTAGTGCAGATAAATATCTCCAAGAGGATGGTCCCAGGCTGCTTTTGGTGGTTTCCAGCAACAGGACAAGGAGCAATGGCCATAAATTAAACCAACTCAAAATGAGGAAGAACTTTCCACTGAGGGTGGCAGAGCAATGGAACAGGGACTCAAAGGGGATCGTGGAGTCTCTCTCTCTGGATAGATTCTAACCCCACCTGGACATGTTCCTTTGTCACCTGCTCCAGGTGAGCCTACCTTGGCAAAGGGGTTGGACTGGATGATCTCCAGAGGCCCCTTCCAACACTTATATTTCTGTAATTCTGTGTTTTTTGATGTGAGAAGAGGCAGGTTGGAAAAATGGAAAGCCCAGCACACCTGAAAGCTCATGCTGGCTGTGCTGCCACAGAGATGGAGAACACAGCTTGGGTTTGAAGTTTGGGGATGGGAACAAAGGGGAGAGCCCAGGGGTGGCAGCTGGGGAGGTGGGGATGCGTCCTGGCTGTTTCTGGGGCCAGGAGGCTCCTGTGAAGGAACAGTGATGATGCCTGAGGGCCACAAGAGAAGGGGGTTGAGAACATCTGAAGAGTATTTCCAGCGTTCTGTGTGGCCAGCAGGACCAGGGAAGTGATTCTTCCCCCTGCACTCAGGGCTGCTGAGACCAAGTGCTGTGTCCAGGTTTGGGTCCCTCAATTCAAATGGACACCAAGGGGCTGGAGTGAGTCCAGAGAAGGGAAGGGAGTTGGGGAAGACTCTGGAGCACAGATCTGATGAGAAGTGGCTGAGGGAATAGTGCGGCCTCAGCCTGGAGCAAAGGAGGCTCGGGGGGACCCTGTGGCTCTGCACAACTCCTGACAGGGGGAGGGGACAGCCAGGGGGAGGTCGGGCTCTGCTCCCAGGGAACAGGATGACAAAACTTCAAGCTGCGCCATGGAATTAGGAAGAATTTATTCACAGAAAATGTTGCTCGGCATTGGAATGTGCTGCCAGGGGGGTGGCGGAGTCCCCTGGAAGCGCTCAAGGAGCAGCTGGAGGTGGCCCTCAGTGCCGGACCAGGCGGTGACGGGTCACCGGCTGCACTCGGTGTGCTCAGAGCCCTTTTCCAGCATCATCGTTTATCGTGCGGTGCCGCGGGGGCGCGCAGGGGCGGCCGCGGGGGCGCGCCCCGGCCCGGGCGGCGCCACGTGGCCGCGCGGCTTCCGCGCTCCCGCCGGCAGGTGGCGCGCGCCCGCCGCTGCCGGGGCGCGGCGCGCTCCCGCGCCCGGGCGCGATCCCGATCCCGCTCCCGCTCCCAGATCCGCTCCTGGACCCGCTCCCGCTCCTGATCTTGGACCAGCTCCCGCTCCCGATCCCGGACCGGCTCCCGCTCCCGATCCCGCTCCTGGACCCGGTCCCGATCCTGATCCCGATCCCCCTTCTGATCCCGCTCCCCATCCCGCTCTCGGACCCGATCCCGATCCCGGACCTGCTTCTGATCCCGCTCCTGATCCTGATCCCACTCCTGATCCCGCTCCAGATCCTGGTCCCGCTCCCACTCCCGTCTCCGCTCCGTCTCCCGCTCCTAATCCCTCTCCCTCTCCCGTTCTCACTTCTGACCCCCCTCTCGGCTCCGCTCCCACTCCTGCTCCCGATCCCACTGCACTCTCACTCCCGATCCATCTCCCTCTCCCAGCTCCGCTCCCGATCCATCTCCCGCTCCCGGCCCCCAGAGCACGGCACTGGCCCCCGATGCCCAGCGGGACCCGGTGCCGCTCCTCCCCCGTCCCGCTGCCCCCGCCCGGCACCGTCCTGCTCCGGGACGTGCTGCGGGAGCGGGGAACCGCGGGTTCACCCCGGAATCACAGGGTCAGCCCGGCTGGAACGCAGCTCTGAGGTCAGAGAGTGCGACCTGTGCCTGATCCCCCCGCCTTGTCACCCAGACCACAGCACCGAGTGCATTCCAGTCTCTCCTTAAACACCTCCAGGGACAGTGACTCCGCCTGGGCAGCCCAGCCCAGGGTCCAGTCGCCCGTTCCGTGAAGAATTCTTCCTGATGTCCAACCTAAACCTCTCCTGGTGCAACCTGAGGCTTTGTCCTCTCATCCGGACCCTTGTTCCCTGGAAGCAGCACCCTATCCCCTCCTGGGTGTCCCCACCTGGGTGCCCCCTTCTCTCAGGGGATTGAGGAGAGTGAGAGGTATCTGTGCCTCTGAAGCTCCCTCAGCTGCTCTTTATCAGACTTCCACCCTTCCCCAGCTCCATTGCCTTTCTCTGGACTTGCTCCAGCACCTCATCCTCATCATCTTTCCTGAAGTGAATAACCCAGAACTGGACATTGGACTCAAGGTGTGGGCTCAGCAGGGCCAGCACAGGGATGGTCACTGCCCTGCTCCTGCTGCCACCCCATGGCTGGGACAGCCCAGGGGCCACTGGCTTTATTGGCCACCTGGGCTCATGTTCAGCCACAGCTGACCAGCACTCCCAGGTCATTTTCCACTGAGGCACTTTCCACCCACTTTCCCCCCAGCCTGTAGCACTTCAGGGGTGGAAAAATTCACCTGCAACAGTCCTGTGTCTTCCTGGGTTGTTTGAGGCTGACGTAATGAAATCTGAATTTTGATTGCCCCTTGTTCTTTGCATTCTGATGATTGTATCTTGTTTTCTTTTCCTCTGAGCTTAGATTTGATTTCTTTCCAGTAAGCTGCTTCCAGTGTTACCTCATGACTCCAAGAACTGGTGCTTCTCCATCAAGCTGGTCAATGCTCCATGCAGCATTGCAAGATGCTATACGTCAAATACATTTTAAAATCTTTGCTGAGGGGAGGAAATGTGACAGCAAAACTTCAGCCCTGGACACGAGAAGAGCAGACATCAGGCTGATTAGGGAACTACTGAGTAAGGAGGTCCCCTGGGAAAACACTTTAGAAGGTGCTGGGGTCCATCAGTGCTGGACATTTTTCATGCACCACCTCCCAGGAGCACAGGAGCAGCTAATTCCAGAGTGCCATAACTCAAGTAGATGAGTCAGAAGGTCAGCTTGACTAAGCAAGGATCTTCTTTGGAAGCTTCAACCAGAAAAGAAGTCATTTCCCAGTGGGAGCAAGGTTGGATGACTCTGGAGGAATACAGAGATGCTGCTTGCCAGTGTAGGGAGAAAATTTGTTGAGTCAAAGCCTAATGGGAGCTGGCCAGAACTGTGGGGGACAATAAAAAGAGGTTTTATTAAGTATGTTAATAGCAAAAGGTGGTCCAGAAATAACCTGAGTCCACTGATGAGGACAGTCACCTCAGAAAACAGGGACATGGACAAAGGAGAACTGTTCAATGCTTCCTTCTCTTCCATCTTCAATGCAGATGAGAGGTTAAGAGGTCCCAGGGCCCTGAGCTAGGGCACCGTGGATATGAGAATGATCAACTCCCAGTTGTTCCTGAACTTGCATAGGATGTGCTGTTCCAGCTGGATCCCTATAAGTCTATGGACCCTGATGGAATTAATTAAAAAATAGTAATTGAGCTGCTGATATTATGGCAAAGCCTCTCTTGATGATTTTTGAGTGTTCTTGAGAATCTGCAAAAGTCCCAGTTGATTGGAAGCTGGTGAATGTCCCAGTTTTCAAGAAAGGCAAGAAGGATGACCCTGCAAACAACAGGCCTGTCAGTCTCACGTCAGTGACTAGTAAAATTATGGACAAGATTATTCTGAGAGGTATTGAAGAACAGTTGGAGGACACACTGGTCACAGCCAGCTCAGGTTTATGAGGAGAAAGTCCTGCTTGCCAAACCTGATTTCCTTTCACCACAATTATCAACCACCTGGTTGATCAAGGGAAGATAGTTGATATGATCTTTTTGGACTTTAGCAAAGCTTTCCATACTGTCTTTTCCAGGATCCTTCTGGACAAAATATTCATCCCACATCATGTGGTGGGTGATTAATGGCTCACAGATCAGGCACCAAGGGTTATGGTGACTGGGGTGACACGGGATGGGGGACCTGGCACTGGTGGGGCTCTGCAGGGCTTTGTTCCTGGCCCTGTGCTCCTCAACAGCCTCAAAAATTACCTGGATGCAGGACTAGAAGGGATACTGGGAAAGGTTGCCAATGATAGTAAGTTGGGAGGAGATGAGGGACTGCAGAGACCTCAACAAATGAGAGGGCTGGACAATCACCAGCCATGGGAAGTTGAACAAGAGAAAGTGCTGGAGTCTGTCCCTGGGATGGAGCAACCCAGGATGTAGGGACAGACTAAGGAATGAGATATTGGAGATGGTGCCATGGGAAGGGACCTGGGGTTCCTGGTTAATGGCCCTTTGGACATGATCCAGCAGTGCCCTAGATCCAGCAGGGACATCTCTGTCCTGGGAACACCAGGCCCAGCATGGCCAGCCGGGCCAGGGAGGGATTGTTCTGCTCTGCTCTGGGCCGGGGCGGCCTCACCTGGAATATTGGTGCAGTTCTGGCACCACAACATAAAAAAGGCATTGAACTGTCAGGGAGTGTGCAGAGGAGGCCATGGGGATGGTGCAGGACCTTGAGGGGAAGCTCCATGAGGAGCAGCTGAGGGCGCTGGGTGTGTTGAGATGGAGGAGAGTGAGGGGAGGCCTCAGTGCAGCTCTGCAGCTTCCTCATGAGGGGAGCAGGAGGGGCAGGCGCTGATCTGCGCTCAGTGGTGACCAGGGAATGGCCTGAAGTTGTGTCAGGAAAGGTTTAGATTGGATATCAGGAGAAGGTTCTTCCCCCAGAGGGTGTTTGGGCACCAGACCAGGCTCCCCAGGGAATGGGCACGGCACCAAGCCTGACAGAGTTGAAGAAGCATTTGGACACCACTCTCAGGAACATGATGCGACTCTGGGGCTGTCCTGTGCAGGGGCAGGAATTGGATTTGATGGTCCTTGTGGGTCCCTTCAAGGTCAGGATATTTTGTGGTTCTTTGATCCTATATTTTAGTTCTGCAGTTTTTGAAATCTTTCTGACAGGGACCTTTGGCTGATTTACATGAGCAAGCTGGGAAGAAATTTCTTGCACAAACACTTATTTTTTTCCATGTGTGTTACACACATGCACACACACACTGTGTGTATCCTGGAGGGATGTTCTTGCTGGGTTGCACCAGAGTTCTTCCCCTGCTAACAGATAACCAAGTGAACAGCTTTGGCTTTCTGATTTCTCCTCTGCTCTCTCCCAAACATGGGACAGCTGTCTGGCAGTCTCCATACCTCCTTTGTTTAGGCATGTGGTGTTTTTAAATCTGTGAATTAGCAATGTGGCTGGGCTTCAGTTCTGCAGAGGGAAGTTACATGGGTAATGCCACCTGTCACCCACAGTGCAACCTTTTCAATGGCATTATCTAATAAAAACATATACAACATTAGTACTTGCAAGTCAGCTGAGTTTCATTTCTCGTGCATTGGCAATGTAGGATAGAGCCATTCCCCCAAAAAGCTGATTTTGTAAATAGCTAAGGTCCCACACTGAAGACTTTTGGAAGGAGATCTTCACTGCTTAGTGCATGGCAGTCTTACTTATCCTTAATGACAAACTATTAATATAGTTCAGGCAAATACATAATTCTCAACAGCTCCTTGTTTTTTGCCATTCTCTCTGGTCTTGTCCTTGTAAATTCAATTTCACAGGCACAATCTGTAACACAGCAGGTGCCAAGTGTAGCCTTCTTGTTTCATAGGATCCAACTAACTGTCTACGTGGGATTCATTTAGACAGCAGCACAGACAGCAATGAAAAAAAAACTTTGTGTTTCTGCTACACAGAAAGAAAATGATGCTTCTCAAGTGGTCCCCCCTTGTAGTTTCTTGTAGGATTCTTAAAGACAATCAACTGCCATGCTTCGGTGGAAGCTGGCTCTGGACACTCCATGAATTCCATGGAGAAAACAGCCAGGACTGTGGCTTTACTTTGGCAGTTGAAGTTTTGTAGGTCAGACCCAGATAATTGATGGTGCTGAAACCAAAGGAACTCAGAGACATGGATACCTTTGAGGGTTTGGACTCCAGTTCTCAACAGAGGTCTTATATTCAGGTTCCAGAGCTTGGGCTATTAAAGTTTTGCAGATTCTCTCTGACTTGTGCCAAATAAACTGATCTGTGTACATGCCCCAGTCCTGGTGTAGGAGAAGGGGCTCCCAACCTCATTGCCTCTACACTTCTCCTGGTTTTTAGAGCAGATACAGGCTCCACATCCTGAAAAATCTCGTGGAGGTTTCCCTGAGGGAAGAGTTTGTGTAGATGCACATGCACAAAATGCCTGCATGACAGAAACTACCCCCACAGAAAATTCCCTCTAATTGACACTGCAGTAGTGATCAAGAAGGGCGGGGTGATTGGTGGGGCTGAACTGCATTTTGCCAGTGGGATGGCTGTGCATCTGGAGCTCACATCTGCGGAGCTCAGATGCAGAGATCTGTGCATGGAGCTGGCAGAAGAAGGGAGGGGTGAGCACAGCTGAGGGTGCCAACACAATTAAAGCCAAAGAGAGAAGTGACTGCTTCCTGTCAGCACCCTGCACCTGAGCACCAGATGAAGCAGGATCTGAGCAGGGATTTGCACGAGGGCGGAAACCAACAGAGGACGCAAAGGCCACTTTAAATTTGGTGGCAAAATTAATGAACTTCTGTGTGTCTGACTGCTCTGATTCAGGGCCTGCAGCCAGACCTCTTGGTTCCAGCACTTAACAAAGAATGGGCACCCTGAGGAAGTTGGATGCTGAAGGAGGAACACCCTAAAGGCACCCCTCTGGAAGCCTGCAAATGCAGGAGGTTGTTGCAATCTCTCCTGCTCTCTGGAGTGCTGGTGATGGACTCAAGCACTTTGAAAACCCTCTACCCAAGAAGAAATGCTTGTGGTTGCTTTGAAGTGAGCAAACAAGAAAGCACCCTTTTGAAGTCATCACAGTAGCTGGAGAGGGATGCTGCTCTGCTGTAGTTCAGATCCTTTTATTCACCAGGGTAGTGGCCAGGGCACTCATCTGGGAGACCCATGTAGGGAATGCAAAAGGTGCTTTGGCTGTGAGGAGTAGGTGTTCTGACAGAAGTAGGTGTACTTTGAGAAGTAGCTGTGGGCCAGCTTTGCATGTGGTTGGTTGTGCTGGTGAACGTCACTGTCTAGGGTGACCTGGATGTTCTGGTTGCACTGTGGCATGGAAGATAAAGGAGACAGAGTGGGACAGCCCAGGCTCCAGGTTTCCTAGGGGCTGGTCTGCCAGAATGGCTCATCTGATGCATGAGTGAATTTCTCCACCACTCCTGAGGGGCAAAGTGAGAAGGCTGCGCTGATGGCTGGAGGTTCTGGCTGTAATGGTGACAAGTTGGCTTCTCTTTTTTCTTTTTTTTTTTCTTTTTTTTTTTTTAAGTTACATTTAATGCCATAGACCACATTCCTAAGTGTCCTGGAGAGAAGCTTTGCCTTTTACTTTTTAAAGTCTCTAGCCATAATATCAGGAAACGGTGTTGGCACATTAGCAAGTGTTCCTCTCCTAACCTTTTTCAGGAGTATTCTGGGTTCATGCCACAGATACTGATGGCAATGGGCTGCCAAAAAGTGATAAACATTACTTGCTTCTTATGTACCTGGTTATGTGTAAGACTTGACTATTTTAGGCTAAATAGGAGGAAAATTGGTTTATGACCTTATAATTAGCAGTTGTGTGAGAATAACAGCAAGACTTATTGAGTCATTCTGATAGCACAGTTTCCCCCTTTTTTTGCATTGCTTAATTTAAAAAAAAGAACACTTCAGCATGTTTTATAACACTACTTTAAATAAGCAACAGACAAACCTAATTTCAAGGGATGGTCCAGAGGTCTCTGCTACTTAGGTTGATGGTGACTGAAATTTGTGACTTGAGGAACTGAGGAATGCTGATGGTCTGGCAAAGAACAGAGTGGGCGAAGGACACAGAGGTGATACTCAAGAACATCTTGGGGTGATAATTACAGATGGAAGATGTGAGGGAGAGATAAATGAGTGACCAAGCTGGTAATGCTATGCTGACTTGCTACGGTATATCCTTGGTGCCAGTGACAGTGAAAAGCAGCTCCGCTCGGACCTTCTGAGTTAATGATGCATTTATTTACCTCCTGCACCTCCCTTACACTTCTGTTTCTCCTCCTTTCATTTCCAGCTCCTTCCATGATGTATTCACGACACAGTCATTTCTGATCACCTTCCCAAAGATTTTCAGGCAGCTCAAGGGGAATTATTTGCCTACTTACCAGTGAATTTCAAAGCACATGACAATTCCACCCTCTTTTTTTAGAGCAGTGGAGCTACCCCTCTCCCTGAGTGCTACTGCTGGGCTGTCAGTTTTGTTTTCAGGGTCTGCCAGCATCTCCTTTCTGGTGACTTTGGTCACTGCTTGCTGTAGCAGCCCCACAGCTAAGTCTGGATGACAAGGCACACAGCACTGGCATCTGTGCTTATGTCTGAAATTCCCGAGAGGAGGAGAGCTCAGACAGGGCCTGGAGAAACTCCTGGAGGACCTCTTGTTTGTGTTGGGTTTGAGATACAGTTTGAGAAGGTGGGAGCTGAAGAAGAATGCTTCTGTTGGGTCCTGAACACTTCTCTGTGTGACAGAACCTGGAGGCAGTCTTCTGTCTTCCTGTTTAGGTTTTTGTCAGATAATCCCTGGCGCATCCCAGGCACCTGGTTTATTTGATTTTCTGAAGAGAGAAACTTTTCTCTTCCTTGAGTCATATCCAAAGGATCCCGCTTAGCAGATGTCTGTCAGCAGTTGCTTGGGACCACAGACCTGCGTGATGTTTTATGAACAATAAGAAACGTGCCCAGCACCAAAGCTGACATATTTTTCTCAGAAACAGAGCGTTCTTATTACCTTCTTTTTTTGGTAGGAGGGGGATGGGGTGTGGCAAATTTGCCCTCCAGCACTTCAACATCCAGTGGTCAGTTTGTCTGCTGGTGTAAATCATTACAGCTCTAGCCTTATCCACTCTCATTTACCCTCTGTCTCTTCTGTTTTCCACATGGGTCTCTGAGGGAGGGGCTTCAGGTTTGCTGAGGGAAATGAGCATGTAATGGGAGGTCGTGAACACCTACAGACTGTGAATCTTCCTCCCCTCCTTCTCCTTTTTTCTCCTTCTCCTTCTCCTTCTCCTTCTCCTTCTCCTTCTCCTTCTCCTTCTCCTTCTCCTTCTCCTTCTCCTTCTCCTTCTCCTTCTCCTTCTCCTTCTCCTTCTCCTTCTCCTTCTCCT